>NW_027437181.1:212500-520000 GCF_033239565.1 Halichoeres trimaculatus | reverse complement strand
ACCACAAACGGACACAAACACTGGAGGACGATGCTGTTTCTGTGGGGGACTAAAGCCTGAGCAGGTCTGAGCAGGTCTGAGGGAGACTAGCAGGGACTGCAGCAGGACCAGGATCCCTGAAGTCCAACACGGAGGGGGAGGTAGTCTAACCACAGTCATGAACTAACCACCAACCAGCTCAGAGAAAAACAGATCATTTCAGGTTTATCACAAAGAGCTGAGGCCACAGTTAAACATTAATTAATAACATTAATCAGATCAGAGGTGTGGAGCTGGAGTCTGATAGTAGAAAGTCGATCAGCTGACAGATTAAAGTGGGTATGAAAACATCTGTACACTGAATAAAGTCTGTTTCAGAAATAAAATCAAACTATAACAAGCACAACATAACATGAATTTGTCATTTAACCTGAATAAAGTCACTAAGTGATGAAAATTTTATTCTTCATGTAAAGTACCTTTGGTCGTACTGTCAGGAGTATATAAAACTGTTCAGTAAAAAGAATAAAGTCATAATAATCAGTTTTACTGTTGGGTGATCTAAAGCTGTAATGTAACATAATGTTAATTTATTAATTTGTAATAAAATGTAAATAAAGTCATAACTTTCAGTAAATATAAACACAGGCTGAGGGATGATCAGGACACTCACCGAGCCGCGGTAACATTTCTTGACGTCCTCGTAGGACAGGTCTTCAATCAGGTGAAACCTGCAGAGACAGAAAAACACATTTAACCCCAAACTGATCCATCTTCGTTATCTGCTTCATCTCTAATTAACCCAGCCCTGTAGATATCACCATGGTTACAAGCCTGGCTAACGCTCTACTCATGCACACTGGGAACTCTGGGAGCTCTGGGAACTCTGGGAACTCTGGGAACTCTGGGAACTCTGGGAAGCTGGTTAATCCTTCCTCTGGCCTGAAGGCTTCATGACAAACAGTGCTGAGCTCACACGCGTGTGCTGTATGTACACACTACACGGAAACAACATCTGGCTCTGAGCGTCCACACACACAGAGTTAATCATTACTGAGATCAGCTCTGAGGAGACCAAGGCTGAAACAAACAGGTCAGCCAGAGACACACACTGAGTTAGACACACACTAAGGCTGGGACAAGGTGGTCCACATCAGACCCAACCAGATCCCACCTAGACCCCACCAGACACCACCTAGACCCCACCAAACCAAACCCATCAGCCCCAACCAGACCCCACCATGACCCCACCAGACCCCACCAGGCCCCAAACAGATCCCACCAGACCCTACCCAGACCCCACCAGACATGACAAAGACCCCAACCAGCCCCCCATCAGACACCACCCAGACCCAAACAGATCCAACCTAGACCCAACCAGACCCAACCCAGACCCCAGCAGACACCACCATAACCCACCAGACCCCAACAGATCCCACCTAGACCCCACCAGATCCCACCTAGACCCCAACAGATCCCACCTAGACCCCAACAGATCCCACCTAGACCCCACCAGATCCCACCTAGACCCCAACAGATCCCACCTAGACCCCACCAGATCCCACCTAGACCCCACCAGATCCCACCTAGACCCCCCCAGATCCCACCTAGACCCCAACAGATCCAACCTAGACCCCACCAGATCCTACCTAGACCCCACCAGATGCCACATAGACCCAAACAGATCCAACCTAGACCCCACCAGACACCACCTAGACCCCACCAAACCAAACCCATCAGCCCCAACCAGACCCAACCAAGACCCCACCCGGCCCCAAACAGATCCCACCAGATACTACCCAGACCCCACCAGACATGACAAAGACCCCAACCAGCCCCCACCAGACCCCACCCAGACCACATCAGACCCAACACAGAGCCCACCTGACCCACCCCGACCCAACCCAGACCTTACCCAGACCACACCAAACCATACCCAGACCCCAAATGACCCAGCAAGACCCCAGCAGACCGACCAGGACCCAACACAGACCCACCTGGACCCCACCAGATCCCAAATGACCCAACCAAGACCCCATTAAACCCAACCAGACCTCACCAAACCCCACCAAGACCCAATCTAGAACCCTCAAGACCCCACCAGGCCCCAAACAGATCCCACCAGACCCTACCCAGACCCCACCAGACATGAACCAGACTCCGACCAGCCCCCACCAGACCCCACAAAACCCAACCAAGACCCCACCCAGACCCAACACAGAGCCCACCTGACCCACCCGGACCCCACCAAACCCCACCCAGACCCCAAATGACCCAGCCAGACCCCAGCAGACTGACCAGGACCCAACACAGACCCCACCCAGACCCTTTCAGACCCAACAGGCCCCACCAGACCTAACCCAGACCCCACCAAGACCCCACCAAGACCCCACCAGACCCAACCAGACCCCACCAGACATGACAAAGACCCCACCAGACACCACCTAGACCCCACCAAACCAAACCCATCAGCCCCAACCAGACCCAACCAAGACCCCACCCGGCCCCAAACAGATCCCACCAGATACTACCCAGACCCCACCAGACATGACAAAGACCCCAACCAGCCCCCACCAGACCCCACCCAGACCACATCAGACCCAACACAGAGCCCACCTGACCCACCCCGACCCAACCCAGACCTTACCCAGACCACACCAAACCATACCCAGACCCCAAATGACCCAGCAAGACCCCAGCAGACCGACCAGGACCCAACACAGACCCACCTGGACCCCACCAGATCCCAAATGACCCAACCAAGACCCCATTAAACCCAACCAGACCTCACCAAACCCCACCAAGACCCAATCTAGAACCCTCAAGACCCCACCAGGCCCCAAACAGATCCCACCAGACCCTACCCAGACCCCACCAGACATGAACCAGACCCCGACCAGCCCCCACCAGACCCCACAAAACCCAACCAAGACCCCACCCAGACCCAACACAGAGCCCACCTGACCCACCCGGACCCCACCAAGACCCCACCAAGACCCCACCAAGACCCAACAGGCCCCACCAGACCTAACCCAGACCAGACCAAGACCCCACCAAGACCCCACCAGACCCAACCACACCCCACCAGACCCAACCAGACCCCACCAAACACCCCCTCAGATCCCACCCAGACCCCATCAGACTCCACCCACCCAGACCCCACCAGACTCCACCCACCCACACATGTGCCCACCCACGTCCCTGTCATGGAGCTGTCCTCAGAGCAGAGATGCAGATCACAGCAGGAAACTTTGACTGACTCTAAATGTAGACGGAGCCGTGCAGCAGATAACACACAGGGTGATCGTCCCGTAAAGGATCAGTTCCTGAAATAAACCCCTGTCCCAGTTAGGACGTTTGAAAGAGGAGGAGGTGCAGCTCCTGCTGCTGAGTGACGGCCAGCAGCTCCTCATAACCCCTCGCTGATAGAGGAGGAGTCGTCCTCGAGGAGATCCTGATAAAACACAGGCCGTGGAGGAGACTCAGCTGACACTCTGTGTTTACTGTGATGGATTATTTCACTCTGCAGGCGTCTCTTTCTGTACGGGCTGGGAGATAAACAGGAATAAAACGACTGAAGGACACTGAGGTCTGTTATCTATATCACCTGTGGTCAGAATCGGTAGTGTTTTTTACAGGACGAAGACTCACTCTTTTGATTCTCAGTTTCTCCCTGGAAAATCTCGACCATGATGCTGAGAAATATCATTTAGAAATAAAAGATCTTGGTGCCTCCTCAACCATCCTCGAGTAAAACAAAAACCTCTAAATGAATCCTCCTCCTCATCATCATCTTCAGTCTGTGTCTGAATGACTGAGAGATCAAACCTCAGCTGGAAAAAGACCAAAGGATCCAGACCACAGGGTTCAAATGTCAACCAGCAGAGGGGCTGACAGATGTTATCACTGCCCGCTGTGTGTGTGTGTGTGTGTGTGTGTGTGTGTGTGTGTGTGTGTGTGTGTGTGTGTGTGTGTGTGTGTGTGTGTGTGTGTGTGTGTGTGTGAGAGCTTGATGCAGCGGTTGTTTATAGCAGAGCAGCTGTCACAGCGCTGTCAGGTCTCCTGCTGCTGGATCACACTGCTCAGCATTCAGAGACTCAGAGACTCAGAGATTCAGAGATTCAGAGACTCAATAACTCAGAGACTTTAACACAGAGAGACTCAGAGAATCAGAAACACAGACTCAGAGAATCAAAGACTTAAAGACTTGGAGACTCTAAATCAGAGACTCTAAGACTCAGACACTTGGAGACTCAAGAGACTCAGAGAAACAGAAACAAAAACACTCAGAGACTCAAAGACTCAAAGACTCAAAGACTCAGAGACTCAGAGACTCCACCACTCAAAGACTCAGAGACTTAGAGACTCAGATTTTCAAAGACTCAGAGACTCAGAGAATCATAGACTCAGAGACTCAGAAACTCAAGAGACTCAGAGAAACAAAAACACATAGACTCATAGACTCCAACACTCAGAGACTCCAACATTTCAAGACTCAGAGACTCAGGGACTCAGATACTCAAAGACTCAGAGACTCAGATAAAACAGAGACTCATAAACTCCAACACTCAGAGAATCGGAAACTCAGAGACTCGGAAACTCAGCGACTCAAGAGACTCAGAGACTCAGAGACTCAGAGACTCAGAGAAACAAAAACACAGAGACTTAGAGACTCAAAGACTCAGACTTTGAGACTCAAGAGACTCAGAGACTCTAACACTCTGAGACTCCCAGACTCAGAGAATCAGAAACAGAGAGTTTCAGAGACTCAGACACTCAAGAGACTCAGAAAAACAGAAACACAGAGACTTAGAGACGTAGAGACTCAAAAACTCAGAGACTCATAGACTCCAACACTTAAAGACTTAGAGACTCAGAGACTCAAGAGACTCAGAGACTCAAGAGACTCAAGAGACTCAAGAGACTCAGGAGACTCCAACACTTAAAGACTTAGAGACTCAGAGATTTAGAGACTCAGAGACTCAAGAGACTCAAGAGACTCAAGAGACTCAGACACTCAGGAGAATCAGAGAATCAAAAACACAGCGACTCGGAGACTCAAAGACTCAGACTTTGAGATTTTGAGACTTAGAAATTTAAGAGACTCAGAGACTCCAACCCTCTAAGACTCGGAAACACAGAGATTCAGAGACTCAGTGACTAAAAGACTCAGAGACTGAGAGACCTAGAGAACCAACACTGGGACTCAGAGACCAACACATAGACTCAGAGACTCAGACCTGCTGGCTGCAGGACCAGGTTTTGTTAATAAGATGGTTTCTTCAAAAACATAGTCACTGTCTTTATGGACCCAGTATATAACGATCTTAACTCCTCTACATCTGTTCTGAGTGTGTCTCCCTCTGTCTGACCCGTCAGTCTCAGCAGATGTCTGACTGACGTGAGTCTGGTCCTGCTCGAGGTTTCTGCCTCTGAAAGGAAGTTTCTTCTCCTCACTGTCACTCATTAAATGCTGTAAAGGTCTGTTCTCATGGTTGTTCCTGTCTACTCGACCTGAGCACTCATCACTTTATCCTCCAGCTCATGATATCCAGAGTCTCTGCTTTATTTACCAGTTACCAGAGGCTAAACTTATGCTAAATATTTCACAGGTTTCTCTGCTAATGACCCTGATCAGACCAGGTCACAGCAGAAACCAGGTCTGTCAGACTCTGAGACCCCCTGTGGTTAGCGCCTCTGGTTTTCTCTGCGTGTTGATGGTGTTGGTCGTCAAAGCGTCTCTCAGAGAGGACGCCTCCTCCGTCCTGTGACCGTGTTATGAACAACAGAGCGTGTGTGCTGCTCAGCCTGCTGGTGGCTGGCTATAAATATCCTCCACAGCGCCTCCTGGCTCCCAGGTGGAGAGGAGCGAGTGATTATTAAAAACACAGACGTCTCTGTGGGGACTACCCGGCTCCTCGCTCCTCGCTCCCACTCTCCATCTGTCTCTGTCTTTACTCCTGGTCCAGGTCTGAATCAATACTGCTGCTGGGTCCAGGTTGGCTGGAGGAAACCTGCTCCAGGCGGGTCCACTGTGAGCTGCTAACGTGGAGAAACATCTCCTTTAAAGGCTGTAAACAAGGCCAGGCCGCTGTGAGCCCAGAGGAGGACGGGCGCTCCTCAAAGACAGGAGGCCTCGGTTTACTCCTCACAGTTTTCAGAGGAAATCAGATAAATTCACAGGAGGAAAACCTCAGGGTCACTGAGGAAAGTCTGGTGAAGTTTTTCAGACAGCAGGGGGCTCAGAGGACGATGGATAACTTCATGGATCTCCTTCACACAAGCTTTAAAAACCCTCACCAGACCAGAAACTCTTTTCTCTCTACAGTCACTTCAGAAGCTTTGGTTTGGACAGAAACCTGAGCTGTTTCAGCTTTTTCCCCGTCAGCGAAACGTTTCCTCTGCGTGAGTCTGAGGACGCATGCGCCTCCATCTCCATCTCTGTGTCTGTATCTGTGCCCTTGGCTGGAAACCGAAGCTAATTACCCGCTCAAAGAATCCCAAATTGGATCCTAAATTAGAAAGCGAACACCTCCCATCGGTGGGCCGGTGGAGCAGTGGACTCCCGCTCAATCATTCAGCTGCAGGAGGAGAAACTGGGACTGAGGAGGTGGACTCACTGATGAAAGGAGGAGAGGAGATCTCAGAGCGTCTTCTGGTCCCTAATCCACAAATCAGTTTCAGAGAGAGAGGAAGATTGTTTTTTTTTAATTTCCATCATGACACACAGGAAAGAAGAAACCAGGTCTCAGCTTGGTTTCAGCTGAGTGAGAGGATCAACAACACCTAAAAAACTGAAATCTTCTCAAGTGTTTTTGTCTCATTTTAAATAAAAATTGTCTGACGCTGTGCTTCTGTCAGTTACAGCGCTCTGTCTCACTAAACTCCTGAAAAAATAAATGAATCTGTGTCCCCTTAGTCCAAGGGTCTTCAACCTGTGGCTCTGGAGCCTCATGTGGCCCTTTGACTCCTCTGCAGTGGCTCCTTGTAGCTTTAAAAAATATTATTAAAATAAAGAGGTTTTTTTTTTCTTACAGAGGGTATTGATGATTAAAGACACTGACACTAAATAAAATCCAGCGTTACCATTTAGTTGAACAAAGTATGCACCACATATTTTTCAAGTTTCAATTTTTTTTGAATTTCTGCAAATTTTTACAAAGTATTTGAATTTTTGTTTTTTATAATTTGCAATTTTTAATTCAATTTAATTTTATTAAGTATTTTCTTTAATTTCTTGAAAATAAATAAATTTCAGGCAATATTTTTGAAATTTCATTTTTTTTTCATTTCTGCAAATATGACAAAGTATTTGAATTTTAGTTTTTTAAAAATTTGCAATTTTTTTTTTTTTAATTTTCCATTTTTGGTAAAAACAAACATTTCTTTATTTTTTGATAATAAATGAATTTTGGGGATATTTTTGAAATTTCAAAGTTTTGGAATTTCCGCAAAATTTCAAAATTCAATCTTTTAAAAAAATTTGCTAATAATTCAAATTTCACACTTTTTTTTAATTTTGCATTTCTAATTCAAAAAATTTTTTTAAGGATTTTTTTTTTTATTTCTTGAAATTAATGAATTTTAGGCATATTTTTAAAATTTGGATTGTTTTGATTTCTTCTAATTTCTATAAAGTATAGGAATTTTAGTTTTTTATAAATTTGCATTTTTTAAAAATAAGGATTTTTTTGGTTTTCCATTTTTGGAAAAAAAAAGAATTCTGAGCATATGTTTTAAATTTCAAAGTTTTGGAATTTTTTCAAAATTTAAAAATTTGGTCTTTTTTTAAAAAAAATTGCCAATGTTTTAAATTTCAAAGTTTTTTTGAATTTTGCAATTTTTTGAGAATTTCAAATGTTTCTTTTTAATCCTGCAACTTATCTAAATTTCATAAATTTTGCAAATTTATGAATTTCGAATTTTTCTTTAATATTTGCAATTTTTTTAATCAAAAACAAAGACATTACATGTTTAATTTTGTAAACACAAACATTTTCTCTGGATGATTATTCCCTTGATTTTTGCTATGTTTAGAACTTCAGACACTTTTTTGTCTTTGTTGTGAAGATAAAGTAGATTTTGTGGTTCCTGAATGACTTTAATCCAGGTGAGCTGAGGAAAAATGGCTCCTGTTAAAGTAAATGCTGCAGATTCCTGCCCTGGAAATATCTAACATGTCTAACTCTGATACAGAGGAATAAGATTTAGAAACCACACACTGTGGAGCTGATAATCTCATCTTAAATCATGGATTATGAACAGGTAAATATTTCAAAGTGAGGCTACTTGAAGGTCACTAATAAAACCCTCGAGCAAAGCTGGGAGATGTGAGTCTCTGAGACGTGGTCGAGGGTTTCCACTTCAAAACAAAGTGTTACTGTGGGCTGAACTGGACCATGAGGGGGAGCTAGCAGGGCTGCTAACTCCTCCTGGATAAAACAGATGGAGCCTGAAGGAGCTCCACACACACACACACTGAGAAAGTGCAGAAGAAACTGTCAGGACGGACGACGGTTTTCAGCTTTTCTAAGCAAAGAGACATTTTAATCTCAGCCTGGATCTGCTGAGACCTGGTTCCTCTGGTCCTGGTCTCTGATAGTGGAACATGATCTGACTGTGGACTGCTTTGTGTGCGTGTTTTGCCTTAAATAAAGAAAGCCGGGGTGGTGCTGTGGGAGAACAAAAGATAAACACTGCTTTTTCAGAGGGCTGCAAGTTCAAGAGCGACATATGCAGCGAGTGTTTGAGCCGGGCTCCTGACACACGCAGAGCCTCAGAGATAAATCCATCTCCGAGCAGATTCCCCAGGATTACTCTGCTCTGCCTGGGATCCTTCTTATATAACACACCAAGGCACACAGAGTGCCCACACACACACACACACACTACACACACTACACAATGATGGTATGTGCACAAAGACATTAGAGAAATATCCAGAAACAGAGATTTTAGCATGGAATTGATCATATAAAAACATAGATATCAGTGTTTCAAACACACTTTGACTCTTTCCTGTCGTGTGTATGTGTGTGTGTGTATCTTTGTGTGTGTAAATCCTTTTGTAAATCTCTGTTTATAGTATCTGTGTGAGCATGTGTTTGATCACTGTCTGACATCACATAAAAGCACAAAATAAGCGCTGAGAAAATAAATCTCCTGGGGCTCCGACCCGTGACCACGCTCAGGATGCAGATGGTGGAGGGGGAAGAAGAGGGCAGGCTGTGCGGATCAGTGTGTGTGTGTGTGTGTGTGTGTGTGTGTGTGTGTGTGTGTGTGTGTGTGTGTGTGTGTGTGTGTGTGTGTGTGTGTGTTAGACATGCCTGAACTGGCCGTGTGTGTCGTCCTCCTTGGACGGCTCCAGGTCCTGTGTTGGGATCAGGCCTGTTTCTTCGCTCGGCTCCTGCTGCTCAGTCATGCTCCTGGCCCTGAACACACAAACACAGAGCAGTGTGTGAGCAGTGTGTGAGCGGTGTGTGAGCAGTGTGTGAGCAGTGTGTGAGCAGCAGGCTCCTCTCTGCCGGACCTTCATGCACACTGCTTTCAGAAAAAACCCAGCGTGTTTGTTTTTACGTCCACGCTTGGCTCCAAACACAGTGTTCCTCTTAAAGAGAGTACAGGGCAAACAGAGTCTAAAACCAACACGCTGCTGATGCAACATTCAAAGTCTGACTCTGCTCCTTCCCACTGCACTAAAACGTCCCACTCAGCACAGACAGCTCCAGCTCCAGCTCCAGCTCCAGCTCCAGCTCCAGCTCCAGCTCCAGCTCCAGCCTCGTGCACGGGGCCAGGGCCTGCTCTCAGCCAGGAGTCTGCAGAGAAACCTTGGAGGTCGTACAGATGGCTGACCTGACACACCACTGCGAGCGGACTCCAACACGCTCTGAAAACCGCTTTGAAGCTTTTCAGCAGCAAGAGAAGAAGAAGACGACAAAAAGTCCCCAAAACTCCAAAACTAAGATCTGAGCAGAGCCACAGACTGACATAAAAACAGCTAAATAAAGATTACCATTTAGTTGAACTAAATCTTCATCCCATCTGTCAATAAAGCCTGCCACCGCTCTACTTCACCTCCTACAACATCAACAGCCCACCAACTTTCCATGCACCTGTGGCTAACCTCAAGTTTTACAGCCCTGGGAAGATAACTACATCTACAAAAAGACTAATCTGGAAGAAAATACTGATTTTAATTCTGTGAGGATGGATTCATTTCACTGACAACATGACGGATTAATATACATGATGGATAATTTTTTGCAAATTTATAAAATCTTTTTTTTTTTTTGCAAATTATTAAAATGCCAAATAAATAAATAAATAAATAAATAATAATGATTAAATAATTAAATTCACATTTTTTAAATTCTTCCAAAATTTTTTTAAATCTCATACATTAAAAAAAAAGAAAAAAAATCTACTTCTGTATTTCTTTATCTTTTATTGAACTCAATTCTGTTAGCAAGACATAAGCAAACAACAAAAAAATGATGAATATTATCAATTATTGGTATCAATTTCAAAAATTATTTCAAAATTTTCGCAAATTTTTCAATTGTTTTTTTTTATTATTTATTTTTTTTATTTGGGATATTTTTTTTATTTATTTTTTTATTCACATTCAAATTTATTCATTGACAAATCAAATTGACATTTTTTTTAATTCTTCAAACATTTTGAAATCTCGTTCATAAAACAAAACAAAAAAAAAAAAAAACAAAAAAAACAATCTACTTCTGTAGACCTTCCTCGATTATTAAAATTTGGGACTTTTTTAAATTTTTTTTTTTTTCAAATATCAATTTTTTTTACCAATTTTTCAAAAAAAAATAAATTTCTATTTTTTCGGAGGGGGAATTTAATTTAATTTTTTTTTTTGCAATTATTTAAAGTTATTAACTACAGTATAACATATAGAATTGCATACATTAAAACACTTCTTGATTAGATAATTATTCACTATATTGTCACTACGTATAGATTTTTATTCCCTTTATGGTCTTTATTG
Source organism: Halichoeres trimaculatus (assembly GCF_033239565.1). Lineage (NCBI taxonomy): Eukaryota > Metazoa > Chordata > Actinopteri > Labriformes > Labridae > Halichoeres > Halichoeres trimaculatus. The sequence continues at coordinate 509,010 of NW_027437181.1, read as the reverse complement.
TGAAGATAAGGTGGATTTTGTGGCTCCTGAATGACAAAAGACTAATTTGAAAAAATAAAATACAGATTTTAATTCTGTGTAGATGGATTTATTGAACTGACAATGTGCCCAATTAATATACATGCTTGATTTTTTTGGCAAATTTATTACATTTCAAATTAATTAACTAATTAATTAAATTGACATTTTTTAAATTCTTCCAAAACTTTTAAATCTCTTAAAAAAAACCCCAAAAAACGCTACTGTTGTAACCCTTTATCTATTATTGAACTCTTTTCTATCGTTGTCAACTCTAAATATTTGTCCTAAAGGTGTCTCCGTAGAGAGCAGTGTCTTTACATTCAGAGCTGAGATCTGTTCATCGCTCTGTTCGATAATTTCTTTCACTCAGTGTGAATAAAACACAGGATAATCCAAGCAGCTGGCTCATTATAAATAACAGTTAACTCATTACTGAAAATAAACCAGCTTTAATCCTTCCTTGTAGTTTTCTGCTCTAACACAGATTGAGATTAAATAATCCAGTATCTGCAGCTGAATCTGTTTTGTGTGTCCTCGGTTCATCACCTCCCTCTGCTCCTTCCTCCCATCAGCACAAACACCCAGCTGCTCCGTCTCCTCCTCTGGGACACAGGAAGTCGTTACCACCTGCCGGCCTGTAATTACAGGTGCTGATGGAAATAGGCTCCTGCACGCAGTTTCCATGAGCTCTAATTGGCCAGAGGCCTCGCGTCAGCCGCTGACCTGCTCACACAGCACGAGCCTCCTGGTTCAGAGGCTCCGCCGAGCGCCTGGTGGTTATCAGCGATCACACAGCGCTGGATGGGGGCAGAGGGCTCGCTGCTCCAGATAAGGAGAGTGTTTCTAACGTTTATTCACCCAGAGCCGCGGGTCAGAGGACTCAGGATCTGGTCTCAGATCCAGGCCTCGGGGAGCAGGGAGCCTGTGTTCGCTGTTCATCAGGAGACAATGGTCAAAGAGGCCGATTGTAGCTTCACACGCAGCTCCCAGGGAAACTGTTCAGCTCAGCCACAAACAGAAACTGCCTTAGATTATCTCTTATTAGGAAATATATTTAGAAAAATGTTTTTTTTCTAAGTCAAAATCCCAACGTTAAAGCTCCTGTGTGTTGTTTTTGGTGCCCCCTATGGACAAAGTTATGCCTCTTATCTTTGAGCTGAGTTTGTCCTTTACAAGCATAAGTCACATTTTCTAAAAAATATAAAATAAATTTGGTCTGTTTCTCACCCAGATAAAAAAAGGAGCTTTAAGTGATTTCTGAATGACATAGAAATCAACATTTTAAAACCCAAACTTGATCTTTTTGCTCGTCTTCTTACTTTACGTTTTGTCTGGTTTGGCTGACGGTCTGTTCTCCTGTGTGCCCACGGACAGTTTAACACTTTATTTTTAGCTCAGGTGGGAGAAAACAAACTCTTAACGACCCTTTCACTGACAGCTGGGAATGTCTGACACCTTGCTGTCGCCACCGCGTCGAACGGGACACGACTTTGAAGGAAACCTTTTCATGAAATGTTTGCTCTCACATTAAGCCCGGCTCACATCGCTGACACAAGCAGCTCAGAGACAAACACTCTCATTGTTTGACCGTGGACCTGAAGACGTCTGAGTCGTGTATGAGTCGTGTTCAGTCAGGTTAGAGACCGAGGGTGAAAACGTGAAGGTTACTTCAGCAGCTGAACGACCTGTGTCTTCCTCTGTCAGTTTAATGTTGCTTTTTAAACTTTCGTTTACGGTTCCTGTTGATCAGGAGAGCTGACCAGAGACAGACGACTCCACCAACAGGTTTCTCAAGTTAATGACCTGTGAAACCATGGAAACGAGCTCTCTACCCTGATTTACAGACAAACTGATGGATAAATCCTTCATGATACCAAAACAGTCACACTAATTCTCTGCATTTGATCAGGAAGTAGCAAAGATTGGGTTGAACAAAGGGTCTGACTGAAACCTGCGGCTCGTTGAGTCCTTTGCAGTGGCTCCTTGTAGATTAATAGAATATTATTATTATTATTATTATTATTACTATTGTTATTATTATCGTTTTTATTATTATTATTATTATTATTATTATTATTATTTTTTTTTTTATAATAATAATAATAATAATAATAATAATAATAATAATAAAAATGATAATAATTATTATTATTATCATTATTATCATTATTATTATTATTATTATTATTATTATTATTATTATTATTATTATTATTATTATTATTATTATTATTAACATTTTTTTTAATGCCAAATATTTTTTAAAAAATTGGAAAGTCTTCAATTTCAAAAATGTAAAAAAATGAAAGTTTTTCCAACTAAGTATTTTTTGAAACTTTTTGAAATTTCAATTTTTACTGGAATTTTGGCAATTTTTTAAAATTTCAAAATTTTTTAAGTTAAGTTTTGCAAAATTTTGAGATTTCTTTTCTTTTTTTTTTTTTTTGCAAATTTGTGTAAATTTATTACAATTAAACTTACAAATCACATGTTTAATTTTATAAAGTCAAAAACTTATTGTTGTTTAGATAATTTTTCCTTTGTTTTTTTTTATCTATGGAATTGTATCCACTTTATAATCTTTATTGTGAAGATAAAGTAGAATTTGTGTCTCCTGAATGACTTTAATCCAGGTGAGCTGAGGAAAAATGGCTCCTGATAAATTAAGGGTTGCAGACCCCTGGGTTGAACAGAGAACTGACTTATGAACAACAGAGCTTAAAGAGGGGGTATTCTGCTTTCTAATATTTAAAACAAGCTCTTAAAGTGACACTGCTGGATGTTTAAACTGAGCGTGTGCAGATTTTCAAACCTCTGTTTATCCACATGACGCAGAAATCCCTGGATCTGTCTGTAAATGATCAACATTTTCTGGTCCAATCTAAAAATAACACAAGATCTTTGTAAGACTTGCTGAAATGAGATCTTCACATCAGGACCTCCTAACTGTTTGTGGGCCTCAAACACCAAGGTCTGCCCCTTCAGGCCTCCAGAGGGCTGGCCAATCAGAAGGAAGGAGGGGGGAGTTTTAAAGGGTTTCAGATTTTCAGGCTAAAATAAAAGTTTTCTAAAACATCAGTGTGAGAAAAATAGAGATGAGTTTGTGCTAAATAAAGTACAAGGCCTGAAAAAGCAAAATACTCCCTCTTTAAAATGAGCTGCAGTGAACTTTGATGGGAACTGAACCTGGATTGTCTCTTTTCCTGCTGAATAACCATGTAATAAGTCTATTTTTGCGTGTGTGAACTACACTCCTGATAAATTACCGTAAGCCAGTAACCGGAGCGTGACCTTGGGGTGACACTGAGCTCTCTGAGCCCGGCTGTCCTCAGGCAGGTTTTTACGGTCTGGAGGAATAAAGGAGCAGTTTTTCCTCTGCCATGGAGACTGTGACACCAACATGAGTGAGGAAATAAAGTGTCCAACAATTTTCACTAATAAAATACTACATCAATAAAAACTACAATAATGCTTCTGTGCAAAATAACATTGATTACGTTACGTTAAAGCTACTTTGGGGAGGATCTCTGGGATGTAAAGAAAGACGTGGTCATGGTTTTTTCACAGACCTCCTCATGTCCTCTCCCCGTCCTGACTCATTACATGCCTCACCTCCTCCTCCTCCTCCTCCTCCTCCTCCTCCTCCTCCATGTCCTCAGTGTCTCAGGAGACAAACATTTTGTGCTGTCACAAGACATTCCCCAATCCAATAAGGTCTAATCTTGTTAAGGTTGCAGTTAGCTGCAGAGGAATCACGGCACTCTCACTGCCTCCTCCGCTCCTCTTTAAAGCTGAATAATGTTCTCCCTGCGTTTGGTTTTAAACTTCACTTTCATGATCTGTGAAACCAAAGACTCAAACTCACAACAACAACTCAGAGGGATGTTTCAGATACTAAAGCAAAGCTGCATCAGAAACTGAAGCTAATGAGAAACTCTTTCTGTCGTGTAAGCGTTTCTCCTGCAGGATTGCTGAGTCCACACGGCTCAGACTCAGCCTCCAGCAGCGTGGTCTGCTCGGTGTGCACCGTGTGTAGGAGCTAAACTCTCATTTGTCTGAAAAAGCTGGAGGTGTTTGCAGGAAATTTTAGGAGCAGCATGCAGGGAGTTTCTGTTTGTGTGAGGGTCTAAAGAAACTGAGAAACACAAAACACATGAAGGAAAACTGAACACTGATGTTTTCAGAGCTTCCTCTTTGAGGCCTGGATTATTTTCCTGTTGTTGTACGTTATCCAGACGCAGACGGTGTGTGAAGCTCCAACAGGAGCTCAGCCTTTGGACTCTGCTCCCTGCTCTGCTTGAGACCTCCTGAAATAACCGTCCCATTGTGTAAGCATCTCCAAACAGACTCTGATGGAAGGACTGAGTCTCTGAGACACAACAAGACCCCAACTCTGCCTCTGACTGCAGTCTCTGAGTATGAGACAGGCCGGCACAGAGGATTCAATGAGCTGGGATGAGGAGCCATTTTAAATCATTGTTTTTTTTTAAGTGTTATAAACTCAATATATAAAAGTTCTTCATCTAAAATCAGAAGATAAAACAATTTCTGGTGGGGAAACACTGAGACAAAATCACAACAAACTCTATCTGAATGTTTGTTTCTATCAACAAGTGACTTTATCTCTTTAAAATCACATTTCCAGCTCAAAGTGAGAAGAAAATCAAACCTAACTGTTTGTTAGACTTATGTTCATAAAATTATACGGGATCTCACTAACTAAAAACCAGCGTTTAAAACAAGAATTAGCGTCAAGTTTACAGAAAACGTTTAGGGGTAAAACGGAAGCTGTTTTTAAAAATAAAAGCAAGAAAATCTAATTTTTATAAGTTTGACTTTTTCAGACTCATCAGTTAAAATCTACTGATGATTTAAGGTGATTTATCGTACTCTTGATTAAAATACTTTACTGTGAGGTAATATTTGATTGATTTAATTAGTGTAAAATATTTTATTAAAGAATTAAAGTCTATACTTCTCCTTTTAAATCAGAACAACATCATCATAAACTACACTTAAGGACCGTAAAAGCTAAAATTGTTTTCTATCGCTTGTACAGATTCACACTCCGTGTTAGTCGCTCATGCTTTTATTTTGAAAGCCCGACCGGAAGCCCTGCTCGTTTCCCGCCCGCTAACGGCTCCTACCTGTTGCTCACTGCTCGTCGTGACTTTGTCCGCCGTGTCGTCGCCCTGTAGCTCCGTGAAACCCGTCCTGAGTGGGCTGCATGTCTCCCTCACATCATCCGTGTTTCTTTCACCCGCGAAGGAACCGAGGGAAGTGTGTGAGCCTCGCCCCACGTCACGCTCCGCGTCACGGCCCGGCGCTGCTGACGGAGCTAACGGAGCTGGAGGAGCTAACGGAGCTGGAGGAGCTAACGGAGCTGTGACCTCCTCACAGACTGAGCCTCCTCAGACAGAGCCTCCTGTGAGGTGGGTTGAGCTTACCTATAGCCCAGAGTGAGAGCGCTGTTTGCTCAGTGTGCCAGGAGATTACAGCAGGCTATTTCCTCCACACGGACCGAGAATAACCCGGGACTGCTCCGTGACTATGACAGGAGGGAGGCTGACGACACGACGGCCTGATGTTTAACAATCAGCCCTAACGAAATCACTTTACAAGTTTTATTTAGATTCAACTCCGGGTTAAAGTTTTAATGAGATTTAGCGCTTTTTGTCTAAAATAAGAGCTGTAAACTATTTCCAACAGGTTCATGTGGTGTAATAAAAAAAGAATAAACAAAGTGTGCCAACTGCTGCAATATTTTTAGATCAATAACAAAGCTTTTAATCTAAAGTAAAAGGTTTCATCCAAAGTTTCTCCCTAAAAAATGATCATTCTTATTCCTCAGACCTCCCTCGTACACAACATGTTTGATTTTTTCACGTTTTACATTTTACTATGATATTAATCTGTACAATTACTAACATTATTATCACTATTATATTTATTATCACTAGTATTATGATGATGATTATTATTTATTTTATTTATTTTATTATTTTTTTTCATTTAAATATCTAAGTGAGCTTCCCAAAGTCAAAACAACTGTTCAAGAGATTCGAGAAGATAAAAAAAAACCCACATAAAACAAAAATAAAATTAATTAATTAATTAAATAAATAAAAAGTGTAGCATCTATTGTTGTCAAAACAACTCTCCAAGAGATTTGAGAAGATAAATAAATTAAAATAAAAAAATAACATAAATAAAATTGAATATAGATAAATAAAAAGTGCAGCATCTATTGTTGTCAAAAACAGCTCTTCAAGAGATTTCAGAAGATAAATGAAATAAAATAACATTAATACATAAATTAATTAAATACGTTAATTAAATAAATAAAATATAAATTAATAAATAAAAAGTGCAGCATCTTTTGTTGTCAGTGGGATTACAGGGTTCAAAGAAATAGATAATAATATTGTAATATTTCACTCATTTATCTTAAAGTCTCTCACTTTAAAACTCTTACAGTGGTACTACAACACGTCTTTAACGCTGTATTTCTCTCATTTTCCTCAGAAACAGTATAGTTTTCCCACTAAGTTGAGATTTTGTAACAGTCAAATAATTATTTTTAATAAAAGAAAGTTAAAGAGGTCATGTGACTGTTTTCTTGTCTGTAATTTTTTTTATAGTTGTTTTTACTGACACCTGGGTGTAATGTGATATAACTATAATTTATGTAAGCAGATGGTATCCACTCATATATCTCGTATCTATCTATATACCATTAAACAGATCTATCTCCTTTCTATCACGTTTTGCCATGAAATGAATCAGACTCTGTCCAACAGGTGACGTCCTCTGTGCAATAAACCGTCTCTCTGAGTCTGCAGATTGGTAATCTGCTTTGCCCGGATTAAATTGATGCAATAAAGGAATAAATATAACGATGATGCAACGAGACAAGGTTAAATATCAATCTATGGCTCCTTTGCTGGCAGGTTTAATTATTTAGATGACTTAGATAATACTTAAATGTTCAGTTTAGTAACATGAAATATTTTTTATATTTTTATATATTTTCTTAAATATTTTTTACCAGCTGTACCCCATTGATATTTAATATTAATGCATAATTTATTCATATTCCAGCTTTTGCTCCTGCTCTCTCAGTGTGACCGTCAGTTTGAGGTTTATGTCAGCGCTGTTGTATTTATCAGAGTCAAAGATCTGACGTTCCTGAACATGAACCACAGTGAGATTTCATAAAAACCACAACATCAGATTTTAGTGGCTCCAAAACGTTTGTGAACTGGAGCCATGTGTGGATTTAAACGGCTTCCTTCATGGCAGGATCAGCTCTGCTCTCCAACGCTCTGAGGTAAAAGTTAGCATCAGACTCAGATGGTTTTACAGCTGTGTTCAAAATAACAGCAGTCCCACAGCATTAGCAAGAAACAACCCAATTTTTGTCTGAATTTCAACTCCTACACTGCAAAAAGTTTCCAGAAGGCTCAGTTAAGGTGGAGAAAACCAACAGACCCAACAGGCGTGACGTGCATGCTGCCACGACGTCTACGTAAAGACGCTAAATCGGTTACGATTTGCCAAAGAACACGCTGATTGGCCTAAAAAGAAAATAACGTAATGTTTTGTGGACTGATGAGAGTGAGATCGTTCTTTTTGGGACTCAGAGCCACAGACAGGACATTCAAAATGGTTTAAATCACCTTATTTACCAAAATAAGAAAATAGCTCCAGCTTGATGCTAACGTATATGAGAAACTGCATTGATATGCTAGCAGTTAGCATACATCAGTATAACTTCAGCTTCAGGATAGAATTTCAACTTTCATCACAGAAACATATCACATCAACATCAAAATACTGAGAATTTCAAATGTCAAAAGCTAACAGGCTAATGAAAGGCTAATGGCTGACTTCATAACAACGGAAAGGTTCCAAACAACTTAAACTACTGCTATAACCACTTTGAGACACTAGATGGCCTACTTGAATTATTAAGATATTCTAACACAGAACATCAACGTCACATTGTGTGAAATTTTGACCTGTTTCTGTTTAATTATGCTGAGAAATATCCAGACTCAGGGACCAATTACATTTTATTCACTTACAGTATAAACTCAATTAAATGTTGTTGACACAGAAAACCTGTAAAGATACTTTTTGTACCAAGAAAACTCACAACAGGAACTGATAAGGGAATCGATAAGGGCATTGGTATTGACAAAAACGTATCAATTCCCATCCTTATTAATCCCAGAGAAAACTTGTGGGTGGACATAAAAAATGCTGTTTATGAGGAAAAACCAAGAAATGGGCTACAAAACCTGATGAGCGGGGCAATAAGTTTGTCCATGCAGCACAGACGTGAAGCAGTTTTCACAAACCGTGGTTATGCAGCTAAATATTAGTTTATGATTCTCAGGAAAGTTGAATCTTCAAACTTTTCTCAGTTTTAACAGAAAATTAGTGAGTTTTTAAAGACAGATGTCAACACTGCTGTTTTTCTGAACATTATATTTCTTGACTTTCTGTAAAATACTGTCAAAATCAGTTACTTTTTAAAATTTTCTTGCTTGAATTTTGACGTTTTCTCACCTTTTTAGACATTGAACACACCTGTAAATGTGAGGGGAGTTATTAAATATCTTTTCACCAGAGGTGTCAAGTAGTGAAGTAAAATTAATTTATTTAATGCTTTATTTAAGTAGGAATTTGGGTTTTTATACTTTACTGAAGTAGGTATTTTTAGCTGACTTTTTACTTCTACTCTGAACTTTGTATTCCCTACATTTAAAAAATAAACTCGTTACTCCCCTTGTTTCCATTCCAGCCTGTTGTTAAAAAAAATAAAATAAACACAAACTCTTAAAATAAAAACCTTTCCATATAAACTGGTAATAAACAGAACACTGAGCATGAGCCATTAATCCAACCATAGCTCGGTGAACACACTGTGCATCATGACCGTCAGTCAGCATGAAGAAGACCCAGTGCTGCCCTCTGCTGGCTCAAAGCAGGAAACAGCACACACTAAGTACGGTGGCTCTAATAGGAAAAACATAATAACTATTCAGAAAATGACCCACAGTAACCTTAGAGTACTAACGCTTTAGTCTGGCTCTGAGATGAAAATAAAATTAATTTGACTGAAAACGGGGGAAACACTGCGGGTTGTTGTGGTAGCGTCTGAATGAAGTTATCAAACATTTTAGCTAGCTGCAGTTAGCTTGAAGCGATGTAGCCTGTGTTTAGTTAGACCCTACTGATCGACACCAGCTGCTCCAAACTTTTCAACATCAACATTTTAACAAAACTCAGTAGTTTTGAAATAGTTTTGAAACCAGTACTTTTACACTTCTACTCAAGTAAAAAAGTAGAGTTGATACTTCAACTTCTACCAAAGTCTTTTTAAATCCTACTATCCATACTTCTACTTGAGAAATGGATGAGAAAACTTTTGACTCCTCTGCTTTTCACTGAGTGAAGTTTTAGTTTTGGTGAAATTTGGTGGAAGTGTTCAGGTCAAAGAAGAAGAAGAAAAAGAAGAAGAAGCCCCTGAAGTTTCATCAACTGGAGAAATGAGGTTAAACTTAACACACAGACGTCAGTGTGAACACGGCTCTGACACGCCTCCATCTCTGCTGTGATTGGCTCAGGCAGAGCGAGGCTTTTCTCTAAGGTTAACTGCTCTGATCAGGTGAGGCTTCCTGTGAGGCGTTCACTGATCAGGTGAGGCGTTCACTGATCAGGTGAGGCGTTCACTGATCAGGTGAGGCGTTCACTGATCAGGTGAGGCGTTCACTGATCAGGTGAGGCGTTCACTGACCTGGCTCTGCTGGCTGCTATCCTCTGGCTGCAGTTACCATGGGGAAGGCGGCAGTGGGGCAGCTGGTAGTATCTGTCCTGGCCGGAGGCCTCGTCGGCGGGCAGGGCCTTAGGGCTGGCTGCGTAGATAGTGCATCCCATGAACACCTCGGGGGAAGTCAGCCTCAGCGTCCTGCAGCGAGCGGGGAAACAAGAAGCCGTCCTCCAGGTCTGCTTCCTGCGCGCGGCCCGTCCTGTCCTGATGCCGGCCAGCTGCTGAGTGGGAAAGCCATCAGCTCAGCGCTCTGCTGCCTTAACCCCTCCTTCCTCCCTTCTTCCTCCCTCCTTCCCTCCCTCCTCCAGCCTCGTCCTCGCTCCCTCTCTCCATCCCTCCCTCTGTGGACGGAGCAGAGCGTGGAGGATAATCAGATTTCACATTTACACTCAACAAAATCATCCCGGCGTAATCACTCCCCGTCTCTGGAGCTGCATCATGTTAATGCACAGAGCGGACGCCGCGCTCAGGAGCATTAGGGCGGTTAAAAATACCCCACACACACACACACACTCACACACACACACACACTGAGCGTCATCACTGTGGAGATAAAGAGATGAATCCAGGGGGCGGGGCTAACAGCTGGATGAACTTACTGTACAGGTCCAGCTCCAGATCCAGGATCTCAGACTCTGATGGAGACGTTCAGTCGATGATGCAGTGACAGGAGCGAGGAGGTGTCTGCAAAGAAACTCTGAGAAAGATTTTCACTCAGGATAACGATAAACTCAACTCATGATACGGTTTTTGACTCCAGGTTGACGATACAATTACCTCACAAATTTTTAAAAACAAAATGTGACTGATAAGATTCTTTTAACTATTTCTGCAAAACACAAACTATGCAGTGGATGCAAAATAAAAAAAAAAACACACACACACTCACACATATTTAAATGTAAAAAATCTAAAAAATGCATTTTCTTATTTTTTTGACAAATTCTGCGACCCCCCCCCCCAAAAAAAAAATAAAATAAATATATATATATATAAAATAAATAAATAAATAAATAATAATAATAATAATAAAATTAAAAAAAATCACAGTTTTAAACTTCTATACATAAATAATTTATTTAATACAAAGATAATTTATTTTAATCTAATCCTTCTGTTTATCTGGGATTAAAATGACTTTAAATTTATCAGACTGGCTAATGCACATTTATGTTAAATATATTTCTACACTAAAATCTAACACTAATTCAAACTTTACAAAAAAATTTAATTCTGAAGCCATGGCGGTGTTTATTTTGGCGTGGCGTTGTCCCACGATCATTTATTCTTAGCAGAAACCAAAAAATCACTTAATGAATTAAACAAATAAACAAAATCTCTTCAAAGAAACACTCTCAGGTTTGCATGTGTTCCTAGTTTAGGATTTACAGGTTTCGTTTTTTGTTTTGTAAGGAAAGGCCCTCTGCTGTTTGAATAGGGCATTGTAATTTATTTATTTATTTTTTTTATCTCAGCTAATTTGAATCGTCACACATTTGTATCAATTTATGACTGTCTGATGATGCATGGTGACCAAGGTTACAATAGTTAACTAAAACTAAACTAAAAACAAAAACTAAAATGTAAAATACATTGCAAATGTCCTTCGTTATTGTTTCTGACAATACTAATAGCCTTTAGGATTTAAATTAATCTGACACATTTTACCACAGTTTTCAGCAGTTGTCAGCGCCGTACGGCACCATCATAGTGACGTACTGGGACGTGTTTGTTTACCGCACTGACTGGCTGTGCTCTGTGCTGCGACCAAACGTAGAGGAGCAATGAATCAGAGCATCTGTGACACTTAAATTTCATCTGAGTCTGACTTTAACTGTATTTGTGTTAACATTATTTTTATGTAATCAATGTTTATATTTTTTATATTAAGTTAATATTAATTCTTGTGTTTAAAGCAGCAGCCAACAGTTCAGTATCAGCATTGACTGAGCAGTGAGCTCTATGTTGGACTGGAAAATAAACAGTTTGACAAAATATTCACTCTGACCTTTTTGAATCCTGCTCCTGGTTAATAAGGTATGAAAAACTAAACTAAACTAAAACTAAACTGAAACTCAACTAAAACTATACTGAAACTAAACTAAAACTAAACTAAAACTAAAGCCTTGTTGCAAAAATCAAAACTAAATAAAAACTACAATGCCCGCTCTAAAACTAATTAAAACTAAACTGTAATGGGAGAAAAATGTCAAAACTAACTAAAACTAAACTATAATGACAAATCCAAAACTATTATAACCTTGATTGTGACATCACTGATTTTTCTCTCCCTCCTCCAAACCCCCGCTGACCGACCGTGTGAGCGATGTTAAACTAAACTTGAACCTGGTCACTGTGGACGTCTCTGACCTCAGGCAGCTCCATGAAGCTGGTGTTGAACCTCCGCCCACAGACACGGACACAAAGTCCACTCGTCCCAGCATCTGATGGTCTCCAGGTTTGGACTGAAACAGCTTCAGAAACCTGCTCCAGCAAAGTTTCCTGGAGGAGAAAATCCACCTCAGACGTGTGTCAGAGCTCAGGGACGGTCTGAGGGTAAATATGAGCTGTTTGTTTACAGCAGGAGTCTGCAGCGCCCCCTCAGGACGCTCTGAGGAGAACTCACGGTTCAGGATGCAGGTACAATAAACAAAACCTTTTCCAGGAGGGGGACCCCGAGAGGACCCCGAGAGACCAGGACCACAGACTGAAGCCTTAATCTGCATCACAGTCAGCTGTAAACCAGGATGAAGAGATGCTGGATCCAGAGGAGACAGACCACACACACACACACACACACACACACACACACACACACACACACACACACACACACACACACACACACACACACACACACACACACACACACTGCTCTCCTGTGGCCGGATGTCACAGTGCAGCTTCCAGTTTCTAATCCAACATCAGCAAATCGACGTCTCTGGGTAATCCAGAAAAATTCATTAAGGAATTAAAAACACAATCCAGACTCCAGCAGCTAAAATAAAAAGTCTGTTTCCTGGTTTTTTCCTGGTTTTCCAGCTAAAATAAAAAGTCTGTTTCCTGGTTTTATCCTGGTTTTATCCTGGTTTTATCCTGGTTTTATCCTGGTTTTATCCTGGTTTTCCAGCAGTTTTCAGGAGGAAACAGCCTCGGTCTGGGTTTAGACACCAGGACACAGATGAAACACGATGACAGGAGGTTTCATGTTCTTTAAGAAAAGATTTAAGGTTCCTGTGCAGTATATATTATATATATAGTATAATATATATTTTTTGCTTCGTATTCTGTTTGTTTGCAAAGTATAAACCTGGAATGAACTGAATTCATTTATTAGCACGCTGAAGCTCTGATGATTTCTTAAATATTTAAGTCATGAAAATAAATCTGGAGCATTATTTCATCAACTGTGTTTAGGACAAAAGTTGTGACTACTTTTTCAACATAAATCCACATTATAGTAAATTTAGAGTTATTCAACATTTCTCAGTCAGACTACACTTCCTAGAAATGTCCCTCATCATTTATTTCACAGTTCAGACAAAATGTAAAAAAATTATGTCTCAAAAATCCCAGTAACCAGCCACCATGGCACCACCTGACCTCCATCAGCTCATATTTCTGCTCCTTTTCTTCACAGTTTGCTCTTTATAACATCTATAGTAAGAAGAGCAGAAAATGTTGGTAACACAGCTGATGAACAGTTAATGTGCCCCATGTACAGACAATCATTCTGATGAAATATTGATGAGGAGCTGAAACATGACACACTTACTTCAAGGTTCACACCAAAAAGGATGGGCCCTCAGCTGATTGGGGTCATGTGACTTTGGAGCAAACCATTGATGATTCATAGGGTTTTTTCCCCAACAAATTCAATTATACTTTCAACAATTTTAAACTCTTCCATTTGTATTTATTTTGAAATTTAATAAGTTCTAATTATTATTATTATTATTATTATTATTATTTCTAAGTTTTGCAAGTTTTTGAACCTGAGTTAATTTCTTAGAGTTTTTCCAAATTTGATCAACTTCCTTAAATTTTTGGAGTGTTTTTTATCTATTTATTTATTTATGTTTCATTTTTTTTTTCTAATTTTATAAAAAATATTAAATTTTAAATTTTGGAATTTTCAAAATGATTTACATTTAAATTTATTTAAATTCAGAAAACTTATCGATTGGATATTTTTTCACCAGATTTTAACGATGTAGACAGTCATTGTGATGAAATATTGATGAGGAGGAGCTGAAACATGACACACTTTCTTCGAGGTTCACACCAAAAAGGATGGGCCCTCAGCTGATTGGGGTCATGTGACTTTGGAGCAAACCATTGATGATTTATAGGTTTTTTTTTTTAAATGGGTAACACAGTTGATGCTGATTTCTGACACACACAAAGTGAATTATTTTATCTAAATTAATGATTTAAATCGTTTTAAAACAGTTTTTCACCTTTTTCTGCTTGTTTTGAATTAATCTCGGAGAGAAAACTTGACATCTGGGAAATCAGCAAATTCCAACACATGGTTTTCATCTTTGCTAAAAAAATGATGAGCCTGTTAATTTTCTGTATTAATGAAAGTGAAACTTAAGCCAAATGAGCCTCTGTCGTCATTCAGCTCTCCTCCTCCTCCTCCTCCTCCTCCTCCTGTGTGAATTACTTTAAACCTTCATCTGAAACATCCTGAAGTCCACTGAGAAGCAACACATCATCATCATCATCATCATCATCATCATCATCATCATCATCATCATCATCATCATCTCAACAAGCACTGAGTCCTGGGACAGATCGTCTCATAAAAAGATTTATTTTTTCCAGCCCAAATTTACAAAGGCAAGTTACAGAGTATTGTATAAAAAAGAACCATGGTAATGTACACTTTACACAAACTCCTGAAGGGGGGAGGGGGAGGAGGAGGAGGAGGAGGAGGAGGAGGAGGAGGAGGAGGAGGAGGAGGAAGGTGAAGAGCTCTGTATCTTCTCACAGAAAGGAAATGAAGACATTGTAAACATCCTTGCGAGCACCACGGCTGGTCCTCTGTTTTTTTTTTTCTTTTTATATTTTCTGGGGGTGGGTGGGGGTGCGGGGTGCAGGGTGGGTGGGTGGGTGGGTGGGGGTGTTTGTGTGACGGGAGGCGGGTCCAGAAAAAAGACAAACGAGCAAGAGTCTCTGTGTTTTCACAGGAGAAAGTTCAACTAGGCACCAATTGAGACAACTGCTGGCCAATAAATATACTCTTCACCATGAAACAAATACAGTCCTGCAAAATACACGAGCCAAGCACTTTCCAATATGTCGATAGCAAACATGACTTTTTCTGCCGTTTCATACACTTTAGGATATAGATTTCACTGGGCTTCGCTTACTACTGAGATAACGTTACTACCCTCAGCGCGAGGGAACAAATGCACTTGTCACACCATGGTCTGATAAAAACTAAAGGTACTGTATGCAGTCTGCTGGTACTAAAACCCACTGACTCAATGACAACATCACAGCTGCCTAGGTTACCCTCACAGATTACGTACAAGTCAAACACCACCACATTCAGCTTATTCAGCTTATTCCTTTAGCCATTCTTCTTAGAAATGAGCAAAAAATCAAAACCTGCTCCATCCTGACCCTGGGACCAGAAACGCGTCGACGGGGAATGTCCGAGAAGCTGGAGATGAAGTTTGATGAGAAACGGGATGAAGCGCCGAGTCATGGAGCTGAACACGGACCGCAACCATGAGAAACAACGACGTGACAAAACGAGACTCAAACGAGACGACGGCGGCGTGGGTAACCTGCTCTCTGACGGTTCAGACTCAGCATCAGGAGAGGATTCCCCCACGACCCCTCAGGCTCAGCAGCTTCACAGCAGAGAGGGGCGCCCCCTGCAGGCCGCGCTGACTGCTGCAGATTTAAAGACTGAGTTTACATCGAAGTGACACGCTTCAGCTGATCTGACGTCTTCCATGGCATCGTTAAAGTCCCATTTCACTAATTTAGCTGGGTTGGCTTCCTGCTCCGAGCTGGTTTGACGTGCCGCTGGAAACGCAGAGCTGAAGCTCAGGAAACAGAGACGAGACACACTGAGCGCGCTCTGAGGCGAGAGTGTGGCGGTGAAGTCACACGGAGAAACTTGAACCAAGGAAACTATCAGAGAGCTTCATCATGTGTTATCTACGATCTTCACGCTGGGAATAAAAGCTCCTGAAAATTAAAAGTATGAGTTAAAATTTGCAGCACGACGCCAACCGACGCCTAAGAATCGACGCTAACGGCGAGCTAACGGCGAGCTAACAGCCTCATTACAGCCGGAAACCCACGATCTGACTCAAGCTTCACATTTTTCCTGCTGAAGAAAGTTTTCCCAGATAGAAACAGTCAAACACCAGATCCCTCCTGACTTCAGCGTTTGCTAACGAGGCTTCACGGTCGCGGCGAGCGCAGACACAGACGTGACGAACACCAGCATCGACACGTTCAAGGATGAGCACAATGATATGAGGAGTTAGCGACAGAAAGAAAACATGAGTAGTGTTATTCTCCATGAGGTGTGCGCGGTCCCTTCGCAATAAAACACGACGACATCATCCCTGAAACGAGGAGTGAGGGCGGGAGGAGGAGGAGGAGGAGGAGGAGGAGGAGGGTGGGAACCAGCGATGACGATGGAGGATGAGGAAGGAAACCCTTCAGCCTCAGGCTCTGTAAGTCTCTGAAGAAGCAGCTGCTGCCATATTCCCTCTCCCCACCAAATATAGCCACACGTTTGTCAAGTTTCGGATATTCTGTTGTTCCACGGCGTTCGCCACAGACGCCACGTGGAAATCATCTCACTTCCTGTTCAGTCTTTAATTTAGTTTGACTCCCCTTTCCCATCAGACACCCTGCTCCCCGTTGTCCCCTCCACTTCCTGTCTGCACGCGACCAAAAAGGGTGCAGTCAAAAAGAGAAACGTAAGAAAAGAAGCTGATCGGGCAGTCCCATCGTCTCTTTTTGCATTGTGTTTGTTGACAGTGCAAAGACTAGATAACCAGCGGGTCGGTGTTTCCTCTGCGGCGAGGCAGAGACATGGCTTTGAACCTGATCCAGTCCTGGGACAGTCTGAGGTTTTTGGGAAGAGTTGGGGTCACTGACGAAGGGAGGGTAAAAAAAAAAACGATCCAAAAAAAGGAAAAAGAAAGAAACCCCGACAGTCTGCCTGGCCTCGGGGCCGAGAACTAAAGATAGAAACACCATTCAACTGATGTCTAAAGGTAAGACCCGCAGATTCTCTTCACATGTGAGCCAGTCACATGAATCTTTGCAGGGTTGAGGTGTGACGGTCGGGTTTCCCTGTGACACACAGACAGAGAGGAGGCTCAGTACAGAGACACAGATAACACTTCACATCCATCATGTTTATACTTTTCTAGTCTGGTGTCAGCATTACTCCACAGCGTTCCTGTTCAGGCAGAGCTCATCACACACTGATTTCATCTTATTAACGTGGTTTTCAGTCAATAACAGCTAAAAAATAAAAGACAGCACAATTTAGATCTTTGAAAGCTGCTTTTACCTTCTTTTATTTTTACAGCTCTGGATTAAAATGCAGAATATATTCAGTGACATTTCTTTTTTAACTGTTTAAAGTTGATTTTTTGTTTTAGTTTTTAAAGCGTACTGTTTATTATTATTATTATTATTATTTTTATTTAAAACCACAGATTCAACCATTCAGGTTTTCTTTTCTGTTATGAACTCTCTAATTTGTTTATGGTCCATACTACAATGAGTTTTTGTTGTAGTTTTTTTTATTTGTATTATCATTTAATTTAATTTAAATTAATCTAATTCAATTTAATTAAATTTAATCTAAATTAATTTAATTAAATTTAAATTAAATTAATTTAAATTAGATGAATTTTTTAAATTTATTTATCTTATTTTATCTTTCTTTTAATTTGCGTTCAAAAACTTTTTTTTTTTAATATTATTATTACCACATTTCACAACAATGGTCTGAAAACAACATGTGATACCTGTCTTACTGTTTTCCCTTACTTCTGAAAAATTAATGTAACTTTGTCCAGCTGCAAAACATGTTTTAATTTTGGGTTGAATACAAACTTAAATAAAAAAAACATAGATTCAGTAGAAAAGTCAGCTTAAAAAAAAGTGAATAAAATTTACCATAGGGGAGTTACGATAAAAACTAAATCTCTTTGTTTAGTGAACTTTTAAAGGATAAAAACGCTCCTGGCTCCACCAAACATAAACTGTTATTAGTAAACTGTATTAGTTCTTATGTTCATAACTCATGTCACTACAGAAACCATCAAACCAGGTTTTATTTCTGCTGAATCAGGTTTATCTATAAACTGACTGAGTTGTAATACCACAGGCGTCCACCAGATGTCAGTGCAGCCTGCTCTGCTGCACAGTCTCTTTCACGGCTCTATTATCAACACCATGATCCTCTTGTCCTCACAGGACCTGCAGAGGATGGATCAGCTCGCAGGCTAAACGCTGCGCTGTGTGCTGCGCTGTGTGCTGCGCTGTGTGCTGCGCTGTGTGCTGCGCTGTGTGCTGCGCTGCTGCAGCAGGCAGAGAAACAGAGGTTTGGCCAGGATCTGCTGTCCTCACAGGTTGCTGCTTCAAGTCGGCAACATAAATATTGAAGGGACAGAGCGGAGCAGGGTGTTCTTTTCACTTTGAATCACAGAAACTGAGGACAAAGAAACAAAGCAGCTTTTTCTCCTCCTCTCAGATTCATTCAGGGAGCGTCTGTGCCCGGCCTCATTACTCTTCACCCACACACGGCGCTCTGACTCGTTTATACGGAGCCTGATGTTAGCCACCTGTGTTAGCACCACTCTCAGGTTACTGATGGCTCTCTGTGGGCCTGTGATTGCTCTGACTGTCTTTCTCCTCCTCTGAGGAGGAGGTGGTGGGTGGAGGAGGAGGAGCTGCTCCTCAAAGAAATGTTGAATCTTCATGATTAGAATTCAGATTCTGCTGTAACTAAACATCCTGTTTCCCTCCTCATTAAATATTCTGACAGTGGACTAACATTTGATCGAGCTAACTCTGCGGAGCGTCCTCCCTGACGGACTCACCTGTGGCGTAGGACAGGTCGTACTGCCCTGAGAGCAGCGGGTATCCCAGGTGGTGGTGTGAGGGCATGATGCGTTGCGAGGGCGAGGATCGTGGTCGGTCCACGTCTCTGTCTCTCTCCCTCTCGCGCTCTCTTTCTCTGTCCCGCTCTGCAGCCGCTCCTCGCTCCTGCTCCCGCTCCCGCTCGTGCGGCGGCGGCTTGTCCCCCACCGTGGGTGATTTGCTCTTGTATTGGCTGGCGTGCTGATGCAGGATGTCCAGAGCTTTGGAGTCCGTTGCTGTTTTGGAGACTGTGGGGCTAACGCGAGATTTGTCACCGCCTTCTTCACCTGCGGGTAATTTCCCGCCGTACGGGGAGAAGGGGTAGCCGCCGGGCAGGTAGGACCCTGCACGTGAGGAGGAGAAGTTAGTTAATGAACACAAACATGAGCTAACGACATGTTAGTCATCATCAATGATGACATCAATCAGCCTGATCAGGTCTGTTAGAGCTCAGCACGCCTCAGGTTTGACTCCTGGAGGAAAAGGCTCACAGAGAGGGCCTGACCCGGGACTGAGACCCGTTAAGTCCAGGACAGAATAATTTAACGTACAGCGATTTCTTTGAAACTTGAGGGTAAACTCAAATGGAGCCAGCTCTAAAGAAAAAGTCAAAAATAATAACAAAAAAACAATATTTGATCTTTTTAAACACATTCTTTAAATAAATACAGTCTGTTTGGTTTTTAAATTGACAGTGTTGAAAGAAATCAAAGCTTTTGAAAGAGGGAGGTTATTTTTTCTTTCTTTTTTTCTTCTTTTTTTTCCTTGTTTTCAAGAAAAAAAGAAAAAATAGATCTCTTTTTCTTCTTCTTTCCCTTTCCCCCCTTTTTTTTTCCTGTTTTTTTTTTCCTTTTTTCAAGAAAAAAAAACAAAAAAGAAAAAAAAGTTGATTTTTTTTCCTTTTTTTCTTCTTGTTGTTTTCCTTGTTTTCTTTTTTCCCTTTTTTCCCCTTTTCCCCCTTTTTTTCTTTTTTTTTTCCTTGTTTCAAGAAAAAAAGTAAAAAGGAAAAAAGAAAGAAAATAAAGATCTTCCTTTCTCTTCTTTTCTTCCCTTTTTTAAGAAAAAAGGAAAAAAAGAAAAAGGAAGATCTTTATTTTCTTTCTTTTTTTCTCTTTTTTTCTTCTTTTTTTCCTTTTTTTAAGAAAAAGAAATGAAAAAAAAGAAAAAAAGATCTCTTTTTCTTCTTCTTTCCCTTTCCCCCCCTTTTTTCTTTTTTCAAGAAAAAAAAAGAAAAAAGGAAGATCTTTTTTTTCTTCTTGTTTTCCTTTTCCCCTTTTTCTTCTTTTCTTCCCTTTCTTAAGAAAAAAGAAAAAAGGAAGATCTTTATTTTATTTCCTTTTTTCTCTTTTTTTCTTCTTTTTTTCCCTTTTTTCAAGCAAAAATAATGAAAAAAATGAAAAATAAAGAAAAAAGAAAAAAAGGAAGTTCTGAGGTCATATTTAACCAAAAACAGCTGATTGCTGAGAGAAAGCAGCAGAGCTAGCGTCACATAGACAAACAGCTAATAGAGCAAACACTGCTAATGAACACAAAGCAGTGAAACATGAAATTAAGACGTTATTATCAGACGTTTGTCTCTGTTCTGTGATTTTTCTGAACTAGCTGTAAGTCCCTCATGTAAATAACATGACTGTGACTCATTTCCTGAACCTTTTCTGGGCCACGGTAAAGACTTTGAGTAAAAAAATGATCCATAATGGACTTGACCTATCTTACTCACATATTACTGCCCCACTCTGCTTTCCTCATTTCCTGCTGCTCTTATTTTTCAATAATTATGGTAATTTTTTCCATAAACATGTTGAAAATAACAACCCAATCACTCTGTATAAAACTGGACGAGTTCAGGATAATGGAGCTTTTAAAGCCTCTGATGTCCTGCTGAGGTCGGTACAGGTAGTCTAATCTGAATCTGCTGTGCTGCTTTTACACCGTGTTTAAAAACCATCCTGCTCTCCAGGAAAAGAGGTCAGATCAACGGCTTCATGAGTATCTATAGAAACCACTGACGTCCATGAAGCTTTGAGATTCAAAAAGGCTGAAAGCCGTTTATCATTTCAT
Organism: Halichoeres trimaculatus; assembly: GCF_033239565.1. Lineage (NCBI taxonomy): Eukaryota > Metazoa > Chordata > Actinopteri > Labriformes > Labridae > Halichoeres > Halichoeres trimaculatus. The sequence continues at coordinate 487,952 of NW_027437181.1, read as the reverse complement.
AAAGACAGTTTTAAAAACCTTTATCTGGATTAAAGACAGTACCTGGGTAGTTCTGCATCATCACTGAAGGCATACTCCTGTACCCGGGGTGGTTGGGGTCGTAGCCCTGTCCGTAGGGGTACCCGTGCATGTAGGGCATGTAGCCTTGGTGCTGTGCGAGCGGCGCTGAGAACTGCATGTGGGGGTTGGAACGAGAGTCTTTGCTCATGGCCCTGCTGTGCTCCTCAGACGGGATCCTGGGATCACCGCCCTCTTTGCCGTCCTCCTTCGGCCCGCTTTGACTGTCCTTGGGTCTGGGCCTGTCGTCCTTTAGTTTACGGTCTCGTTCTCGCTCTCTGTCCCTTTCGTCTTTCCATCGAGGTTGTTGTTGCTGGTGTTCCTCCTCTGATTGGGGTTTCTGGCTCTCAGGGTACTGCTAAAGAGGGACAGAAGGACCAAGTCATCTCGGATCAGTAGTTATTAAAAAAAAGCACACTCTCTGATGCTGACGTGTGAGTTAAGGACTTACCTGTCTGTACCACATGGCCTGCTCCATCCCTGCCGGACCTCTGGACTCGAGCGCCTGCTTGGGGTCCTCCTTCCCGTGGTGCCCCCCTTCAGTCAGCTTCATCTTGAGCCCCTCGGCTTGCTGGGACTTTGCATCCTCCCCCTTTAAGCTGCCCATGGATTTGGGGGAGGGCTCAGAGGGGGAGTCCCTCGACTTGCCTGGGGGCTGGGGCGCCTTGCCGAGCTCTGACTGACTCGGGGGTTTGGAGAGGCTCGGAGGCATCGGGCTCTTCTGTTTCCACTCCTCCTTCATCGAGGCGTCTCGATCCTTTATGGCTACGTCCGACTTCTTCTCGGCAGCTCGATGCTGCTCGGCCATCTGCCGCTGCCGCTCCTCGTACTGCTGCCGGTAGGCCGGGTTGGTGTTCATTAAGTGGTTATGGTAGGCCTGGTCGGGGTGGTATGAGTAGGGGACGTAGGCGTACTGGTTGTAGTACAGGGGTTGCATGTACATGTTGGAGCGCTGCTGGATGACCGACGGCTGCTGCGGCTGCTGCTGGCCAGGAGTGCTGCTGTCAGGTTTACGGTCATCATGAACCTCAACCTTGACTTTTTCCTCGACTTGATCCTGGTCCTCGTCCTTTTTGAGCTTCACCTGACCCTCTGCTGCTGGTGTGCCTGGATTGGGTCCGCCGGGACTTGGGTTGACGTAGTTTGGCGAGTAATACGTCTCGTAGCCTGGGTAGTACGGGGAGTCCTTGCTTGGTGGCTGGTTTGGGAAGAGTGTTTTCTTGACACTCTCCCTGATGGCTTGGTCCTCTGTCCTGACTTTGACGCCCTCTGGTTTCCCTTCACCATCCTCTCCAGCGTCTGAAATATCAGAGTAAGCTGGACTGTTTGTTTTGACCGAAGAGTTGTCGGCACCGTTCTGGTTGACGTGTAGTGGCGTGAGGGGCTGGGGCAGTCCGCTGCCGTCTATCCGGCTGGCGACACCGATGGACGGGCTCGGGGCGTTGTCGGAGAAGCTGTAGATCTTATCGGCCTCAGCTTTCATACTGGCCAGGCGACTCTGGTGAGGATCTGATGACCCGTTCAGGAGTCCCTCCCCCTTACTTCCTGGATCAGAGGGTTCAGGGTACGGGAGCTTCCCTTCCTCCAGTTTCCCGCCCTTTCCCGGAGGCTTGGGGCTGTCCGCCTCTTTCACGCCATCTTTCTTCTTCTTGTCTTTCTTCTTCTTGTCTTTGGAGCTGGTTGGGGCGGGGTCTCCGATGGCGGGGGGTTTGGGTTGTGTGCCTTTCATCTGGGGACTCTTGGGGACTCCTTGCATCATTGGGGTGAGCCCAGGGGAGGAGTTTGGGTTTCCTGGAGGGAAGGGGTACATCTGCTGAGACGCCGTGGAGCCGGCGCCGACGGGCCGCGGTGACTTCATGTTTTTCTGGCCCAGTTTTTCTGCTTTCGTCCCCTTTTTGGACTTGTCCCTCTTATCGTCTATACCGTCGTTGCTGGCCTCATCTGTGAGGCACAGCCCGTCGTCGCACCCGTCCATTGGTGTACCGCTGCTCTCTGGATCTGCCTCCGCCATTTTCTTTTTACTCTGTTTTGAACCGAACTTCCCCGGCGAAGGAGACGGACTCTGAGCGTCAAAGTTCCTACCTTTGGGGGTCACCGAGCGAGCCGGGGATAAACATCCTTTCTGAGAGATGGACGCTCCGTTGCAGTTTCCTGGTTCGGGGTGGAGCGTTGAGTCCTCGCCGTATTCGCTGTCTCCGTCCATTTCCAGCTTGATGTCGTCGTCGTTGTGGGCGCGTGCTTGGTGGTACTTCAGACCGTTGATGTGCTTGTACTTCTTGTTGCAGTTTGGGTGTGGGCAGTCGATGAGGACCGGCGAGGGGCAGGTGCGGTCCAGGGGGGGCGGGAGTGGCTCAGTCTTGATGGAGGGGATGGGGAGGCCCGTTGGGCCCACGCCTCCGCTGTTGGAGTTCGTCCTCATGCGTTTGTTGCCTTTGGTGTCCTCGGAGCTGGAGTTGGGCTCCATGTCGGAGGCTGGTTTGGTCTTTCGTTTTCCCGCCGAGGAGGGACTGGCTTTGATATCCTCTGTGTTGCTGTTGGGCGGCGTGCGGCGCTCCGATGGGGTCTGGCTCCCCCTCCGGCCTTTGCTGTTGGAGGCGGCTCGCGTCTTGTTGTTGGTGGCGCCCTTGTTGTCGGACGAGTTGCTGTTCTCGTTGATGGGCGTGTTGCTGTTGGGCCTCATGCGCTTACCTCGACCACGGCCGTTCCTCATTTCCAGGTCGCTGGTGGGGGATTCACAAAACCTGCAGAGGTGGAAGAAACGTGTTAAAGAAACGAGATCTGTCAAAGCTCGTTAGATTTGGTTGATCTTAATTTGCTCTGAGACGGTTTTTCTCCGGTAGTTTCACACACACTGACACATTCATTCACACTTTCATACAGCTCCTTTGTAAAACCTCGATTTCTTTAATTATCCACAAAGTGAGCGCTGAACTTTCTGACGTCTGGAGTTCTCCAAAGGTTGTTTCTGACATGGTTTCCTTCACATTCACAGTCGTCACTTCAACACCTCTCCATGTTAATAGTTTGCTTAATGGCACAAAGTTTCAAGATTACCTCTTTAACACCAGATGTGTTGGTGCCGACACATCACACTTCAAACTTCAGGATGAATGAAGCTCTCTGTCCAGTTTTTACTTCCTGTGTGAAGTATCTGTGTAGATCCATGTCTGTATTGTGTGTTGACCTTTTTTGAACATTGAACCAGGTCTAGTTTGTAAAATATGAGCAAAATTCATCTGTGACAATGTGTAATAACTAGGGATGTCCAGATCCCTAGTGGATCGGGCCAATTTTTGCATTTTTTAAAGTATCAGTGATCAGGAATTCTAGCCAACCCTCTCACCCAATCTTTCACGATAGCCGTCAGAGAGCCCAAAGTCATCCATCGTTCAGGGTTTGCTGAAAGCCGTAAGAAGCGTTTATCGAGCAAACCGGTTATTTTCTGCAAATGTTCTGAGAAGACATGAAATTCAGAGCGATGTGGATGAAATTCTCCCGTCTTCTGCATCATGTTAAGACATGTTTCCAGATTTGTTTGTGATACATTCAGGTACCCTGGGAAAGTTGAGAATCTAATGATTACACCGGTGTTTCAGTTTTTGGATTGGACGAATGGCTTGTAAATGCCAGTCACTTAAAAATACGTGGCATTTTGATCCCACCGTCGGGTAGAGATGGGAACCGAACTAGGTACTTCTATAGGAACCAATCTGTCAAAAGTACCAGGTACCAATTCACGAAAACCAAAAGGTACCATGTTTAGGTACCTAAATGCATCCTTGTGACTGTGAGGGAGAGGAAGAGTTGGAGACTTTCCATGCAGGACATGAACACATCAATACAAGGTTATATTAAAGAATAAATATGTCAAATTCCAAAACAAAAAAAATATTTTATTAAACAAACTGTTTTTTTTTTTGCCAAAAAAGTACAAAAAAGTACCGAAACTTGGTACCGTTGGGTACTTGTACCGATTGCCAGGTACCAGGCATCGGTACCCCATTGTTTCATAAGTGAAAGGTTCCCATCCCCACCGACGGGTTTGGGATCCAGAGTTTTAACTTCAAAACTATCTGGACGAAGTCAAATGGACTTAATGAGCTTTAATTATTATTTTTTACTGTTCAGTTATTGTGAACACACAAAACAAAGAGACTGTGCTGCTTCACTTTCTCACTTCTTCAGCAAAGTTTATCTTCAAAACCAAAAATTGGATCAGGACTCGATATCAGCCAATAGTCAATATTAAATAATCTGGATCCCGATCGTGGACAAGAAATCATGATTAGGGCATCCCCAGTAATTACCTTTTTTGAACAGAGTACTGTGCTGCATTTGTACTGTATATGGATAAGTCTGTGTGTCGTGCAGCGCGTAACGTAACGTATGTATTTATTATGCGATGTTAGAAAATTGAACCAGGTCTTCTTTTCACTGTGTGAGCATGGTTTGAGGCTTTGAGGAACCATGAATTTGCCAAAACTTGTGTTCATAGGGTTCGTATTTCAACGATCTAGTCCTAGGTGTTTTCTAACATCAACTCCAAACTTGGCGTGTGTATACTAGAAACATTGAAGAATAATAATCATAATTGAATTGTTATAATTTTTGGGGGCGTGGCCACAAATGGCCGCCAAAGTTGACCATTTTTCCCGTTTTGTTAAAATCTTAATAGCTCTCTTTTACAATGTTGGATCAGAACCAAAATGCACACACAAGTTCACTGTCACATTCTGATTCTATTTCTACCACTGGTTGCGTTAACATTAATGCACCATAGCGCCACCAAGGGGCTCGAAATTTTGGTCCCTCCAGCTACTTTGAGCTACAGGCCTGAAATTTGATGGGCATAAAAATCATGTATAGACCTACAAAAAAGTCTATTGTGACCATAGTGAATTCCGAACAGGAAGTTCGCTATTTGGACGTAAACATCGGATTTTGACGATTTCTTGCTTACCTATTACATGGAAAAATTCCTAGGTTTTTCGTCTGATCAACTCCAAACTTGGCTTGTATACACTAAATGCACTGACAATGAAAACTGCCAAATGTATTTTTGCTACGTCAGTGGGCGTGGCCACAAATGACCGTCAAAGATGACCATTTTGGCAGCTTCATGAAAACCTTAATAGCTCTCTACGGTGTTGGATCAGGACCAAAATGCACACAGAGCTTCAGTGTCACAGCCTCAGTGCATTTCTATCACTGGTTGCACTAACATTAATGCTCCATAGCGCCACCCAGGGGCTCAAATCTGCAGCTCGTCCAGCTACTTTGTGCTACGGGCATCAAAAGTTTTGGGTTTACCCCTCATGCCCAACCTATGGTTTTTGGCTGAGCCACATTTTGCTGCTCATGTGGTGGCTAGGACGTGCTCCGATTGGCGAGCACTGGGCGAGGGTCCGTTCAACGCTGCTTTAATTCTCCTTAAATTTCACTTTCAGTTTCTCCCATGATGAGGAGCAGCCATCCTCAGATACTGGATACTCAGATAATGCTGTCAGCAACTTTTTTAATTTATAAAATAAGAGACAATGCTCAGAAATGTTAATGAACACATGGTTTTAATGTTCAAACTTTAAGTTCATCCTGTGAAATCTGCTCCTGAAGTTTGATGCTGTTTTTTCCTTCACTGAACCTCTAAAATCCAGTTCTGTCTTTGTGTTTTTCTTCATTTTCAACTGTTTTACTCTCATGTAACGTTCAGTTAACTGGGCCAAAGCACTGACTCCCAGGACATTTTTTAGCTGTTTTACAGTCAAACCCAGGCAGGCAGATGTTTTGAGTCCCAGGTGTTAAAGGGTTAAACAGGTCTACAGGTGATATCTGTGACCCTCTTCCCCGCTCTGAGCCACAGGGTCAAAGTTTGTCTGTTGTTTCCTCCATCAACGCCGTCTGATGTTTGGTGCAGCGTCAGTGAAACGTGCTTCATGGTGAGCACTCAGAGCAGAGTGACTTTCCAGATCAAGGACACACAAACATCATTAGAGACGACAGCAGAGAGCAGTCCGGCTGCTTCGTAATCACAACATGGAGTCATTCAAACCCTTAAAATAGCAGTTTGGCCTTATCTCCACATAACAGTAATGTAATTATCTTTCTCCACAGCAGTGAAGGTTAGCAATCTGTGACAATGAGAGACAGCAGGCGCGTATGACTCACAGCTTCCTCCACCAGCTTCCTCCACCAGCTTCCTCCACCAGCTTCCTCCACCAGCTTCCTCCACCAGCCTCTCCAAACATTTCCAGCCGCAGCGGGGGACGTGAACACACCCGCAGTCAGACGGCGGCGGAGGAATTTAGTCTCATTACCAGACCCAGCTTATATCCAGTTTGTTGAGAGCTCTCTGAATTATTCATGGAGTGTCTCTAATGTAGTGCTGCTCACTGTAAGACTATCTTTGAGCAGAGACGGCCGGCAGAGCTCGCTGACTGAATGTTACGGTGATGTACTGTGATGCATTAGTCGGATACGGCCCGTCCTTGTTTTCCATTAACGCTGCTTTAATCTGGAGCTTTGCATTTCAAGAGAGGAGCTCTGTTTCACTCTGGATTCAGAGTCGCTGTGTTAAATCAAAGCAAGTGCTCCGAGGTGTGTTTTACATAACAAAGGCAGATACTCTGAAATGACTAACACCTTAAGCTAACGCCCACAGGACGCCGCTCCAAGACGCCGCAGCCTGTGCCAGAGAGGATGAGACACAGCGCTGAGGAAAAGATATCAACACAATAATCTGAGGAGCTCTCACTTCCTGTCTTCACCTGGTGGATCCTTAAATAACGCTAACGTTAAAGAGCCAGCAGCAGATTCATGTCACACTCTACACAAAGAGGTGAAGAGACCAACAGACCGCATCAATGATTCATGACGACCATGAATCCTCTCCCACCGTGACGTTTACAGCAGCATCCGTGTGTGGCGCTCTGCAAACAGAGCGTTCAGCTTCAACGCCGCACAGAAACATCCCCCACCCTGCTTCGTACGGTAACACCTGAGAAATGAACAGAGCAGCGTTTCTTACCTGGGGGGAGCCCAGTCGTGCCGTGTGCAGTCCAACAACGTGCCCACGTACGTCTTGTTTCGCCAGGTAACATTGACCACCAGCATACCTGAGAGGAGACACAGAGGACGTTAGGTTAGAGGTTTTGTGCTTAAAACAACAACAACAACAACAACAAATCAAATCCTCCAACAGACTGAGTGAACTTTCAGTAGAGAAAGTCTGTTCAGTGTAATAATATTTTTAAGTAAAACATGAAACTTTTGGAGCCTGCATCATGACTATTGAATCTTAAGAGTCAGGAAAATGTTAAACCAAAGGATTTCTACTGGATCTGATCCTGGTATCAGTCTGATACTAACTCAACGAGTTTGATTAGCCACTCATCAATGCCGCTGGGTGTTTTTAATTTAATGAAGGAAGATAACGGCAGTGACTCAGCAGTTTGGACGAACTTCACGCTCGTTTCATCATAACTTGTAATAAGTGAGAGTTTAACTCCTCATTGATCCACAGCTCAGCTGTTTCCTGTCAGTGTTGGAGATTTACTCAACTAGAGCTGTGACGACACGTTTTTCTCCGTACTTTATTCTTTTGCGATTTTTGGGGAGCTGATTTGATTTAAATTGTAATTCTTTGATATTTCTGATTATTGTGATTTTTAGCTTGCTTTAACACCAGACCATGTGAAAGGTTGAATGATGATGTTAATTAGGGATGGGTACCAAAGTAGGTACTTTTATAGGTACCGACCGAAATCTGTCAAAGTACTGGGTACCGATTCACAAAGAATCAGATGGTACCATGTTGAGGTTCCTAAATGCATCCTTGTGACTGTGAGGGAGTGGAAGAGAAGGGAGATTTTCTTACTGGACATGAACACAGCATTGCAAGGCTATATACTGAAGAATAAATATGATAAATTGGAAAAAAATGTAAATTTGATCATTAAAATTGATATTTTTTTACCACGTAAACACAAAAAAGTACCAAAAGTTGGTACCATTGAGTACCGGTACTGACTGCCAGGTACCAGGCATCGGTATCGTATCGTTTCAAATGTAAAAGGTACCCATCCCTAATGATGATGATGATGATGTCTACAGACAACATCAGGAGCCATATTTTCCCAAAAACACGTGAGTCAGTTTCTAGCATTTATTCAGGGAATCTGACATATCAACTTTTTCCAAAGCAGTTGATAAACAGAGACTGAAATTAAGGATTTACATTTGAAAAAAAAGAAAATAAAATAAAATTGATTATAATAATGAACTAAATGTTTTAAAATCATTAAACAAAAAATGCAAATACTTTGATATGATTTTTTCTTTAACCCTTTCTCAACACATTTACACATTTATAATCCCATAAAATAATAATACTGCAGTCAGTTTGATTTAACTTATACTTCATGTTGGTTTACAGAGTTAGAGAGCTGAAGTATCCCAAACCTCACTGATACCAAAGCTCAGGTTTCTGTGTTGGTATCAGGACATGAACAGCTGGATCAGTGAGTTCGTACAGGAAACAAACACACAAAGCTTCATACTTAAAACATGATCATTACTGAGGCTTTAAACACTTTGCTGTGACATTTCTTACTGAGATGAGCGACCACCAGCTGCCTGAAGGTCGACCAGCACGTCCAGGAAACGTTTGAGAGGATTTTATTTGTGAGTAAATGATGAAAAGAACAAAGAAGTAAAATGTAAAATCCCAACATGCTGTGATCCAGACTTCAGTTTTTGAGGAAACACCTGACGTTCCTGTTTCTGCATCAGAGTCAGACTTCATGTATCCCAGGGGCAGATCAGGTCACGTGTCGGTCTTTGCATTGTTTGAACGACTGAATATTTGATTACTTCACACTGATCGTTTCACAGAAGAGGAATCCACAAAAAGTGAAGATTAAAAACCAAAGATCCTCTGAGTCTGGCTCTGTGGATCTGACTGATGGACTCTATCAGACCTGGATCAGACTCAGCTGCAGTCAGAGCTGCAGGACCTGAGAGAGGAAGCATTCAAAGCGTTTCATGGTGAACGTCTCAGTTTGACTGACGGTCACCGAGTGTTGGAGGAAAGCTCAGCTGCCATCATCACATCAGCACTCAGTGAGAGCTACACAACCCGACCTGAGCCGAGCGACACCTGACCTCACATCTGAACCCTAAAACTAGATCCAGGAGATCCCATCACCCCGAGTGTGTGTGTGTGTGTGTGTGTGTGTGTTTCTCCCTGAGACACTCAGAGATCATCTGCAGAGAGCTTTTTATCACAGCACTTCAGGATGCAGAGTGCAGGTTTGTGCAGGTTTGTGCAGATTTGTGCAGGTTTGTGCAGATTTGTGCAGAGCGACTCTGCTCTCAGGACGTCTCCTGCTCTGAATCGACTCATTCATCGTCTCACACCAACGGCTCAGAGCTGCTGCTGCCGCTGTAAAGAGACAGCTTCCTGAAAGCACATGAATGATAATTTGCAGCTTTTACTCGTAAAATCAAAAGTAAATCATCAAGCAAAGAGCTCCAGAGGATTAGACGCAGCCACCGTGCACAAAAGCATTCAGGATTTATTGCCCCTCCACCGCCGCCGCCCTCGCCGCCCTCGCTCTCTGGCGGTGACCTCAGCTTGCCACTTCAGCACTGCAGAGAAAGTGGAGGCTGCAGCGCGCTGACTTATCTAATGGCACAGGAATGCTGGCTGGCAGCTCGCGTCCCTCAGAGCATTTTATGAGCTCAGGAAACCTCTCTGCTCACCCCGTCCCTCCTTCACCCTCGTTTCCTCCTTTCAGTGGCTGAACACACACACACACACACACACACACACACACACACACACACACACACACACACACACACACAGCCCAGCTCAGAGCTCATTTTTCTCCCGCTGCCTCTGGCGTAAAGTAGCGAGAGTATGAGGCGTTAATATCTGTTTACAGGAACCTGCTGACGCTCAGCTACAACTCTCTCTCTCCCCTATGGCTGAAAACATGACGCTCAGGTCCATCTGCAGCTGAATGTGTGTGTGTGTGTGTGTGTGTGTGTGTGTGTGTGTGTCCTCCTGCTCTGTCACATTAAAGGAACACAGACCTTTCCTGAAGCCGGCCGTGCCCGCCCCCCTCAGCTCTCCAAACACTCCACACAAACGGCTCTGGCAGCTGGTCGTGGCAGGACGTAAATCATGGCGTTGCCGATGAATGAGCGGCCTTTCATGACGTGCAGGATACGGTCGTCTCTGCTTCACCAAGCGAAGGCTTTAAAGGCTGAACCATGAGCTGTAAGAAGCCTTTAATTATCAAAGGAGCCTTTGGTTTTTCTGTTGGAGCGTCTCCGTGTTTCTGATCGCTTCACGATGGATCTGCGTCCACAGCGTGTGTGACACCTGAATTAGATCTTACTGAGATATAAACTCTCACTGTGACCTGAGGATCCTGGTTTTTATCTCTTATTTCAAACAAGTTTTAACAGAAAATATCAACAGTCTCATTATTTATCACAGCTTCAAACTGAGTCCATCCCCAAGTCTTCGTCCTGAGCTGTGATAAACAGCTGCTGGGAGTGAGTTTATATCACTAAACTTACAAAATAACAAAAACTAGACAAGGCATTGAAAACACAAATGTTGCTTTGCAAACAACAGAAACTAAATGAATCTTCAGTTTGTGAGTTTTTCTTCCATTCGATCAGAATTTTTATCACACAGTCGTTTTATGGATCCTCGAAGCTGCAGACAGGTTTCCTAAACTCAAGCTTGGTTTTTGCTCGATGCTAAGGCCAAAAAACTTCTAACTTCCGTACGGAGTCACGCGGACAAACGGGAGCTCTAAGTGTCTGAAGCAGGACTAATCCTGGTATTTAAATAACCTTCTTCTCCCCTAGTTTAATACTGTGGTAGACTTTTTAATTTATTCATTTTTTATATATATTTCATTGGAGACACAATCAAATGAAATAAAATGATATAAATTCAAAATGTACAATGCTCTCTTTTTTCTGTTTTTTTTCCCCCTAACAAAACCCATTGTCTCTGCATTGAAAGAAAATTATAAAACATAAAAAATAAATTATATATATATGTATATGTATATAAATATTAGGGCTGGGCAATGATTAAAACTTTTAATCGTAATTAATCGCATGATTTCCCTGATTAATCACAATTAATCGCATTGTGAAAGTGCCATAACATCTGTCATGCAAACACTAAATCAGTACTTGTTATACAGTAATAGTAAAATCACATATTTAGTGCAAATCAAATTTACAAAATGTAAATACAAAATTGAAGCTTATTGCCACTGTCAGGGCATTAAAGTGATACTCCGGGGTGGAACAGGTTGGGTCCTATCACAAGGTTTAGGGCAGAAATTACCCCTACAGCAGTGTTTTTGTGCAGCAGAAGCCCAGAGCGCTCACACCAAACACCCCCTCCCTGCTCCTCTGCTGGTTTCCTCTGCACTCAGACGGGGCCATATTTTACTTGATCAAAAACACAAATAAACGGACTCCCACTGAAAAAATCTGATATTGGTCTGCATTCACGCTTTATTTAGAGAATTTTCAGCGCGTTACTTTCACACAAAAACACCGCTAAATAAGGCTCTAGTTCTCATCGTGTCTCTTCGTCCTGGCAGACTACCTGCGTTTGTTTATATCTGACACGCCGTACGCGGACTGATGCACTAAGCGGCGAGCGCCTTTAAGTTCCGTGGCGTTGCCCCTCTGCTCCATGCTTGTTTTGGTTACTCATCGTGTTTTTCCGCCAATTTCACTTCTGGTTCCACCGCGGTCAGCAACAGACATTTACAAAATAAAAGCATGTGAGCAACATGCACTGATGTGCGATAAAATATTTAACGGCGTTAATAGATTGACGGGTTAACGCAAAATAACGCGTTAACTTGCCCAGCACTAATATATGTATATATATATATATATATTTATATATATATATATATATATATATATATATATATATGTATGCACAATACTGTGGTAGACTTGCGTTTGTGATACACAGCCCCCTGCAGTTTGGGAGTGGACATTGCAAGGGTTGTCAAATAGAATAAAAGCCTCACCTGTTCAGGGGAGGGTAAAAATATCAATGGATCGATGCATCAAATATCGATTCAGCAAAGCCTCTGAATCGATTCATCTCCTGGCAAGTTGGGGGGACTGTACTTGTTATTTGTGTTGTGTAGACAAAGGCCACCAGAGACCAAATAACAAAATAATGTCAGCCAAAGCAGCAGCAGCATAAAGCCAGATCCTTCGGCTTTAGAGTCTGATGCTTGGATTGTTTTATTTCTCCAAAACATGAGGTGACAAACCACAAATGTTCACATGGGGCATGAAAATCCATAATCAAAGCATTTAAATCAATATCGAATCAAAGCAGTGAGCATAATCCAGCCTTAGGGGGCAGCAGAGAGCATGTAGGGGCGGGGCTAACACAAACAGGATTCTCTATCAATCAACTCTTCGATTTCATATAAGTGACATTTAGGAGGAGTATTCTGTGGTAGCTCGGGTGTCACTTTCTGACCAATGCTCTCATTCTTTTCAAACTCTGTGATGTCATCATTAGATCATGTTTACATCACTTCCTGTACAGCACTGGAAACTGCAAAACAAACAAAAGCACCTGGTCTAAATAACCATCTGTTCTCCAATCATCCAACACACTAAACCAAACTTCATCTTCAGTCTCAAGCACAGAAAGTACAAACCAGCCTCGATGAGCGAAAGATACGATAACTACGCTTGTACTGAGTTAAAGTGAAGGTTAAAACGACAGGAAATCGTTGACTTGTGACAAAATTTCCCTCCAGCTGTGGATCACTGATTATTACCAGAGAGCTCTACAGCAAGAAAGAGGTCCATCAATGTAAATAAAAAAAGGAGAAATGAAAGTGAAACTGAGAGTCGACACAAACAAATTTAAACTATTTTTCTCTTTGGCTGAAACAAAGAATGGTTCAGGAGAAATTACTCTCAGAAAACCATAAACAGGATTAAATCAACACAAACACAATAATTTAACCAGGAGCAGGTTTGACTTTCTAAACGTGTAGCAGGGTGTTGGTGTAGCTTAGCAGTTAGCTCGAGCGCATCATGAGGCGAGCCCCCTGGTGGTGGACTGGGTTCAGTCTGACCTGTCTGCTGTCATCCTGTTTCCTGCTCCACAGCCCTGCTCTTTAAGAAAAGTCTGAAAATAACTTTAAAAACTGTGGAAGTGTACAGATAAACTGCTGGATGCTAACCGTAGCGGACACGTCCTCAGGTTTGAGCCTTCATGAATATAAATCTGTGAACTCAGCACATCCAGACTGACTGATCTGAGGGGGCCAAGCATCCCTGTCCTCCCCAGTTAAAGTAAAATACCTAAAAAAAACTTGATACAGCTGATGGATCTCTGCGATCCAGCTCCACAGCTCCGACCTGAACACGCAGCGTCTCACAGCCCGTCTGCTAACAGCCCGTCTGCTAACAGCCCGTCTGCTAACAGCTGCTGAGCTTCTTCTAGTTTCCTCAGGGCTCAGACCTTCAGCTCACTTAACAAACTTTCACAGTCCCCCTCTGAAGAGACCCAGCAGGGACCTGGGCTGAGGGAAACAAATCAGCGGCCTGTTGGAGCATCAATCTTTGGATTTCCCTGCTCCGTCCTCAGGTTTCTGCTCACAGCATCAAAAACTGTAAACGACGGGTTTGAGAATAAGTGGAGGGATGGATTCAGCTCTTACACTCTGAATACAAACCTGTTCAACGTGCTGCAGAGGTCAAAGGTCGAATGAAAAGCTCAGTTATTAAACCCTCTCTGAGGTTTAATCACCGCATGAGGTGAAAACATCCAGAGGAGTCTGCACCGCCGCAGGAAACGTGTTGAACAGAACCACGGCTAATAGACTACACCAACAAACAGGCTGAGAAAGCCCTGAGAAACTTATTACAGGCCAGCAGCTCAATTTTCACTTCATCAGTTTCTCTGCCTGAAGCTCAGAGACTTTGGCTTTCCTCAGACTCAGCGCTGGTCTCGGTTTCTCCTCCTCCCACGTCCCAGCCAAAGAAACTCTGTAATCCTGTCAGGAGTGGTCCTTGGCTTCTGGGTCACCTCAGATCTCTGCCTCTGCAGCGCTCTCCCTGAATGCTAATAAAGCCGCTCTCTGGACGCCGTGTGGGACATCTCAAGGACGCGCCGAGGAATTTGGATGCATCTTATCTCGAAAGGGAACGGCGCTAAAAAAAACTCCAGCAGACGTGGAGACGAACTCCGAATGCTGAAGCGCTTCATGTTTAATTAATTTGTCGGAAAAAGGCAAGAAGAAGTCGTGATGTTAAAAGGCTTTCAGAGAGTGTGTGTGTGTGTGTGTGTGTGTGCTGCACAGAAACGACAGGACGAGTTATCTCCAGGCTTTCACTGCCTCAGAGTTCAGAAACTGAAGGAGCCGAACGTGTGGAAAGAAATAACGACAGATATTTGGAAATCACTCGACATCTTTATTGCCACGCTGTCGTTTCTGCTTCTTATCCAGAAATAATCAGCAGACTCTTTGTGAACAAGAGGAAGTGGAGTACAGCAGTGTGTTTCACCCCATCGCATACAGCGCACTGAGCGCAGATTAATTTCTTATCAAAAATGAAGTTTGACAGGATGAAAGCTGAGCTCCAATAAACAGCTCATCATTACTTTCATCAAGTGGTTTAATATCCAGCGTGCTGACATGATGGCTGCACAGGAAGTAGTTAAAGTGAGGACTAGCAAACAGCGAGCTGAGGGGCTACAATCTGACGACTTCAATCTGAAATATTTCTGTCCATAATCTACGTTTGACATCACTGATGTGGAGGATAAAACTTTTCTGTCCACACCGATGAGCCAATCAGGGATGAGCACTACTCGCTAAAACACTATTCAGCCATTGGTCAACCCCCCCTCCATTTGTATCAGGGCGCTAACCACAGTCTGTAAAATACACGGACGTAGTCTCAGCGATGTCACCCGTCTCTTCATGATAGCGTGAAATGAAGCGGCCATATTGGATATGACGCGAGATGGGAATCAAAAACCAGTTCCTGTTGAGAATCGATAAGAAATGTTTCAATCCATGTATATCGTTAGCCTTTGTGCTTAACGATTCCCTTATCAATTCTTTACATTGTGTCGGAGCCGCTGGGCCTTACGTCGACCAGTCTGCTGCAGCTAGCTTAGCTTAGCAGTTAGCTAACGTTTCCCATGGAAACTCTGATTGAGGATTTTCAGCCTGAAGTTTTCCTGAAGAACTGACTTCATAAAGAAATGTTCATCACTCTCTCTCAGGAGATTCATATTCAGTACATTCAACATGGTATAAATCACCTTATTCACAAAACAACAAAATAGGGCTAGCTTGATGCTAACGTATATGAGAAGCTGCATTGATGTGCTAGCAGTTAGCATACATCAGTATCACTTCAGCTTCAGAAAAGAATTTCAACTTTCATCACAGAAACATATCACATCATCTCTTTGTAAAAAATACTGAGAATTTCAAATGCTAAAAGCTAACAGGCTAAAGAAAGGCTAATGGCTGACTTCATAACTACAGAAAGGTTCCAAACAACTTAAACCATTGCTATAACCACTTTGAGACACTAGATGGCCTACTTGAATTATTAGTATATTACAACACAGAACATCAACGTCACATTGTGTGAAATTTTACCTGTTTCTGTTTAATTATGCCCAGAAATATCCAGACTCAGGGACCAATTACATTTTATTCACTTACAGTATAAACTCAATTAAATGTTGCTGACACAGAAAACCTGTAAAGATACTTTTTGTAACAAGAAAATTCACAACAGGAACTGATAAAGGAATTGGTAAAGAATCAGATCGATAAGCAGAATTGATTTTCTTAATCATTTTCACAAATTCAGACTCCTGCAAAGAAATCACCACAAATCCTCACGATGGAAAACCAGGACACCCTGCTCACATGAAATCCTCATTACACCGTCATCTGAAGACTTTCATCCCAGGAATAATGTCAGAGCCGCCTGGACCAAGGTCTCAGCACCCAGGCTGAGTAAACACAGGAAGGCTCAGACAAAACAAGCCCAACAAATGTCCCAGTCTGAGAAAACAAACGGAGCAGCTCCCAGTTCACGGCCACTGGTTTACACACAGGGAGTCACATATGACGGCCCTCTGTACTCTCTGGACCCCCCCCGGTCCAGTCTCTGTGTGGAGGCCTTATTAGGGTCACTCCTGACAGCTGAGTGAGGCCTGCTTTGCTGGGAGGACCTGGTCTGTAATTTTACCACTCATTTCCTTTTCAGTGCGCTCCAAACAACAAACGGCCGGCCCGGCTCTGCTGCACACTTGTATGGGATTACTGGAACAAGAGGGTAATGCATGGGGACAAATGAAGTCAGGAGGAGGCTGTCTGCTGCATGGGTGACTGCCCCTTGGCCCCTTAAACTCCCCCTCCTCCCCCTTCCTCCCCCTTCCTCCTCCTCCCTCTTTAACACATTTCATTAGGGCGCAGCAGCAGGGCCACAAAGTATCAGGTCCTCTCTGCTGCTGCTGGGGGTGGGGCTGGGGGGCACGGGTTCACAGGTTGACCTCTGCTCCGCTTCAACTGGAGAGGAATTCAGGGGGTTAATGGCATTTTCACTGACTGACCTTGTCAAAACGCTTTTGTTATGTTTAAAAATAGGAGATCAGTTGTGTGGAATGATGGGGTGTGACATTAGTGAACCGCTCTCACAAATTTCAGATTAAAGCCTACTACTGGACTTTAAAAGGTCTGGATCCAGGGATTAGGTGGGTTTTATTAGGGGTTGTAGGGTTTTTTTAATTAATTATTATTATTTTTTTTTTCTTTAACTCTCTGATCCATTTATTTGCTTTATTATTTTATAATTTAATTTTCTGTTGTACTATCATTATTAATACACATATTTTATTTATATTATAACTATATAATTGTAATTATTATGATCATTTTTATTTCATTTTTAATTGTGTATTCATGATATTTGTGCACAATTTTTTTCTGGGTATCTGAATTTTATATCCTGCAAATTATTTTTGTATTGCACATGTGCAAATCTGTCCCCATTTGTAGGAAAAATCAAATCAATATTTGATTTAAAATCATACTAATTAAATATATAAAGGGTGTATCAATTACAATTTTCTAGCCCATCACCAACCTTCAAAAAGCCTGACCTGCTGATTCTGATTTGGGCCAATGCCGATTTTTATTTTTTATTTTTTATAACTGACATCATATACCTTCAATGTTACAATCTTATTTTATTGAAACTATATTTATTGAACAATACCAGTGAAACAATAAAATCTTTATGTTTTAACTTAAACAACCATTAAAGTGTCCTGAGTTTTAGGTCTCAGAGCAAAAAGCAACAATGGCTGGCTGACAGACCTTTATGGAGGAATAAGATCAGTTTCACATGTAAGGATGGGCCAATCACTGATTCCCCAAAATTAAGGAAATCTGCACAGATCGGTGCATGTCTAATATATATATATATATATATATATATATATATATATATATATATATATATATATATATATATATATATATATATATATATATATATATATATATATATATACGAAAGGTTTCTTTAATTCCAATCTGTGGAAAAGAGTTTCAGTTTATAAAGAAAGCAGGACCATAACTGCATCTCAGACTAAAGTAATTACTGGCAGATTGAAGGACTCCAACCATCCAATCAGAGCAGAGCTCACTCCTCACCCAGTCTCTGTGCGTGGAGAGCAGCTCTCATCAAGGCTGCATGTAGACCAGGAGAAAGTGAGAACAATGAGAAAAATAGTGTCACTATTCATTAGGAGGAGAAGATAAAAGATAGCCGGGTGCTGCCAGGAGCAATAACTGTAACGCTGATAAATGAAGCGTTTGAGCATTCAAGTGTCTGAGCGTGTTTCCAGCAGTCCATTTTAAGAGCCTTTCTGCACTCACCGTGCATGAAATGAAGCTGAGCTTGTCCGGGTCTGTCAGTGTCACAATGCAAAGTCCTGAGATCGACCTCGTCTTTGAGTCCTCAGCAGGAGACAATTAAAGACGGATCAGATGAGTCACTTACAGCTCTGAGATGCTGGGCGTGCAGGGGGAAACCTGTAGTTGGTTAAAATGTGCTAATTCAACAGCTCGTTAAAGCAGACTTAGCAGCTGATACAGAGATGACTGATCGACTGATGGATCAGCTACAGTTTGGATTGAGTTTGAGACACTTTCAGGTGAAAAAGCCAAGAGTAAAATCAGTTTCACCTTTTTAAATGACCCAAACACTCTGAGATCAGGCCAAAAGTTAGCTAGCATTTTTTCTGTTAAAGCTTGGGGCTGGTATTACATGGTGATTAGCATAATGCTTTCCAGATAAGATAGACAAGAAAAGGAGCTGGATAATATTTCAAAAGTCAAATGTTTTATCTTAGCTCAAGATGTTCTAGTTAACCAGAAATTTTATTACAAGCCCGTCCAAAAGGAAGAAGCGCTCTTAGTTGAGCCCAGTGTGGCTAACAGCAGCAGAGCTAGCGCCCTTAGCCTTCAGTCCTCCATGCAGCTGAACATCCTGGTCCCATAACGCTTTCACCAGACTGTGTCTGACTTTATCTGTCTTTTCTGGATCAAAAACTTCTATAAATCAAATCACTGCCTGTTTACATCCAGGTAGAGGAGCTCAGCTTGAGATGGAGCTTTTGAAGGAGCAGGTGGATGCTCTATCCTTCAACATTTCAGGCCAACATGAAAGCACTGAAATCTGGGACGCCAGTATGACCCAGCTTTAGCGCCCCATGAGGTCAGAGCTGTCTAACAGTCAGTCTGGGTTCAAGTCCTACTTAGAGGACATTTCCTGTGTGTCACTCCCTGATCAGCTTCTTCCTGTTTTCAGCTTAATCCACTGTCATTCCTGCTTTCAGATAAAATATTAACCCCCAAAAATACAAGACAGAGGGTATGCACGTCATGTCACAGCAAATGGAATGCTCGTGATGTCACAGCAAATAGAATGCTCGTGATGTCACAGCAGATGGAATGCTCGTGATGTCACAGCAGATGGAATGCACCTGGTGTCACAGCAAGTGGAAGTAACCGTGGTTACGCCCACTGAGTAGCAGGAAGTGGCCGTGGCTGTGTCTGAAATCCCTCCCTATTCACTTTATAGTAAATACGCCATTTTGTAGTGCTGTCTGAAATCTGAGTGAGCATGGTCATTCACTATATAGTCCACTCAATGTATCCCACAATGCATTTTGAAAAGTAGTGTATTAGCGATGCTCACTATATGAGCAATATTTACCATCATGCATTTGTGTAATAAATGTTTCTATCATATTTGGCTGTTGCAGAAAATAAGCTAAATATAATATTAGGTGTCACTGAAATAATACTGTTTTGCAGTTTTTAAGAAAAGATATAACTAGGCTTTACACAATCACAACTTTTGGGCCGATCACCGATCACCGATCAGTGACTATTAAAAAACGATAACCGATCACCGATCAGTGACTATTAAAAAACAGATAACCGATCACCGATCAGTGAGTATAAATAAACCGATAACCGATCACCGATCCGATCACGTGAGGAGCAATATTTAAACTACTTGTTTATGTACATATATACTTATGTGCTGTTTCCTGAGTATCAGTCTTGCCATGCCCCAATCTGACTGAGATACATGGGTTAAACATCAATGACCTCTGGAGGGCATTAAAGGACAAAAATAATTAGGACAACTTATAGTAATTAAATTACTTTATTGTAATTAATTACTTTCCTGTAACAAGTAAATACTGCAAATTAAGGACAGTAATGCTGCCTCAAACATACTGCAGCATATCAATGAAATCAACAGTCACAGACTGTAACTCTAGTGCAAATAGAACGAAGTTGCCTCAAAACATTCATATACATCCATGAAATTAACAGTTTTTTTAATCATGAGTCATTGCTCTCGGATACAAACAAATAAACATGTCGATGCTGTGAAACTAGTTTGGAGTAAATGAGACAGATTAAACACCACCATGACGTCATTGATTGATCGGTGATTTATGACATGACGACCGATCCTGATCATTACAAAAAATGCCAAATATCGGCCGATCCGATATAGCCGATATGATCGGTGTAAAGCCTAGATATAACTGTGAATCTGTGAGCGACACGAGAGTGAATACGTCACTGTCAGCGGCTGGTGAATGAGTGAGTAGTGTCTGAAATGTCGTTTTAATTCAGCTGATTGAGTGGATTATAGAGTCAACTACATCTGATTCACTATATAGTGAGTAGTGAGGAGGGAATGAGGGAGTGATTTCAGACACAACCACAGTGCTGTAAACTCCTGGTGTGTATCTTTGCTGCTCTCTGTCAGGACCAACAACCTGACTGATCCCACAGTTTGGAGACGCTCCTTAAATTTCACTTTCTTTTAATAATCTATTTCATAACAGTGTGAGCTTATGAACGAGATGTTTCCAGGTTTAAATGATGTAACTAAAGTGTACAGCCCTTTAAAAAGTGGATGTTAACCAAAAGGAAATAAAGCCCAACATAAAGACATCCCCGTCTCTGTTCCCAAACTGGCAGAGGGTTTTATTAGGACTCTCCGAGCCCCTGAAGCAGCTCTATCTGAAAGGTTCAGGCTGCATTCCAGTTCAGAGGAGGTAAAAGTGCAAAGTCACTCTCTCTGACAAGAATAACAGCCTGTGAGAAGGTCAATCCTCTCACAGCACTGAGAGGCAGAGGACGGCGCATTAGTATGCTCCACACACAGCCACAGCATTATCAGCTGCATGCAGCACTTTCTCCTCCACCCCACATTAAACATCTCTGTACATGTTTGCTCATTCACTGATAGCACATCAAAAAACATGTGCAACAAATGTAACAGCCAGCAAATAAATATTTGACATCTCTACCCACTCTGCGTGCATCTCCTGCTGGAAATCATTTGGATCCAGGCGAGAGGCGGAGAGCTTAAATGTCATCTGGGTAAATCTGCAATCTGTGTGTAAAAACAAGCCCTGCAGTGTTTCTCCTGAGAGGAGATGGAGCTGAGATTAAGACACAGGTCTGCCAAAGACGCATTACTCAAGCTCTCGTTGACGTGTATATAGCAAACATGATATCTTATGACAGCCACTGGCAAAGCCCACAATTCCTCTGGGCAGGAGATTTACGTTTCCTGACCATTTAAGAGCCTGAAAACCTGCAGCTGACTGCCAATACGGACAAGAAGTCAGCCTCCCATCAGAGATTTGGGTTAAGGCAGGCGCCATTTTGGTCACACCACCCTTGGACATAATTTGTACATAACAAGACAAGCATCCTCCCTGAAAGAGTGAAGAGTTATCTTTATCTCCAGCTCACTGCAGCGTGTCGCTTTAACCACATATTAAGGATTCAGACAGATTCCTGACATGGGAGGGGTCGTTTCTGCCTGGAAATCGCTCATTTCCACTCTGGCGTAGTAAACACTGATGAGGGGAAAGATGGTCCTCGGTTAGGAAGGGAAGTGAAGGGATGTCAACATTTAGATTGTTTGTTAGACGCAGAGCGGACTCAAACACCATGAAGGAGCTGCTTTTACCTGCTTCTGTTCCTGTGTTAGCCTCGTCTCCGTGAGGAGTGGATGAGATGTTAGAGGACGAGATCGTTAAAGCCAAGACTAATTTCTTTCTTATTCATTTAGTCAAAGGAAGTTGGGGAGTGTCAGCTCTGGCTGACCTCAGGATGAGGAGAGCTGGAGGCATAGTGGCTGTGACTGAGGGCAGAGCAGAGAGACGCACAGCAGCAAGAAGAGGCTAAGGGACCGTTTACACGACAACGGTTTTAGGCTGAAACATGAAAGTTTTGTTGCGTTTCCGCCTCGCATCTACACGGAAACAACGTTTCATCTGACCTAAAATGCAAACTTTTGAAAACAGCCTCCAGAGTGGGATTTTTCTGAAACTGTCAACACAGCTGCTGTATAAACAGTAAGCCGGCGTTTTCAGTGGAAACGCTGACGTCACACTCTGCCTCGTGCGCATGCATACAACTGGACAACAGTCCATCAGCGTTTCCGTGTAAACGCAGATTTTTTTCACTGCGTTTTAGCTTTTTCAGATGAAATGTCGCGTAAACGGGGCCTTAAATTAACCACTAAATCCAGCACTGTCCCTACAAATGTACATGGCTTGTTTTTCTTTTTTTTCAAAGCTTCAACTCTTCAAAAAGTCTGAAAATGACACACAAGTTTTCTTCTCCTGCTTTAAATGAATTAACCTTATTTTTCTCCTTAACCCGCTCACAGCAGCTTCTGGTCGAAAATGTAGCTTAAGTTCCTTTTAGAAAACTTTTTTAGGAGTTTTTTAACTTCTTTTAAAGATTATAATAAAAGATGCTGTGCTGTTTTAAAGCACGTCTTGTTGGTATCCAGTGTTGGTCCCACAATATCAGACACAAAAAGCTGATGACAATGAAACATTTTTAAGTTTTTTAGAGTGAAACTTCTTTACAAGAACAAAAAAATGAATAAATAAAATAAATATTCAGGAAATGTCAAATTTTTCCAGATTTTCCTTGATAGCTAGGTTCAGTTTCAGGATGAAACTATGAGTCCAGGAGGAAAAATAAATTGTACATTTTGGAGTTTTTTGATACTAATGAACATTGATTATAGAGTATTTTAATCATTTTTAAGTCTGTTGTATTTAAGAATGCACCCATCCTGGTATCAGTTCTAAAAAAACAGACTCAAAATTCAGATCCAATATCTTTGCTTTGGACTACTCCAGGGGTCTGATTTATTATTACATTATTATTATTATTAGAAAAGCCTGAAGTTTCCAAACTATCATTTTATCAGAGCAGAGATTGTTAAAGTCACACAGGTACCAGATCAGATCGGATCAGATCAGATCAGATCGGATCAGATCAGATCAGATCAGATCAGATCAGTATCTGTTGATACCAAAGCCGAGGGATCAGAGTTGGTGTCGTTACCTAAAAAATGTCTGTAAAGTATTTAAGGTTTGACGACCTATGATGACGCCAATACAACATTTTCAGAGCTGGACTCCAACTGTGGCCCCACACCCAAAAATCCACATGAGTGGACTGACATTAGTGTGTTAGTGTTGTTCATGAACAAACTAAGAAACTAAGCGTTGATGAGAGGAAGCTGTGGTATCAGCAGCTTTGTCAGGAAGTAAAGATGACCTTTCAAACATGAATATCCAGAGAGCAGGGAAGAGGCTGATCACGTCTTCAGTCCTTTTCCATCCAGCGTCTGTCCTCTGCTGTTAACAGAGGTCGGTCTGTGATCGATTCCTCGCTCCGTCTTCTTCCTGCTCGCTGGCCTGGCATGGCGAGGGCGAGGGCCTCCTGAGAGCGCTCGCTCTCATCTCAAGGACAGTTTCTACAGCGAGTTCAGAGAGCGCAGCCACCGCTCACCTCTGTAAAACATCTCAATGAGCCCGCTGACAGGAGGGCTTCAAAAGAGCCAGGAGCAGAGCCGACAGAGAGCTGCAGAGAGGAGGGCTCCCTTCACACAGCCCTGACAGAGGCTGAGAGACTGGGTCTGAGGGACAGGGTCTGAGGAACAGGGTCTGAGAAAGAGGGTCTGAGAAACAGGGTCTGAGGAACAGGGTCTGAGGAACAGGGTATGAGGAACAGTCTCTGAGGAACAGGGTCTGAGGAACAGGGTCTGAGGGACTGGGTCTGAGAAACAGAGTCTGAGGAACAGGGTCTGAGGAACAGTCTATCAGGAACAGGGTCTGAGGGACTGGGTCTGAGGAACAAAGTCTGAGGAACAGGGTCTGAGGAACAGGGTCTGAGGAACAGGGTCTGAGGGACTGGGTCTGAGGAACAGTCTATGAGGAACAGGGTCTGAGGAACAGGGTCTGAGGGACTGGGTCTGAGGAACAGTCTATCAGGAACAGGGTCTGAGGAACAGGGTCTGAGGAACAGTCTATCAGGAACAGGGTCTGAGGAACAGGGTCTGAGGAACAGTCTATCAGGAACAGGGTCTGAGGAACAGGGTCTGAGGAACAGTCTATCAGGAACAGGGTCTGAGGAACAGGGTCTGAGGGACTGGGTCTGAGGAACAGTCTATCAGGAACAGGGTCTGAGGAACAGGGTCTGAGGAACAGTCTATCAGGAACAGGGTCTGAGGAACAGGGTCTGAGGAACAGTCTATCAGGAACAGGGTCTGAGGAACAGGGTCTGAGGAACAGTCTATCAGGAACAGGGTCTGAGGAACAGTCTCTGAGAAACAGGGTCTGAGGAACAGTCTCTGAGGAACAGGGTCTGACAAACAGGGTCTGAGGAACAGTCTATCAGGAACAGGGTCTGAGGAACAGGGTCTGAGGAACAGGGTCTGAGGAACAGGGTCTGAGGAACAGTCTCTGAGGGACTGGGTCTGAGGAACAGTCTATGAGGAACAGGGTCTGAGGAACAGGGTCTGAGGAACAGGGTCTGAGGAACAGGGTCTGAGGAACAGGGTCTGAAGAAACAGGGTCTGAGGAACAGTCTATCAGGAATAGGGTCTGAGGAACAGGGTCTGAGGAACAGTCTATGAGGAAAGGCAAACAGAGGTCTGTTCTCATGTTAACACAGGAATACAGTTTCACGCTGACGTCTCTCCAGCTGATCTTCCTGCCGCCGTACAGCTACTGATGGCGTTCAGCTACTGATGGCGTTTAGCTGCTGATGGTGTTTAGCTGCTGATGGTTTTTAGCTGCTGATGGTGTTCAGCTACTGATGGCGTTTAGCTACTGATGGCGTTCAGCTAATGATTTCGTTCAGCTACTGATGGCGTTCAGCTACTGATGGCGTTCAGCTACTGATGGCGTTCAGCTACTGATGGCGTTCAGCTACTGATGGCGTTCAGCTACTGATGGCGTTCAGCTGCTGATGGCGTTCAGCTACTGATGGCGTTCAGCTGCTGATGGCGTTCAGTTGCTGATGGCGTTCAGTTGCTGATGGTGTTTAGCTGCTGATGGTGTTCAGCTGTTGATGGTGTTCAGTTGCTGATGGCGTTCAGTTGCTGATGGCGTTCAGCTGCTGATGGCGTTCAGTTGCTGATGGTGTTCAGCTGCTGATGGCGTTCAGTTGCTGATGGTGTTCAGCTGCTGATGGCGTTCAGTTGCTGATGGCGTTCAGCTACTGATGGTGTTCAGTTGCTGATGGCATTCAGTTGTTGATGGTGTTCAGCTGCTGATGGCGTTCAGCTGCTGATGGCGTTCAGCTGCAGTGATGTAATGATGTAATGTGCTGCATAAATAATCCATGAGACAAACATTTTCCTCACAAACAGCCTGTTTTATTCATCTATTAGGAGCTTAAGGAGCCCAGGTCCTGCTCGGGGAATAGCTCGCTGTGCACTGAAGAGTCGCTCTGTGTGTGTGTGTGTGTGTGTGTGTGTGTGTGTGTGTGTGTGTGTGTGTGTGTGTGTGTGTGTGTGTGTGTGTGTGTGTGTGTGTGTGTTAGGACAGGGGGGAGGGGTGTGTGTGTGTGTGCACTGGCATGTTGCTGCGGTGTTTGGCCAAAGGGGCCCCCTCTGTGTTCCTCTCTACCCGGATCAGGAGCCAAGGCGTTCTGGGCTGAGTTTCAAGAGCAATAAACTCCTCCAGCGTGTCAGAGATGACATGTGGAGGTATCAGCGTGCTCAGCCTGGGAGGGGTCGGCGCGTTACGCTGCCGACACGACCCTGAGAGCTGCCGCTGCCTGGTCTACGCTGAGGGGATCTGTGTCAGAGCCGGGTCTTAAAATACCAGCTCTCTACCCCCCCCCCACCTTTCCTGCTGTCTTCACTTCAGCCCCCCCCCCACTCAGAGAGGAACTGAGTGACACAAAGGACTTTCCCTGGCCTCCAGTCAGCCTCCAGTCGGCCTCCTGTCGGCCTCCTCCTCTCCAACAATGGGCTGAACTCTCAGAGCTGTGACTTTTACGGGCTCTGGTTAATCCAGGTATTAAGTCAAGTTCCCAGAACTATGAGTCTGACCGTCTCTATGTCACAGTTTTTCCAGTTTGTGATGTAATCAACAGGTTTTCATATTTTCCAGAACCATCCCTGGACTCTGTGACACCTTCACTCGTGGTTCTGCGGGTTAACAACCAACCACGTCAAAACACTGACTGAGTGACAGAAAAAACAGCATCAGAGATCAGAAAAAGTCTCTTTTCATTTCTACGCCCCAAAAATATTACATCAAAAAAAATCAGATATTTTAGATTCACTGTTTGCAGCAGGGTTGAATTTTCTTGTTGGATAATTTGTTTTATTTTTTGCGCTGTACATTTTTCTTGTCTTAGATAAAAAATGTGGCCTTTATTTAGAAGAAATGAATCACCTACAGAGAGAAATAAAAATCTGTTTTAACAGCAAACTGAGACGGTCGATCTCTGTGATGATGGTTCCTGGAGCTCATAGAGAAGCATCAATATTAGCAACGAGCTAAAAACCTAAAAATATCATCTTATGGAGCGCTCACACGCTCATTTTCACCACGTTATCACACGTTCTTCACAAAATGACAGATAATCAACAAATAACGAAGGGGAACGTGGAGGACAAAGACCTGCTCGGTTCGTCTGGTTGTTGTAGTAAAGTCAGATCTGATCTGATGTCTGTACGGTTTGTTTTATTTTGAAAAGCACTGAATGTTTTAATGTTAGGGATGCACGATATTATCGGCACAATATCAGTATGGGCTGATAAAAGCTTAAAAACACGTTTATCGATATCTGCAGATATGAACATTTCTGCCGATATGCACAGCCGATAAGGTGATATTCAGTTAGGATTATTATTATTCTCCATCTGAAAAATAAATAAATCAAATGTAGCACTTCATTTATTTTCCCTGCAGAGCTCTGTGTCTGTCACCAGGTTGTTACAGTAGCTCTAAAATAATCAAATGCTACTTTGTTATGTTTAAAAATAAATTGTACATTTAAAGTTCATGTGATCTAAAGAAATTATTTTTCTCCATTTCAATACTGAATGTCCTGACAGGGTTCCCACAGCTCAAGGAAAGTTAAATTTAAGACTTTTCAAGACTTTTTAATGACGTTGGGAATCAAATTTAAAAACAAGTCAACAACGAACCACAATTGAAACAAACAAAACTAACAAACAAAAACACCACATGAATTACCTGGGTTAGAGGCAATTTTAACCCAATGTTTATTTTACATAAAACATCACTTTTTACCTTTTTAACCCCATTTTTACAACTTTATGCCTATTTTGCTCCTATTCATCTTTTTTGGCCACTGTCACAAACATTTTTGGAATTTTTACACGTTTTTTGAAATTTGATTTCAAATTTAATTCTTAATTTTGCTGCCATAATCAATTTTCCTAAGCCACTTTTGGATTTTTTTTGCCAACTTTTCCTCATTTGTTTCTCTCTCCAGGCACCCTCGGTAGAACCAAGACATGCGTCTGCTTTAAAAGTTCCTGGTGCAACCACATCACTGTTTTCTTAGTTCCACTATTGTGATTATGCGATGTTGCCACGAGAGTAATTCAGGAAATTATTTAGAAAAATAGATAAATGTTACTTAATATTTCTTTTACTTCAAACTAACATAAATCTTACCAATGTGTTCAAATTTTTAAGACTTTTGAAATTTGTATTTAAGACTTTTTAATGCCAATTCAGGCCTTATTTTTAGAATTATGAATTCAATGCCTTTTAAGACTCAAGGATCTGCAGGAACCCTGCTTGAGTTTGAAACAATAATACATTTCATATTTATGGTAAAATCAAATGTTTTTGTCTTGTTTTATGTGTGTTTCTTAAACAAATAAGACCGTCACAATAAGAGTAACATATAAATCCCAGTACAGGATAGACTTAGCTTTCTTTACAGTGAGAAAAACAAACAAACTTGTGATTATCGGTATCGGCCAAAAGGGGTTTCGATATATCGGCAAAAATCCAATATCGTGCATCCCAATGTGGTTTCAGTGCATGACTTCCTGTTTCACTCAGTCTACAAACTGACTTGCACCAGGATCCAGCTTTAAAGGAAGTCCCTCGTACCTGATGTAGAGAGCTGTGACTCGTGGACTCCTTCTCTGTTAGCTCGATGCTAAGAGCTAAAGTTAGCTCCTGGGCGTGACCCCGAGCTCCAACATGCTCCACGCCAAACGTGTGTGATTGTGTTTGAATGGAGTAAGCTGATTCCTGTGGTCAAATAAGACCTGTTTCCACCAAGCGGTTCAGTTTTGTTCGTCTCCGAACGACATGAATTTTGTGTCGTTTCCTACGACTAAAACCTCCAGTCGCCTTTGTGAAAATAATCTTCTTCTTTTTGGAGTATGGCGTCAGGAACCAGCGCTCGTTGGATTTATTAGTGGGGTACACTGTGATACACATGCTACTATGCTATTCTGCTAGCTGATGTGGCTATTAGCATCCAGCTCACACACGGCCTGTCAGGAAGGGTTTTCTCTGAGTAGCCGTGCTGCGTTCAGGTAACCTGCGGAGTAAAGTTACTGTGTGTGGTTGTTTTTCCACTGATGTAAACAAAGCAGCGTGGAAACGTGTGTACGAGGACGGCGGATGGCGGCCAAATGTTTCCAGTCAGTGTTTGACACTGAGCATCCTCTCATCGTCACGGAAACGACTGAAGTCTCCACAGCTGAAGGATGAGGTCTGTAGCTTTATAAAGAAAGTGTAAAACCCTTCCTTAAACCTTTCCTCTTCTTGGTTGAGCCTCCACGCCGAGCTTCAACGTCACAGGATGAGAAATGGATCCCTCGTCATCAGATCAGACTCCTGTCAGCGCTGACCCACGGAGCAGCTCCTGTGATCGCACTTTGTTTGTTGTCGCCTGCTTCCTCCTCATCTGTTTCTTTGCGTGGCGCTCGGTGAGCCTGAGACAATTACTGAGAGCCTGTTGTTCATTTACTCCCAGAAGGCCGAGAGGCGGAGGTGATGAAGCAGCTGTTGGTTGGCATGCTAAATGAACGCAGCGCACACACGCTGCATGCCTAAGCAGCTCTGTGTGAGGCTGGTCCTGCAGAGGAGAGGGGACTGCTCAACTTCACCGCTAATCAGGACGCCTCGCCACGTCTGGAGGCTCTGTTTGCTGCTCCTCTCTGCTCCTCTCTGCTCCTCTCTGCTCCTCCCTGCTCCTCTCTGCTCCTCCCTGCTCCTCTCTGCTCCTCTCTGCTCCTCTCTGCTCCTCTCTGCTCCTCTCTGCTCCTTTCTGCTCCTCTCCCCTCCTGCTTTTTCTTGATTTCCTCATTTGGTTCTCATTTGCTCCGTTGCCCCCACAATGAGACGAGCCAGCTTTCATGTGTCTCTCAGGGAAAAACAGGGAGAGCAGTCTGAAGTGAGCAGCATCTGTGTCTTTCATTTGGAAACTGGCCGTGGGTCGTTGGAGCTGCTGGAGGAGGAGACACGTCTTTGTGTTGCTTAATGTTGTGTGCAGAGAGTAAAACAATGGAGGTCTGAGAGAGGCCTCCTCAGACTCAGCCTCAGCTTAAAGTGAAAGTCTCTGAGATACCAGGGAGCAGCTCAGTAACACACACAAACATGGCGTCCAACAGCTAAGAGGCTGCTATCACATCCATCTCTCCGTCCTTCATCACGTATGTGGAGGTTTCCTCTGGGACAGGGCTCGATAGTGCGAGGAGCTACTCACATTTGCTACTAAAATTAAACAGTGCAAGTTGTGATTTTCATTTGGTAGCATCCATGCGACTATGAAAAATGACCGTCCAAAACATGTTTTATCTTGTGTTGAATATGTTGGAAGCTGTGGTCGGTGGTATTCCTGAACGCAGCCTCAGCTGGAAACGTGTTCAGCTTTGAAATGTTTGATTAATTGACCCAACTGCACCGCAAGCTAGCCACTAGTACACCCGACATCCCTGCACCGCTCTGCCCGAGGTACAGATGAACATAACCAAGCAGCCTCATCAGACCAATCACAGCGCAGCAGTGGGACTGGTTGCCGGGCAACATACACTGACAGAACAGCGAGCGACATTTAAAGTATTTTAGAAAAAAGATTTCATGATTAATAACACCAACATGAAGCCAATCAGTTATTATTTTAAAAGACCAACAAAACCAGATCACATTGACTCTGAATTGAGGCAAGAGGAAGAACTGGAGCAAGGAGGAGAAACTGACGGCGAGGGAGAGTTCGTTTTAGATTCAGACGTTGTGTCTCAAGACGCCGGAGAGGCAACGCCGCTGCCGTTCCCAGTCGTAAGAGATACAAGTTTAACGCTGACTGGCAGAAAGCTTTCTCATGCTCCTTTACGAGAACACATTCATGTATTTTAAGTCCTGCATGGTGCATAAAAAACAGCTGGGAAGTCTGTTATTTTCTCACCCTAATCTTAAACGAGATTCTGTAGTGAAACAAAGTAAATCAAACAGTCATGTCGCGTGCCGAGAAGCGTAATTAAGCGTAATTAAAGGACATACATTGATGCTAACCCTTCCTCAACGTTCAAGCACCTTCTGTAAAAACTTCATTAATGTTGTGTAGACGTATAGAGGATTATCAGGCTATGTCATCATAAAAATTTGCACGCATCTCAACAGCAGAAGCAGCGTTTAGCTCCATTCATTCAGATGAGTCAGCGTTTTTTAAACACCAAACTCAACCTGTTAAAGCATCAAAATGTGCGGTTTTTCTGTGGACAGCTGTCAGAAACAATACAACACAATAGAGGCAACTTCTGTCAAGTTTGGACCGTTCAAGTGCAACCGGTGTTTCAGCGTTAATAGCGACCATGCTAACTGGTGACTTTCAGCTGAAGGTGTCAGTGATTAACAGCCGAGAGTCTCCAGTTAACAAGGTCACACTTTACACTGTTACACCAGTGTCGTCTGCGTGTGTGTAATTAAATATGTCTTCTTTATCCAACCTCAGTTAACAGGTTTGACTGCTAACAAACAACAATTACTGATGATACTCAAAACACAGATTTGACTTTATTTAAAGAAAAAGTTGGTTTGGGGCTGAGGCTCTGACCAAACATGGACTCAATATGGACAGGAAATGATGAGTGAAGCTATAAACTATGATTAACAGAAACAGATTTTATGACCAAAGTAAAATTAGTGAACATTAAGAAACGATGTTTACATCCTGGTCTGTCACAGTCTGATCAGTGTCAACGGTTAATGCAGTCATGAGCATCGAGTGAGAGTTGTGTTTCCTCTCTGGGTACACGCTGGTTTCTCTGCTAAAAACATCTGCCCACCTAATATCTGTCCACTCACTGCTATTTCACAAACCTGGGAGCATTTTACCGTCCGTCAAAGTGATGATATTAAGTTAAAAATGTGTTTTTTTGGTGGTTAACTCCTCCACAAATTATAATACTCCACAGTGCTTCTGCACCCGAAATGCGTGCGCATCCGCCATTGCTGATAAACAGATTATCCCTCTATTCTATACCACAGTTTAAACAAGTTAAAGTCTGTTGGAAAAAAGTATTGGGTTAGGATTACCCGTTAATAACAGACAATTGTTATATTATTATGTTTTAATCGTCTTGTTTTTGTACCATTCCTCAGTTGCACTATGCACATGAATTCCCTTTAATTCACTTTGAGTCTATGTTTATGCCACTTTCAAATTCAAATAAATCTAATTATTCTGCTCACAAAGGCCTCCTCCTTGACCGCACATCTTTGGATTAAAGAAAAACATACTACTTGTGTGCTACTAGATTTTTCAGCTTGGTAGCACCCATGCTACTTGGGAAAATGCTAAGCGCCAAGCCCTGCTCTGGGGTCAGACCAACAGGCTTCAAACAGAGCAGAGAGACGTGTTTTCAGAGCGCTACACCTGCACATCCCCCGTCTGTCTCACACATGACCATTTCCAAACCACTCAACCAGCCCCCCCACGCTGCACCTGACCGAGGAGCTCCATCAGGCCACACCTCCACCTTTCTGCCAGGGTAGCAGCTCTGAGGAAGAGGAAGAGGAAGAGGAAGAGGAAGAGTGCAGGCAGAGGCACGGCGAGGGGGGAGGGTGAATGGCTCAGTGGGAGGCAGAGACTGAAGGAGCACAAACCCAGTCCTGGTGCTGGCTCGGAGCCATGTTTGTGTCACTAACAGAAGTAGCCTTGTCTCTGCCCCCCCCCCTTCTCGCGCTTTGCTTGGAAACAGAGTCAAGGGGTGAGCGGCTGGGTGCCTGGAAACAGAAAAGAGCGGGGATAGAGAGGAGGACAGGGTGAATCAGATGGAGCCCAGGGCTGGAGCAGAAATCAAAAACTGGGGGAGGACGGAGAGGAGGGGGAGGGGGCGCTCAATGGCGGGGACGGCGCTCTGGGAATGTTGATGAGGCAGGGACCTTTCTCTGAGTGAATCCAGCGAGCAGCGCCGTGGCTGTGTGGGCGATTCGTGCTCGGCGTGCCCGCGGAGCCGGCGAGCCGCTGCTTTGAAGACGAGGTGTTTGCAGTATTTCACATGCACGGCAGAAAAAACAGAGGGCAGTTTTTCAGAGCGGACAGAGCCGACAGCACCAGTGATACATCTTCAAATTAAATGAGCCGAATGCGGTTTCCATCAAAGACACCAAAACTGAGAGCGTCTCAGATTTCACTGGGACTGCAGCGAGGAGAGCAGCCAGCTCTGTGCCCGCCCGGCGTGCTCGGGAAGAAGTGTTTGTGTTATGAGGCATGTTGTGTTGGAGCAGATATCTCCGTCTGCGCCCCAGCAAGCACCAAACTAAATTAAGGCCACCTAAGAAGTGGCTGCCAAACACTGCTCCTGCTGGCAGCGCTGCGCTGCGAGGGGACTGATGGAGGAGGAACCAGCACCAGCAGCTCCTGAGGCGAGCAGGGCCCAGCGCTTTACATTTCAGCAAACACAACATGTGAGATAACAGGAGGAAAGATCAGGGGTCACAGAGCAGGAGGGGAAACTCTGGGTGTTTTAATGCGTCTCTATATGTCTGTAACACATCATCTCTAACAGTCGGAGGAGAGATTCAGATTAGGATTACTACCATAACTCATCAGATTGAACTGTTTCCGTACAGTTTCTCTAAAGTAGTGTTTCCCTCCTTCATGGATCCAAATCCAGAGCTGTAAACATTTACCCAGAGGAGCAACAAGCTCTGGTTTCTGCAAACAAACCAGCAAACCCACTGCACAACGCATCACTTCCCAAAACCTCATCAGATTACCATCCCCGCGGAGCGGAGACGAAGGCGACGCAGGGAGAGGAGGCAGAAGCGGGGCTGCAGGGCCGGCGCACTGACGAGGCTACGGAGGCAGCCATTCAAACCACCACTTCCCAGCCTTTTCCTCACAAATGCCAGATCACTCGCCAATAAGATGGATGAGCTGAGGCTACTGATCGCAGCGAACAACACCGTGAAGAACAGCTGCATTCTCCTGATCACGGAAACCTGGCTTCACCCACTGATACCGGACTCCGCTACTGAGCTAGCTGGCTACACCGCACAGCGACACGACAGGACGGAGAATTCCGGTAAGAGTAGAGGAGGGGGGCTGTGTGTGTACGTGAATGACAGCTGGTGCACTAACACAGTGACTGTGGAAAGCCACTGCTCCCCGAATCTGGAGTTTGTGACTGTTAAATGCAGACCGCACTACCTACCCCGAGAGTTTACTGTTGTCATGGTAACGGCTGTTTACATACCGCCCGACGCAGATGCTAAAGCTGCTAACAGCCAACTGCACAGCAGTATCAGCAACAAACAGAGCAGATATCCTGATGCTGTACACATCATAGCTGGGGACTTTAATCACGTGGATCTTAAGACAGTGCTCCCCAAATTTCACCAACACGTTAAGTGTGCCACAAGAGGAGATAACACACTGGACAAGGTCTACTCTAACATTAGGCTGGGTTACAGGGCTAAACAATCACCCCACCTGGCCCAGTCTGACCACATGTCCCTGCTATTGATTCCTGCATATGCCCCCCCCCAGAAAACTGCTCCCACAACTATTAAAACTGTCAGAACTTGGCCTGAGGGAGCCTCTCAGCAGCTGCAGGACTGCTTCCAAAGGACCAACTGGGATGTTTTTGTACATCAAGACATCGAGGTGTTCACAGACAGCGTACTGTGCTACATTAAATACTGCACAGACACTCTGACTGTTGACAAACAGTTCCGTGTCCACCCAAACCAGAAGCCCTGGATGACAGGTGAGGTCCGGCGTCTGCTAAAAGAGAGAAACTCTGCTTTCAAGTCTGGGGATCAGGCCCTCTACAGCGCGGCGCGGGCTGACCTCAGGAGAGGCATCCGGGAGGCCAAGACCACATACAGCAGGAGGATTGAGCAACATCTGGAGTCGCACAACAGCAGGCAGGTGTGGCAAGGAGTTCAACAACTTACCAACTACAGGGCCAACTTGGGAGTTGCTGAGGGTGAT
The DNA here is from genome assembly GCF_033239565.1 of Halichoeres trimaculatus. Lineage (NCBI taxonomy): Eukaryota > Metazoa > Chordata > Actinopteri > Labriformes > Labridae > Halichoeres > Halichoeres trimaculatus. The sequence goes on along the minus strand of NW_027437181.1, from coordinate 453,465 downwards.
GCCTCGCTGGCAGAGGAACTCAACATTTTCTTTGCCCGTTTTGAGGTGGACCCACCTGAGGCGACTGCACCACATCCCACGGTCCACGGCAGCTTCTCTCTCACAGAGCATGAGGTGAGACGCACACTGCGGGCAGTGAACCCAAGGAAGGCAGCGGGACCTGATGGCGTCTCTGGACGTGTGCTGAAGGAATGCGCCGCCCAGCTGGCTGGAATCTTCACAAGGATTTTCAACCAGTCCCTGGCCCAGTCAGCCGTCCCACCCTGCCTAAAGGCCACCACCATCGTCCCCCTGCCCAAGAAACCTCACATCTCAAGCCTCAATGACTACCGGCCAGTCGCTCTCACCCCGGTGGTGATGAAATGCTTTGAAAAGCTGGTCCGGGGTCATATCTCATCACGCCTGCCAAAAAACTTGGATCCCCACCAGTTTGCATACAGGGCTAATAGATCAACAGAGGACGCCGTGGCTATAGCCCTACATGCTGCACTTTCCCACCTGGAGCAGCAGGGAAGCTATGTGCGCATGCTCTTTGTTGACTATAGCTCTGCCTTCAACACCATCCTACCCCATAAACTGTTCCACAAACTGCTGAACCTGGGCATTCCACACACCACCTGCACATGGATTAACAGCTTCCTGACTGGTCGCTCACAGAGGGTGAGAGTGGGCCATCACACATCTACGGCCATCAGCATCAACACTGGCTCCCCCCAGGGATGCGTGCTGAGTCCCCTGCTCTACGCCCTCTATACATATGACTGCACCCCTGCACACCACAGCAACATCTATGTGAAGTTTGCAGATGACACCACGGTGGTGGGACTCATCTCCGGGGGGGATGAGACGGCCTACAGGGAGGAAGTGGAACATCTAGCAGCGTGGTGCAGTCAGAACAACCTGCTCCTCAATACATCCAAGACCAAGGAGCTAGTGGTCGACTACAGGAGGAAGAAAACTGTCATTCAACCACTAATCATCAACGGGGACAGAGTGGAGCGGGTGTCACACTTCCGTTTCCTGGGGGTCCACATTGAGGAGGGGTTGACATGGAACGTGAACAGCACAGAGGTGCTCAAAAAGGCGCAGCAGAGACTTCACTTCTTGAGGGTTCTCAGGAAGAACAACACCAGACAGAAACTGCTTGTGTCCTTCTACAGGTGCTGCATTGAGCCAGTACTGACATACTGTTTGTGTGTGTGGTTCACAAGCTGCACAGTCGCCCAGAGAACTGTGCTTCAGAGGGTGATTGACACAGCCCAGAAAATCGTGGGCTGCCTCCTCCCCTCACTAGACGAACTGCACAGTGTTCTCTGTTTTAATAGAGCCCAGAAAATCTTAAAGGACACTTTTCACCCAGGCCACTCCATGTTTGAACTGCTGCCATCAGGCAGACGGTACAGGACAATCAAAACAAGAACAAACAGATTAAAAAACAGTTTCTATCCAACAGCAATAACCACCCTTAACGCTGCAAAAAACAAGCATTAACAGCACTTTTACAATTATGGGACTGTGCAATGGCAAATGAAATGATTTTTGTATTGTTGTTTTATATTCATCATTGTTGTTTTACTGTTGTGCTGTGTTTTTTATGTTGTAGTTTTAATGTTGCACCAACTGTATGGCACTTTTTAAATTTCGTTGTGCATTTTACATGTCACAATGACAATAAATTCTATCTATCTATCTATCTATCTATCTATCTATCTATCTATCTATCTATCTATCTATCTATCTATCAGATTAAGACAAACGATGTGGTCCTGAGCTCGTTAGGATACAGGGTAGTCCTCTGCGCTGACGACATGTCCTATTAACCCTAACTCTACTTTAAAAAGTTCATGAGAGCCAGTTTATCTCATTTTAAAGCTGCTGTGAGGAGGTTTGGTTTTAATGAGACTGCAGCGCCACCTTCTGGCCCGGAGTCTAACACACACTGTTGTAAAGATGTGATTATTAACCAGGTGTGTGTTTGTTTTGGAAGAAATTTACTTTGTTCAAGTCAATTTTTACTGGATACAACGCCACATTGTAAGGTATTTATCAACAGTTAGGTGGCGCTGTTGTTTGAAACATGACATCAAGCTAATGTAAGTTTGTACCATACACCAGCACTACTAGCAGCCTGGTGCTCTGACGTATCTGTAGGCTAACCTGACAACAAGCTAACTGTCAGTTTGTAGCGTAGCTTAGCAGCTGCTATATCTCTCTCTCCTCACAGCCCGGTGCTCTGAGACGTGTCTGTAACGTGTAGCGTTAGTGAATCCTGGTTCTGTCCTACCAGAGCTCATCTACCAACTCCAACCTCACCAAGCAGAGCTAACGTAACCTGGCTCTTCATTTTATTGATAGACTCTCAAGTTTGAACAGACCACTGCAGAATAACTGCTGACTGTGGGTTGGAGCCAACATTAGCACAAACACATTAACCTGGGTTTAGCCTTTAGCTCATGTTTTAGCATTTAGCTTATGAGAAAGCCTTTAGCCCCTGTTTTAGCCTTAAGCTCATGTTTTAGCCTTTAGCTCCTGTTATAGCCTTTAGCTCATGTTTTGGCCTTTAGAAACTGTTTTGGACTTTATCTCCTTTTTAGCCTTAGGATACTGTTTTAGCCTTTAGCTACTTTTTTAGCCTTTAGCATATGTTTTAACCTTTTAGGTCATGTTTAGCCTTTAGCCTGTGTTTTTGTCTTAAGCTCCTGTTTTTGTCTTTAGCTCCTGTTTTAGCTCATGTAGTTGCCTTTAACCCCTTTGTTAGCCTTAAACTCATGTTTTAGCTTTTAGCTTTTAGCTTGTGCTCTATCTCTCTCCTGTTTCTCTTTCTTCTGCTCTTCTGTCCTTTCTCTGTCTGACAGTTAGGCTCCAGTGTCCACCATCACTACAAAATTAATCACAGAAATCGGTTTAAGCAGAGAAAAACTCAGATCTCTCTACTCTGATAAACTTTATCAGCTGGCGTGGTGTTGCCATGGAGACCTAGACAATCCGGTATGGCTCAACCCAACCAGGACACAGAAGTAGCATTTAGGAATAATCTATATTGTTGCTGATAATATCATGTCATGTGTGGAGTACGATCAGGCAGATATCTAGAAGGGAAACTTTTTCTAGATCACTTTCAAACTCCCCCAGGGACTTTAAACAGAAATAGTTTCAACCAAAGAGCTAAGCTAACACAACAAAGAAGTGAAAACAGGTTGGTCACAAAGTGTTCGAGCTCAGATTCTCAGAGACTAAAACTGATCACAGTCATAATGCACTCTGTATCAACTACACCTGATGATTTTATTTGTATTCATCATATTTGTTTGTTTGTATCTTCCTGAAGGTGTGTGTTGCAGCGTACGATGAGAACGACGTCTTTCCAAGTCCTACAGCTGATCACACCCTGGCAGCTAAATGTTATCAGCTGATCATCTCATGTTTTGTTCCTCTGTGTGATCTGATAGCAGCATAAAAGCTTTGTGATCCATGTTTCAAAGAGAAAGAGCTTCAGAAACAGGAGGATGAAAACAGCTGAAATCAAAGCAGAGTTACTTCAAACCTTAAAGGAAGAGTTTGTCGTCTCTGTTTTGGAGGTTGAGTCGTCTGATTGTAGATAATGAGTGAGTAACTCGGAGCGGACGGTGGTCAGACCTTTGTTGAGGAAACAGCTGGAGGGATTCACTCCCTTTAAATCAGATCTTTCTGTCTCTTCCTCAGCGCCCAGTCGTGGTTTTCTCACGACAAAGTGAAGAGCCGAACATTTTCCAAACACCGTGTAAATGAACACCAACGTTAGAGTTTGTGCTGAGGTTACTTCCTGACTCTGAGCTAGCTAAAATATCCAACCCAGGAGCTAACAGGAGCCTCCGTGGCTAACAGCTTCTGTCAACAAGTCTTTAAAAACACCAAACTGTGGTTTTTAGAGTCAGAGCAGAGTCAACCCATCGCTCAGCAGAACCTCCAAGTGATGGATTTCCAACCGCTAACAGGGGGCGCTAATGAGACACAGTCAAAGCGACCAATCAACACAGCCGACTTACCGTCTTCAGTTTCCTGCCACACGATGCCTTCCAGGTTGACGCTGGTGCCGGGCTCGCAGGGTCCCAAACACTCAGGCTCCGTAGCCAGAGCCACATCCGACGTGTTCACCGCCACCGAGCGCGTGCGCACCATTATCTGCTCACACGGCGAGGAAATCTCACTGTTTCCCACCGCCGACAGGAGGTGGAGAGGGGGAGGGGCTGGCGTGGAGACAGGAGACTCCATCTGCAGAGGAAAGAAAGAGAAACACATGAGAAACACGGAGAGGGCAGGTGGAGGATCCAGCTCAGGATCACAAGTCGTTAGGGCTGGAGCTATCGGATATTTTAGTATTCGAGTATTCTACTGAACATTCCATCGATTAATCGAGTAATCGAGTAATCGGATAAAACACATTTTTGTTGAGTTAAAGAGCAGTTATTTTTCAGATGAAAATTTGTTTCAAGCAAGTGTAAAATCAAGTGACTTTGGGTAAAAAAATCAAAGTTCTGTGTGATCTGTTGAGATATGAGATACAAGCAGCTGATGCAGATCAATTCATGCTTTCATGTCAGTCTCCAAACTCCAGAAAAGAAGCTAGATTTGTTGCTAGTCGCTGTTTTGACAAAGAGGTGTCTGAAAGCTCTCTAAATATGGCCTCAGCTCTATTTGAAACACCACTCTTTGACTTTTTCTAAAATTAAACGATTCCTCGAGGCGGAGAAAATTCCTCGATCATTTTTTGTAATCGAGTACCTCGAATTATTCGAGGAATCGTTTCAGCTCTACAGGTCGTAAACAAAGTGCTGAGCACAGGAAGTCGCCCCGCTGGACTTTCATACGTCTCCTCATCAGGAAGGAAGTGATGCAGCACGTAACGCCATCATAAAGTGCGTCTTTCCTCCACCTTGGAGGTGATTAGCAGAGAGGAGCTGCAGGAGGGAGGTGTGACGGCCTTCGAGGAAGGACAGAGTTAGTTCTGCAGGGCTGGTCAAACATCCTCCCCCAGCTTCCTCCAGAGCAGGATCCGTGACACCCAATCATCTCACGGCCTGATCGCTCATTAATTCCCTCAATTAAAGCGCTGCTGGTGGTGTGGGAGCGGCGGCCGGGGTCAGTAATTGATTCCACCTGTTCTGATACACTGTGACAGCGGCGGAGAGACGGCGGCCTACACGGATAGGAGCAGAGCAGGAGGGGAGGAGGTGAGGAGGGAGGAGGTGAGGAGGGAGGAGTGAGGAGGAATGAGCCATAGAGAGCTGGTGCTGGAGAAGTGTGTAGGCGTAGAAAGAGGCCGAGGGAAGAAGACTGATGGTGATTGGAGGGCCACAGTGACACCAGGCTTAGTGCTCCTCATTCACGGCAGTCGACTTTAAAGCGCTGCACATCATTAGCGCTGAGCTGCAGGAGGAACGCCGCGCAGCAGCCAACAGCACACACTCATTAACTGGAATAAAGCGCTCGCTGCTCGGGAATACGCTGCCAGCGCCGGCTCCAATTAGCCCCAGAAGACAATAACAATTGACACTTGGGATTATAAGGCTGTACAGCCCCTAAAATGTTTACTGACTGAATACTCACAGCAGAGGATGATGGGAAAGATCTGAGCTGTTCATCACTGCTCATACCTGCATTAACATCCTAAACCTGACCCACTGACCAAGACCCAGAGAATATAAACTGACCAGGGGGATGAGGGAACTCCAACAGAAGATAACAGGAAAGACACAATTAATAATCCAATTCATGTAAAATCAAACGGTTCCATGTTTAGGTTCCTGAACGCATCCCTGTGACTGTGAGGGAGAGTAGGAGATTTTCCACACTGGACATGAACGCAGCATAGCAAGTTTATACATTGACAAATAAATATGTTAAATTGAAAGACTTTGAGATTTTTATTATGACACAAATGTATATTTATTACCATATAAACACACAGAAAAAAAAAAGTAGTTACTGTTTATATTGTGATGTGAAAAGTACCTATTCCTACGCTCACTATAAATAAATAAATAAATAAATAAAAATTATAAATAAATGAATCAATAAAATAAAATAAATAGATAAAAATAAATAAATAAATAGATAGAAATAAAAAATAAAAATAAACAAATAATTAAAAATCATAAATAAATGAATCAATAAAATAAAATAAATAAAAATAAATAAATAAATAAATAGAAATAAAAAATAAAAATAAACAAATAAATAAATAAATAAAATTATAAATAAATAAATCAATAAAATAAATAAATGCAAATAAAAAATAAAAATAAACAAATAAATAAAAAAAAATTCTATGCTAAATCGCAATCGCAATATTGGTCCAAATAAATCGCGATTAGATTATTTTCCAAAATGGTTCAGCCCTACCTGACATCACTGATTTAATGCTGCCATCATTGGGCAGAAGGAGTTACCTGACGGGGGACGTGGAAGCATTTCACCGTCTCACAGAACAACCACAAAACTCAAGACATTTAATCTCCTAAAGTAGGCACCGAAAACAAAAAGAAGTGAGTCAAAAACATAGAAATCAAAACTGTTGAAATAGTTCAATAACAACCCTTTTTATTGAAAGGCAAATGATGTTAACTCAACAGAAAGAGACAGGAAAGGTGTGTTTGGTAGATGATGTCTTTGTAGTACCAATAAAACTTGTAAAGTCTGTTTACCTCCTTCAAACAGACACATGTCTGTGAGGAACATGAATTTTATGGTAAGAGCCCCCCTCATTCTGTCTCTTCTTACTAAGGATCACTGTTACACCACAGAGATAATCCACCAACACAAAGAGTTAATAAACTAAAGACAGCGTGTTAGCGCTGACACCACGGCAGCTTCAGGCAGAAACCCTCTGCTCAGCCTGAAAGATGGAGGACGGAAACAAACTGAAACATTAGCTTCACCATCTGACTCCATCTTTGTTGTGGTCACACCTGAAGCAGGTGAACAACTCTTCCTATGGATTTTTAATAAATGTTGTTGTTTGAGAGGAATGAAAATTGATGAGTTTGATCAAAACTCGTTTTTTCTGTGCGACTCTGCAGAGACTGCATGAGAAACGAGACTCCTCTCTGATGAACTGAGCGCTCTGAAAACCAAACATTAGTCTCTGATGAAATGTAATATTAGCTCAGACCTGTCATCCCACAGCGTCATATTTCTGGGTTTACAGAAATGAGCATGGATAGCCTGTTTCTGCCCGCGCTCAGAGGAAGAGCAAATGACTGTGTGCAGAGCGGCGGGCTAACAACGTCCTAATCACTGCGTGTCAGCCGCTGATGCATGACGGGACCAGGCTGCAGGCCGCTGACTGAATGAGACAGGACAGGTAATCACCCAGCTGTCACCACACACTGTTCCCAGGCCTCATGGAGACACAGAGAGCCGCAGACGAGACCACACCACCACACGGCCTCCATCAGAGAGACAGCGTGGAGAGAGGTGCAAACAGCTCCATTCAGAGCTCCTCCAAAGAGAGTCTGTGCTGATACCGCAGAGAAATATCTGAGACCAGCTCAGGCTGAGCTAACGACGGAGGAAAAAGAAGCTCCTCTCCTCAGTCACAGCGCCTCCTATTGTCACAGCGCCTCCTTTAGGCCGACTGCTGGAGGACAGAGCTTCCCTGATAGACCCAGAGGTTAGTCAGCTCTGTCTGTAGAGAAATCACCAGAGAAACCCACCATGTCTGATAACACTGTTCAATCTGAATCAAAGATATGTGAAAGTATTATTAAAGGGTGTGTTTCAGCTTTAAACCAGGTCAAATGTTTCACGCTGAGTGGGAAACCACAGCTCATACACACACACTGTTCTTTGCTGTGTGAACCAAAACCAATGAGATGTTATCTAACAGTCAAATATGCCTTTTACTATGTCCCAGAGTTAAAACTACTTAATGTCTTTCCTCAACAGCCTAACTAAGTAGTAACCCAAAGGGAGGATCTGAAGGACCCAGTTTTGCAGCTATTAACAGAAACTTCAACACCAACACCTGGAGTTTAAGGCTCAGTAGATCTGTCTATGATCTTCGTACAGGAGTTCCTCACAGAACGATCACAGAACCACAGATTTTCCTGTCGACAGCTGTCACCTGTGCTTTCTCATGTTATTAAAGAAGTTTGATCCATTGGCAAAACTTGATGATAGTCACATGAACCATTCGACCTGTTATCATCAAGCGACTCATCCCCTCCAGCTACCTGATTGGGCCAGGGATGCACCGGTACCGATCCTAGTACCAGGTATCAGTGCCCCTCAAAAGCTGTATCAGTATTGGTGGGAAGGGGCTGATCCATAGTGACGCTGCATTAAACCAACTCTTTGCACCTTTTCTTTAACTGTTGCTCTCAGCTCCTTGATTAAAAATGTTTCCTCTGTTGCTCTTTCTGTGTTTTTAGCTGCATCACCAGTCGATAGGATAAAGTAGTAGTAGTAGTATTTCAGAAAAAATAATGACAATAATAGTACTAAACATATAGCAATAATAATGATAATAATAAACAAACAAAAATACTCTACAGAAGCCAAACACAAGAAAAATAAGCAATAAAACATATCAAATGATTAAATAAATCATATATCCAAAAAAGAGTGAGTGACAATTAATCTTATTACCCCCTCTACTTTATAGATAGTAATCAAGTTTCTGTTCATTTAATGTGTGTGTGTGTACATATATATATATATATATGTATATGATATTGAAGAATATAGTAGAGTTTCATATAATATAATTAATAGAAATCCTTTTACAGTATATATTAATTGTCATTTCTCATTCAAAAAAGCAGTGTGTAACACCATAAACAACAGCAAACAATCAGCAACAACAACAAAACAGAGAAAAAAAAACAAAAAAATATATATAACCCCCATCCCTCCCACTAAATAATTTTTGGATGTTTTCTGGTAATGAGTTGATCTTTGCTTTGTATATGAACAGTGACAGTGACAGTATAAAAGTTTACCATTAAATGGATTATCTGTTCATTCTGAATCTTTGTTCTTCTGGTAAACATATTTTATAGTTTAAATAAATATTAACTTCAGGTTATTATTCAACACTGGTATCAGATCAGTGTTAGTCAACACCCAAAGCCCAGGTATCAATATCAATACCAGGACCAGAACAGTAGGATGGGTGTGTCCCTAAACTGGTCTCCAGGTGAGAAAACACTGGAAGTGATATGTCTGATCACTGGGTTACAGAAACTGTAGGTTAATGATGGTAAACTGGTTTGTAGAGTAGAGCTAAAGCTAGCAGAGCTAGCACCACCAGTCATCCCAGTCTCAGAGTGGAAACCCACTCAGGGAAGAGCCTCAAGTCCCGTCCAGGTTTTCTGAAAAACCACTGAGATACACAGCTTGTCCCATCACACAGAGCTCTGCTCCACGCCAAATCCCAGGATTTTTCCCTCCGTACCAGACTTTACAAACAGGCTCTGAGCCCCCCTCCCTGAAACCACAATGCTTCAATGTCACGCGAGCGCTCTCTAACTCAAACCCCATGCCAGCTCCGTGAGAGAAAGCCAGAGCGGGAAGAGCAGCGTGAGACGGACGGACAGGATCCACAGAAGCCTCAGTCTGGTGCTGTGACGGGGGGAGACTGAGCCTGGACCATCTGACCATCACTGACCATCACTGACCATCACTGACCATCACTGACCGCGGGCAGACAGACGCACGCCGCTCGTCTTACCGGACACATTAACTTCAGCTGTAACTTGTTTATTAGAGTTGGGATTAAGAAACTGAGCGCTGAGCTTGGTGAGGATTATGAAAGGATTACTCTGCAGTGTCTCACTGAGACACCTGTCCGGGCTTTTCTCAAGTGGCTGCTGTGAAGCTGTGAAGCTCACCTTGAATCTTTCAGCGTAAACACACTGAAGTCAGCAGTTCATGGGCCTGAACTGGACTGAACAGGATCCACTGTTCTCACAATCTGCTCAGGTCCAGACACGAGGAAACTAAAGGATGAAAAATCACCTGAAGGACTTTTTCTGTGCTCTGTAGGGTTTTTCTAAGATAAAGACTCAGTTTCCCATGAGCACTATCCCCCACTTTCATGGGGATGTGACTCTTACAGAGCTGTGAGTTTGTTCTGCCTTCTACTCTAATTTTCTTTCTTAAAGACAACATTTCCCAGGATGCAAAGTGATGAGGTGATGAACTTATCTGTTCGAAACGTGACAACAGTTAAACTTTTAAAAACTCAGTTTGTAGTTTAGTGTCCTGAGGCTGAGCAGACTCTCTGTTAGTGTTAGCCTTTAGCTTGTGTTTTAGCCTTTAGCTCATGTTTTAGCCTTTAGCTCATGTTTTAGCCTGAAGCTTGTGCTTTAGCCTTTAGCTCCTATTTTAACCTTTGGCTCATGTTTTAGCCTTAAGCTTGTGTTTTACCTTAAGCCCCTGGGTTTTAGCCTTTAGCTTGTATTTTAGCCTTTAGCCCATTTTTTTAGCCTTTAGCTCTTGTTTTAGCCTTTATATTGTGTTTAGCTCCTGGGTTTTAGCATTTGGCTTATGTTTTAGGCTTTAGCTTGTGTTTAGCCTTTAGCTCCTATTTGAGCCTTTAGCACATTTTTTAGCCTTTAGCTCCTATTGTAGCCTTTAGCCCACTGTTTTTAGGCCTTTAGCCCAATTTTTTAGCCTTTATTTCCTTTTTTAGCCTTTAGCTTAAGTTTAAGACTTTATCTCCCATTTTAGCCTTTAGGTCATATTTTAGCCTTCAGCTCTTTTTTTTAGCCCAATTTTTTAGACTTTGGCTCCCATTTTAGCCCTTAGCTTGTGTGTTGGCCTTTAGCTTGAGTTTTAGACTTTATCTCCAGCTCCAACATTTCTACAAAATAAATACTAAAAATCCTTTTTCTCCAGGACAAATGACAGATCTTGTGCCTATGCTTAAGTTTGCCAGCTGGTAGAGAAACACTGATCCAACTTTTCTGGTTCAGATACTGTTACCCATTCTGATCCAATATCAGTGTTAGATAATAAACTGGGTGCCCTGCTGTTGGATCAGACCAGTAATGTTTTGATTTTTAGAAAAAAAACACCTCGGTTTACTGAAAATCACATTTATTCAAACTATAAAGTTTTTAAATGCTAAACAGCTGTTTGGTCAAATCAAAGCTTTTACACCCTGCAGACTAAATCTTAGTTTAGCCTTAGCCTAAAGTCCAGATTAATCCTCTCTTCCTGGTACCCAACCAGGCTTTAAAGGCCTGGACCGGACTAATACCTAATACCAGGACCTGGATCAGTGCCTCCCTACCAGCTGGTGTAGAGCCGTCAAAGAAACTTTTGGTCTCTGTGCCGTAAATGATTTGTGTTGTTTCAGAGAAATCCAACCTGACCACAGATTGTGAGAAACAGCGTTTGGAGATAACTGATTCGTTTCTGATAATCTCGTTTTACATCTCAGATTATAAACAGGCAAAAATATAAAGTGAGACTGTACAAAGTCCCCACAGTGGTTTTTAAAGCGCTCTGAAAGAAATCTTTAATCTGAAGCCAGAGGACTGAAAAAATGAACAATTCACCAGAAAAACAACATATGTGAATAAATCCAGCTCACACCTGTGGGGACCAGTGGGCGGAGGAACACGCTGCTCACTGAGCGCGCCTGTTGGAGGAACTCTCTTTGATTTGTAGAGACACAGAAACAGATCAGACTGCCTCCTTTAACGCCGTGGTTTAGTGTTCGAGTAAGTGACAACTGCTACAGGAAGTAACAGCTGCTACAGGAAGTTACAGCTGCTACAGGAAGTTACAGCTGCTACAGGAAGTGACAGCTGCTACAGGAAGTCACAGGAAGTTACAGGAAGTTACAGCTGCTACAGGAAGTAAAAGCTGATACAGGAAGTTACAGGAAGTGAAAGCTGCTACAGGAAGTTACAGGAAGTGAAAGCTGCTACAGGAAGTTACAGGAAGTGAAAGCTGCTACAGGAAGTTACAGGAAGTGAAAGCTGCTACAGGAAGTTACAGCTGCTACAGGAAGTAACAGGAAGTTACAGCTGCTACAGGAAGTAACAGGAAGTTACAGTAAGTTACAGCTGCTACAGGAAGTTACAGGAAGTTAGAGCTGCTACAGGAAATAACGGTAAGTTACAGCTGCTACAGGAAGTTACAGCTGCTACAGGAAGTTACAGGAAGTGAAAGCTGCTACAGGAAGTTACAGGAAGTGAAAGCTGCTACAGGAAGTTACAGCTGCTACAGGAAGTAACAGGAAGTTACAGCTGCTACAGGAAGTAACAGGAAGTTACAGTAAGTTACAGCTGCTACAGGAAGTTACAGGAAGTTAGAGCTGCTACAGGAAATAACGGTAAGTTACAGCTGCTACAGGAAGTTACAGCTGCTACAGGAAGTTACAGGAAGTTACAGCTGCTACAGGAAATAACGGTAAGTTACAGCTGCTACTAGACGTTACAGGAAGTTACAGCTGCTACAGGAAGTTACAGGAAGTTACAGATGCTACAGGAAGTTACAGGAAGTTACAGCTGCTACAGGAAATAACGGTAAGTTACAGATGCTACAGGAAGTTACAGGAAGTTACAGATGCTACAGGAAGTTACAGGAAGTTACAGCTGCTACAGGACGTTACAGGAAGTTACAGATGCTACAGGAAGTTACAGGAAGTTACAGATGCTACAGGAAGTTACAGGAAGTTACAGATGCTACAGGAAGTTACAGCTGCTACTAGACATTACAGGAAGTTACAGGAAGTTACAGATGCTACAGGACGTTACAGGAAGTTACAGCTGCTACAGGAAGTTACAGGAAGTTACAGCTGCTACAGGAAGTTACAGCTGCTACAGGAAGTTACAGGAAGTTACAGCTGCTACAGGAAATAACGGTAAGTTACAGCTGCTACAGGAAGTTACAGCTGCTTCAGGAAATAACGGTAAGTTACAGCTGCTACTAGACGTTACAGGAAGTTACAGCTGCTACAGGAAATAACGGTAAGTTACAGCTGCTACAGGAAGTTACAGCTGCTACAGGAAATAACGGTAAGTTACAGATGCTACAGGAAGTTACAGGAAGTTACAGATGCTACAGGAAGTTACAGGAAGTTACAGCTGCTACAGGACGTTACAGGAAGTTACAGATGCTACAGGAAGTTACAGGAAGTTACAGATGCTACAGGAAGTTACAGGAAGTTACAGATGCTACAGGAAGTTACAGCTGCTACTAGACATTACAGGAAGTTACAGGAAGTTACAGATGCTACAGGACGTTACAGGAAGTTACAGCTGCTACAGGAAGTTACAGGAAGTTACAGCTGCTACAGGAAGTTACAGCTGCTACAGGAAGTTACAGGAAGTTACAGATGCTACAGGAAGTTACAGCTGCTACAGGAAATAACGGTAAGTTACAGATGCTACAGGAAGTTACAGGAAGTTACAGATGCTACAGGAAGTTACAGGAAGTTACAGCTGCTACAGGAAGTTACAGGAACCTCCTGTCTCTGATGATTTTTACCCGATGTGTTTGGATCCTTCATCCTGATGAAAACGTCAAACAGAGAGCTCCTGAGTCTGAGGAGAAACTGTGATTCGTCCTGACACACTGTGACGCCGTTCTTCCTAAAAGTCAGTCTGAGCTGAAGCTGTGGGCCGGCTGAGTCCAGCGTTCCTGACTGGATCATATAATCCTCTGACACCGAGGACCAAACCTGCAGGGTCAGAGGTCAGAGGGTGGTGGAGATTACACCTCTCCTCCGGGTCTGGTTGGTGCCTCTGTCAGCACAGACCCCTTTCCTCTGCCTCACACACACACACACACACACACACACACACTCCAGGGACTGGTACCCTGTACCACCAGGTTTGATCTAGGAGATGAGTTTGATGCCATCCAAACGTCACTGCCTTACACGTTCACAAAGCCAGCCCTCAGCTCTGCAGACTGTCAGAGCGTCGTGGTTTTCAGAGCATCGTGGTTTTCAGAGCATCGTGGTTTTCAGAGCATCGTGGTTTTCAGAGCGTCGTGGTTTTCAGAGCATCGTGGTTTTAGGGTGAAATCCAGAAGACGACACAAACACTCGACTTCCTGAGACGCTGAAATCAGCTGCAGGCAGAGACGCAGAAAGCGACTGGATCGACTTTAAAGTCATCAAATCCCATCAGCCTGTTTCCAAACACTGCACACTGACCTAATTCCTCCTCCACCAACGCCACGCTCGGCTTTCTGCGGCGCTCTCACTGATCACACACACACACAGCAACACCTGACATCCAGAAAAGACCACCGGCTGGGACACAGCGCTCCGTTTCCAGGCAACCCTGCTCAGTGTGAGCTGCTACACACACAGAAACATACACGTTACACAAAAACACACACAGAAACATACACGTTACACAAAAACACACACACGTTACACACACAGAAACACACACGCTACACAGGGGGAGTGAACCGATGAAAAACTACTGTGGTACTACAAAGAGCCACACCACACACACACACTTCCTCTCACACATAAACAAAAGGACAGAAGATGAAAATCAAAACACTTCCAAATGTTAAAATGACATTTATTGCGTTTGTGTGTTTTAATTCGTACCAAGAGCCGTGTCAAAGACACATTTCTGTTTTTACAGCAGAAAAGACAAAGTTTCATCCATCTGTCTAGCTAGCTAGCTATGAGCACATGTGCGATGTGGAGAAAAGAAAGTGAAACTTAAGTATCAATCTCATCAAGTATGGATCAATACTGATCACAACATCAATATATCAATAAATTAGATTGATATTTACACCACTACTCATAAAAACAATAAATAAGCAATAGATATAGCCGAGCAGAAAGATTGAAACTAGAAATAATGTTTATTAATGTTTGTGAAGTATCTTAAAATCAGTGAGGAATGATCTCCATAAAACTTTACTTTTCTTTTCATAAAGTCAGAAAAAAGCTTTTTATTCACATCACTGCGGCTCCTGTTGATAAACATCGGCCATGTTTGTCTACGGCAGATTTAGGGGGACAGAAAGAGCAAAAAGCCTGATTGCCTGTCCTTAAATCTACCTGGAAGTCAGGAGTAGAAGAAGAAGACGGAGGTTGTTGTTGTTGAAAAAGAAGAAGAGTGGATAGTATGTTTTTGTTGTTTTGCTGAAAGAACTGGCTTCGAGTCGGGATAGACCGGTTATTGGTGTTGATATTTAGCATTTTGAAGCATATCGGCATCTGCTTTTTTTGTTCTATTTTTAACCCAGGTACTGATAATAAACTGAATTTCAGACTGTGTTATTTTGCAATCTCTACTCAGTCTCTCGCACCGTCCCGCCCACAGCATCATCTGATTGGTGACACCCAGAGACGTTTTCTGGAAAACTTGACTTCCTGTAGAAAACTTAAGAAGCTTTTTATTTTTTTACGTTTTCATTGAACTTTATCAGACAGCTGCTGAGCCTGGGAGCATATGCTTGAAGGCTTTCAACTAAGTTAAGTGTTATAGTTCTTATTATCCCAAATTTTGACGCCAATATTTTCACTTACTTACACTTACTGCAAATGAATATCGGCCCAAATATCAGATATAGGCTTCCATGACTACTGATAATCGGTATCCCTTAATAAAACATATCAGTCTGTCTCTAGTATTGAGCATCGTTGGCTGTTTCTGCTCCACAGGTAAAGGTGAGACGTACTGTTGGAGAACGTTTCCATAGCAACGTTTATTGGTTGTGAACCCCATTGTTTATTGTTTGTGGTTCAGTCTAATGAACGTTGTTGTTTCTCTGAGAGTTTTCTGTCCTCTCTGACAGTCAGAGGAGGATCTGGTTGGTGAAGGTGAGCTCTGTCAAACAGATCAGGAGCTCTCAGAGGAGGACGAGGCTTCATGGAGCTTCCTGTCTGTGGTTCCTCCAGCTCTGAGACACGTCCTCCAGCATCAACGCTATCAACATGACGGTCAGAATAAATAACGCCATCTTCAGGATCCTGTTGATCTGCACACTGCTCCTTTAAAGAACAATGATCAGACTGATGCAGAAAAATATCAGACTCGTCTCTTAAACGAGGCTGGAGTCAGAGTTAACCACCAAACCTCCAGGTGGCTCCTCCTGTTCACGTGGATCTTTGAGTCACTTTCTGATTAAAGCGTTTCACCTCAAAGCTTCAGAAACTCAACCTTTACACACCCGTCATCTCCTCCACATCAGCCACAGCTCAGCCACAGCCCACATTTTGACACTTCACATTACGCGTGGTTTAATGACCCAACGTAACCTCCAACACCAGGAAGAGACGAGAACGACGGAGACATAAACACGAGGAGCCGTCTGTGAAAGTTCACGCAGCGCTGAGAGGGAACCAGCTGTGAATCACATCCTCAGCGTTTAAAGACAGCACCGCGCTCACGCTCGCCGTTGATTTCACTACTTTCAGATTTAATGTTTCCAAAGAGCGTAAATTCAAGCAGCAATCAAACGGAGCATCTCCACGGTGTGACAGGCGCCTTCAGAGGAGATTTCCTCCTCCTCCTTAAACCCTGACAGCTCCGAGCACGCCGAGCCTCTTCAAAGACGGTTCACAGAGACGCTCGGCTCTACCTGAGGAGACACACGCCCCGCTGATGAAAGGACGCCTCACGTTAGTCAGGAGGCTGCAGCTCCCAGCTACCGCTACAGGAAGAGGGATATAAAAAGACAGGAGGCCCCGGGGACCGTGAGGAGAGGCCGAGCCAAGAGGAGAGGAGCTCACCAATTCACTCACTTTGGAGCCGTGGCCTGATTTTCAGGAGCAGAGTCAGAGGAGGAGAAAACGCCTCCTTATAACCACTCCTCCTCTTAAAGGGAGGCTGCAGCTGGTACAGACACATCCACCTGTCTGAGTGTTTCCTGATGCTGCTCAGTCTGTGGGTCACGTCCACAAACACTGAGGAGGGAAATCTACACAGTGACAGAGCGTCTTTACAGAGGGTCACACCTTTCAATCCAGAAACTGCTCAAAGTCCAGCCGACAAAACGCCTTACAGCCTGAACGGTGAAGGGCTGAGTGTTGGCAAAAATACTCACGATAAAATAATGTATTACTGTGATTTATTGCGATATTAAGTTAACTTTTTGATTTAAAACAACTTTTCTATTTCACTGTGTTTGAAATACCAATAATAAAGTTAGATTCAGTGTTTCAACTTCTGTGACATTAAACTAACGCTGCACAGAAATGATTGGTTCAAAGTCGTGGTCAGTTGGTGAAACTGATAAATGTCACTTGGTGTAACAAATATTACTCATAAAAAATTAAATACTACACAAAACATGACTCTGATTATTATCTGATCAGTTTACTACACTGTGAAAAATAAACTTCAGTTGGTTTTAAACTCACTGACCCAAGAACAGAGAAAACATTGATCATCAAATCCACATCAACAAGATTAGGAAGAAAATATTTTGAATACAATTTGAGATTATATTCATTACAGTTTATGGGCAACGTACAGCGGAGTAGCTCTTCAGCGCCATCTACAGCAGTGGAGGTGCAGAGGATAAACTGTTCTTCTAACTCACCTAAAATACGAATTTTTATTTTAACAAAAATATCCATACTAAGAGTTGGAGTATCAATATTTTATCACAGGTCAAAGTATCACAATCAATTGCCGTATCAATATTTTTTCACACCTTTACTAAACCACATCAACATGTGTTTTAAATAGGGATGGCACCTTTCACATTTGAAACACTACGGTACCAATTCCCGGTACCTGGCAACCAGTATCTGTACTCAACGGTACCAATTCTCTGTACTTTTATGTGTTTATGTGGTAAAAAAATATCTATTTGATTAATAATAAAATGTAAATTCTTTTTAATTTAACATATTTATTCTTCAATATATAACCTGACATGCTGTGTTCATGTCCAGTAGGAAAATTACCTTCTCCTTCATTCCCTCACAGTCACAAAGATGCATTTAGGGACCTAAAGATGGTACCTTTTGATTTTTTATGAATCAGTACCCGGTACTTCGACAGATTCAGTCAGTACATATAAAAGTACCTGATTCAGTACCCATCCCTAATTTTAATAAAGCTGTATTAATCTCACTATTGTTGTTGTATCTGTTACGACCGTGGATGAAAAGCTTTGATGTAAACGACTTCATTCATCCTCCTGGAGCAGAGCAGAGAGAAGAGGAAACTACAGACGCCATCGTTTATCAGTACCTAGGGATGGTACTGAATCAGGAACTTTTATAGGTACCGACTGATTTCTGCCAAATGTACAGAGTACTGGCTGACAAAAAATCAACAGGTACCATGTTTAGGTACCTAAACACATCCTTGTGACAGTAAGGGAGAGGAAGAGTAGGAGATTTTCCATGCTGGACATGAACACAGCGTTACAAGGTTACATAATAAAAAATAAATGTTGAATTGGAAAGAATTTGCTTTTTTTCATTAAACAAACTGATATTTTTTTGCCACAGAAAAGGAGAAGAGTACCAAAAGTTGGTACCGATGAGTACTGATACTGATTGTCAGGTCCCGGGGATTGGTACCGTATCGTTTCAAACGTCTGAGATTCAAAGAAAGAAAATCTTAGCCACCAAAAAAGATGGATCCCCGTCTGACCTTTCATAACGGTGTCAGAGATCAGATGATGATCTGATAACAGATCAGCTCAGTCGTAAGGACATTTCCTGTGGTTTACAGCCAGGGATTCAGAAAACAGCAGAGACAGTTTGGACTCCCATCATGCCTCACTTCAGCATGGAGGCTAAAGCTACACAGAGAATCAAGCTAGCAGAGTGCAACTAACGTCAAAACAAACGGTGTTTTCTCTGAGTCTGCACGGTGACGTGTCGCCGTCATTAAGATCTTTAGCTTTAGAAATCAAAACATGCTCAGCGAGCTAACAGCTTTAGATTCAGAGAAACTCCAACAAAGATCTGAGACGGCTGCTGCTGCAAACCTCCACATCACAGGTTCACTAAAACAAAGCATCAGAAATTCATCGTCTGGTGTCAGCTGATAAACTCTGACACACCCTGACAGTCAGAGCAGATGAAGGTTAGTTCACTTCTCCTCTGAGAGTAGTTAACGCAGGATCCTCCTCCTCCTCCTCCTCCTCCTGTTCACCTCCTGCTCGGCCTGGAGTCCCCCTGTTGCTCAGAGATCCTAAAATAAGGACTTCCACAGAGATGACCCCAGCTTCTCACCCAGAATAGCTGACCCCATTTCTTCTTCTTATCTCGGTGAGCTGGCGAGCTGGTTGGTGAGCTGGTTGGCGAGCTGGTTAGCGAGCTACTTGACGAGCTGGTTGGCGAGCTGGTTGGCGAGCTGGTTGGCGAGCTGGTTGATGAGCTGGTTGATGAGCTGGTTGATGAGCTGGTTGATGAGCTACTTGGTGAGCTGGTTGATGAGCTGGTTGGCGGCCTGGCTGGCCCTCAGCAGGTGGTTTGGTTCACTTTTCTCTGGTCTGGGTTCAGCCTGACCTTGTCGACCTAATCTCTCCCTGGCTGCTGGTTTCCTCGCTGGGCTCGTGGAGCCTCCGCCTGCTATTGTTTGCTGGATGACAGGGTGGATGAAGGGTGGTTGACAGGGTGGATGAAGGGTGGTTGACAGGGTGGATGACAGGGTGGATGAAGGGTGGGGGCTGGGGTGGGAGTGCTGTTGGTGTTGTTGGGTCTCATGGGGACCAGGAGCTCTTCATTTCGGAGCCTGAGCCTCTGTTTAACCTGATGCTAACACCAGGAGCTAGCTGCGCTAACCAAACTTTCTCTGGACTCAGAGGAAACACGAGCGTAGCCGCAGACACGGCTCTGTTCACTGTGAAAAACTGAAACCTGATAAAGTGTTTTTGTCTGATTTTCAGTAGAAATGTGTTTTTAGACTCAATCTGAGACACATTCACCTGAGCAGTCAGAAAAATGTCTTGTTTCAGGTGATTTAAAGACTAAAATGAGGTCTGAAAAGTTTCTTGTATAAAGACATCGTAGTTTCAAGCTAATTTTCCAGCAAATTTCTCTTCTTCCATTAGCAAACTTTTTTTTTTAACTGTCACAGTGATTCAGACCTGATTTAGTCTTTAAATAACTTGAAATCAGACATTTTTCTGACTGCTCAGGTGAATGTGGCTCAGATTGAGTCTAAAAGACATTTTTACTGAAAATAAGACAAAAACACTTGATAAGATTTCAGTTTTTTGCAGTGTTTTAAAGTTATTGAATCATCTTCTAATGTTATTTTAATGTGGAAAGATGGTTGGATTTTATTGATAACAGGATTTTTAGGAATTTCAAATCATTTAATGTCCATTACTTTGACAATAATCTAATGTTTTTATGAATATTATCTGTATCATTTTCATCCTTCCTGGTTGTTGTACGGTGTTCCCCTCAGACGCTGGTCTCAGTGTGTTACAGCTGTTTACAAACCTCTTTAAACAACAGGAGAAGAAGAGCGGTGACTGCATCAGAAAGCAAAAGAAGAAGAAAACACGTTCAGGAGTTGGAGGTCTTCGTCCAGTCACTGAATAGCTGCCAGTTTTTAATTTCACTCAACAAACATCAGAAAACAAAGGTTTGAGTTTCAGACTCTGGTCGTAGTTTGAAACAGAAATCTGTCGGAGGCTGGCGTCGTTTTCAGATCTGACAGATTTGAACCACATGAAGTCACGGCGCTGCTCCTGCCTGGTTCCCTTACCTTTCTCCTCCTCCTCCTCCTCAGACCAGAGGTCAGCAGACAACAACAGTATCTATTAAAACAATGAGCTGTTTCCCTGCCAAGGTCACCCACCTGAGTGGAGGAGGAGGGAGGAGGGAGGAGGGAGGAGGGAGGGAGGAGGCGCGGGGAGCAGAATCCAGATAAACCGCGCTGAGCCTGTGAGGATTTCTCTGCTGCAGCTCCTCTCCATCCTCATGAATCTGATCCTAGTGAAGGGAAGCCTCCATCCCCACCCAAACAAACACCACCCAAACACCGCCTAACCTAGCAGCGCTCCACGGCGCTGACGGCTGTGCCCAGCGCGCTGATACCTGAGCTCAGAGGCAGAAACAAACATGGATCCTCAGAAACCTGATCATCAACAAAGACTCAGCCTGAGCCGCACGTTACAGCAGGAAAACAAGATGATGAGGAGATTTCCCCAGAGCCTGAACCTCAGACTATTCATAGACGCTCTCCGTCAGCCTCTTCCCTGCTGCTCCACACTGCTCCTCGCTGCTCCACACTGCTCCACGCTGCTCCTCTCTGCTCCTCTCTGCTCCATGCTGCTCCTCTCTGCTCCTCTCTGCTCCTCTCTGCTCCTCTGAGGGAGGTGCTGGTTTCAAACACGAGGAGGAAAACCCTCAGCGGCAAACAAACTTCCTCAATGAGAGAGAAAGAGGATCATCTAACGTCTTTCTAACAACAACTGGACCTGGACTGAAGCTTTAGGGCGTAAACGCTGCAGGTGGAGTCCAGACGGTGGGAGCTCCATCACCTCACTAACGGGTGGTGTTTGGATCAGAAAGTGTTTCCAGGTTTGTCAGAGGAGTCTCAGCTCTTCTCCACAGATGTTTAGTCTTGTTTCAGCATTAGCCTAGCTTAGCATTAGCTGAGAATCTGCTCCTACAGCAGCTCAACTGGATCAGGTCAGTCCATGTTCCCCTCTGGGTCCAGGCTGGACCACATGACCAAAAACCAACATCTCAGTATCTCCAGGTTTTATCAGTTACACGGTTTACACCTGATGTTCTGATGTCGCCTCTAAATGACAACAAATGTTAAATTTGTATTTGCAAAAAAGGGAAAAACTTTATGTAGTTACATATTTTCAGTTCCAGTAAATTAATTTATTCAGATTTACGTCTGAAAATATCTCTGTAACATTTTGTACTCGCTGGTCGTGGTTCAGTCATTAAACATCCCACGTGCAACAACCAGTGATACATAGAGTGTATTTGATGTTTCCTCCACTTTGGTCCCAGAAAAACAAAGACAGAAATGACGTCTGTGGAGACCGAGCTGGAAGATTTCTTTACGTTAACTTTATCCTCAGATATGCAGCGTTGGAGAGTTTAAAAAAAAAAGCTTTTTAATCAAAAGTTATACTGGACTCACACCAGCTGTTTTCAGATCAGCACAGGTAAAGGTACCCACTGTGTTGGTTTGTTGTTGCAGTAAAGTTAGCTGGTGTTAGCATGCTGTTAGTAAAGTTTTGTGTGTCTGTGAGGGAGCAGAGGAGGATCTAGTGAATGAAAATTTGTGTTCCAGTTTGTGATTCTACATTTTGTTTGGTCGTTACGCTTTTATTCTGAAAGGACAGCAGAGAGGATGGAGCAGATAACTGCGCCAAGGCAGCGCTCAATGACTGCGATGTTTCACCACATGTTTCAGATACGATTTAATGACTTTACTGAGCCAGGGCGGAGCTGTGGCTGCTTACCCATAATGCACCTGGGGATGGGTACCTTTCACATTTGAAATGATACGGTATCTGGCAGTCGGTACTGGTACTCAACAGTGCCAATTTTCAGTACTTTTATGTGTTTATGTGGTAGATAAAAATTAATTTGTTTAATAATAAAGTATAAAAAAAAACAATTTAACACATTTATTCTTTAATATATAACCTTATAATGTTGCGTTCATGTCCAGCGTGGAAAATCTCCTACTCTTCCACTCTCACATTCACAAGGATGCATTCAGGTACCTAAACATGGCACCTTTTAGTTTTACATGAATCGGTTCCTGGTACTTTTGACAGAATTCAGTCGGTATCTGTAAAAGTATCTAATTCAGTACCCATCCCATAATGCACCTGGGCTGAAGCGACTGGTCGTAGCTCCTCATCTTTACTGCTCACGCTCAGAAACAGCAGCTCAAACTAACCAAACCTGAACTCAGTGATCTGTAAATGTTCAAACAGGAACTGAAAGTGTCGTGTAACCAGGCGGCGGTCAGGAGGCGTCCGTTAGCTTCTCTAAAACTTACGACGAAGCTTTGAAGCTTCTCTGTGAAGCACTGATAGACTTTCACACATTTCACCGCTCGGCTGCTGACAGGCGGGTCAGGAGCTCCAGGCTCAGGCTCAGTGTCTGACCCCTGCAGCACGTCCATGACTTGTTTGGTAATAACAGACCCAAACTGACTGGAGAATAACCAGGAGTAACCTGAGGAGCCTGTAGGAGTGAGAACAGGCCGAACAGGAATAACCCACTTCAGGTCAGATCGATGTAAAGTGGTTTGATCGAGCAGCAGCAGCTGTTTGGAGCAGGAAGGAGAGCAGGTTAACGCCTGAAAGTCTCACAAACTGTCTCTGCGCCGTCACTTCATTAAAACGCTGATAAGCCACGCCCACGCTGAGGATGAGGAGGGAGGGACATGAAACCCAGCGAGGCTCTGCTCGGCGCCGCCGCTCCGCTGAGGTCTGCTGCTCCCAGCCGTCAGTTTGATGACCTTGTTAGTCTGAGTGCCTCATCTGCTAATGCCTGATAAAAACACACAGTCAGAGCATTGTGCTGCCCCTCCCCCTGCTGCTACACACACACACACACACACACACACACACACACACACACACACACACACACACAGATGATACCCTCCATCTTTATTTATCCTGAGGACCTACAGTCAAACTGAGCTGGGGGGTCAGCTTCCTGTTAGTGAAAGATAAATGCCTCGTGCGATGGTTAGCGGCGTTAGCAGCGTTAGCGGTGTTAGCGGTGAACTGAGACGAAACTTTAGAGAAATCATCAAATATTTGTTGTTCCTGCGTTTGTTGGACACACAAACAGAGATGTGTTTCAGCTGGATTCAGCGTCTGCTCCGAGGTTTTCCTCGTACATCTCTTCCCAACACTCGGCCTCTCTGCAGCTCAATAATTCATGCTGGTGGAGATGAGAGTGAGATGAATTATTAACGTCTGAGTTTGTGCTGGGCAGAGTTTGGAGCAGTCCACGCCTCCTCTCCACGAGTCGCGTGCTGCAGAGATCATAAGATGATCTGCAGATACACAGGAACACGCTAAGGTCTGACGTTGATCATACGACATGTTGAAGACAGTCTGAAGGTCACGGTGCATGGCGCTGCATCAACATTAAACCCCGTCAGGTCTGAGCGTGTCTCACTCTGCCGTGGAAACATGAAGCTGATGGAGATGATTAAACATGATTCAGTTTTTCCAGATGGACTCAGAGGATCCAAACAGAGGTGAATGTTCGAGCTCAGCTCGTTACTAAGGTCTGAACAACTCCCCAGCCTCTCTGAAGGGTGGAGCTCATTTCCATACCAGCTTCACCTCCACCCATCCCTCCACCCCCTCTGCCTGCTCCAACAACAGCAGGTCCTGTTGGTCCTGTTGGGACGTTTGGGACGTTTGGGGGAGGATGGGGGAGGATGGAGGAGGATGGGGGAGGATGGAGGAGGATGGGGGAGGATGGGGGAGGATGGGGGAGGATGGGGGAGGATGGAGGAGGATGGGGGAGGATGGGGGAGGATGGAGGAGGATGGAGGAGGATGGGGGAGGATGGGGGAGGATGGAGAAGGTTAGGGAGGATGGGGGAGGATGGAGGATGATGGAGGAGGATGGGGGAGGATGGGGGAGGATGGAGGAGGATGGAGGAGGATGGAGGAGGATGGAGGAGGATGGAGGAGGGGGGAGGATGGAGGAGGATGGAGGATGGGGGAGGATGGAGGAGGATGGAGGAGGATGGGGGAGGATGGAGGAGGATGGAGGAGGCGTCAGGGGTTCAGCGAGCAGAGGAAATGCAGAGCACACCTGGGTACCTGCTCTGGGTGGAGGCAGGAGCAGCAGCAGCTGATGCAGAGCGCGCTCACCAGCTGAAGGAAGTGACATCAGTTTGAAGCTGGACAGCACCGAGTCAGAAACAGTGACCCAGCAGAACCCCAGCAGAACCCCAGCAGAACCCCAGCCCGTCCACT
This sequence comes from Halichoeres trimaculatus, assembly GCF_033239565.1. Taxonomy (NCBI): domain Eukaryota; kingdom Metazoa; phylum Chordata; class Actinopteri; order Labriformes; family Labridae; genus Halichoeres; species Halichoeres trimaculatus. Next base: position 428,578 of record NW_027437181.1, on the reverse strand, counting down.
TCATTAAGGCTGTATCCAGAGCAGAAAAGTCCTTTGGTCCACTTGTTTGGTCCGGACCAAAAGTGGACTTTATTTTTTCTGTTTGGTGTGGTTTGTATTCAGATTGTCCTTTTATCAAGTGGACTATATTCTGTAAACACATCCAGGTGTGTGAGGATCAGTGCTCTCATTGGACAGCACTGACAAAGGGCAGCACACAGAGTACAGACCTGGAAATGGAGGTAAACATGTGTGTTTGTGCTCTTATTAGAGCTGCTAAATCATTTTCAGTTTCAAGAGCAGCTCCTTCAAAGCAGCTTAACAACACCGTTTACAATTTAGGAACAGGAAGACCAATGATCGCAGCAAGGAGGCGCTATGCTCTGCGTGTCCTGACCCACAACATGCTAGCTACAGCGTGGCTAAACAGAAGACGGAGGATCAGGTATGAACCAAAGACGGTTAGGTTACGGTGGCTCTATAGGCCCAAAAGGAGCATGTATCCTGTAGTTAGTTCAGATGGACCTTGGTTTGTATTCAGACCTGCACCGGAGAACCACGAACCGCACCAGAGTTCATTTGGAAGCGGACCGAGACCACCTCAAAAAGTGGGTCTGGGTCCGGTTGTTCACCTGCATGGGAAGTCCGCACCAGCGTGGGAAACGAACCCTGGTCCGTTTAAAGTGGACCAAACAGTCCAGGTCTGAATACGCCCTCAGACTTCAACTTGATCTCACAGATCAGATGGGTCAGAAAAGATCCACTCTGCTCTGCGCACATCACACAGCCTGTTAGCATGATGTGCTACAACATGTCTGTCTGCAGCACCCACTGCAGCACACTCTGCTTCAGCTGGACACACAGCAGCTGATGTGGGGACAGTAATAACGTCCCTGAAACACACACACCTTCACACCCGTCCATCCAGACCTCTGCTGGATGACCCTCCTCTGAGATCAGCTGATCCGTCCTCAGCGCGGCGTTGAAGCGTGACCCAAACACAGCAGAGACGACACATCCTGGAGTGGTTCAGGTCACAAACTCTGTGCAGTGATTTTATTTTTCTGGTGCTTAAAGAAAAACAGATCAGCTCCAGAGACAGAAACAGAACAAACATCTGGAGCCGTTTTTACTTTCTCTGATCGACACAGAGCGCGCTCAGTCTGAAAACCCCTGAACGATCCTTTCAGGGGTGAAATGTTTCACATGTGGTGGAGAAATCAGTGAGAGAGAAATCTCAGTTAGCAAACGATCAGCAGCTGTTTTTACAGAAACGTCCTTTGACTGAACGCTGACGATAACCAACAACCAACTATTATTACTCTTTCTGATCAAAGCTACTGATTCTTTACTTTTTTACTGGTTTTCTGTTTTATATGTGTTTTCATCAGCACTGTCTCTGTCTACTGTTATAAACTCTGCCATGTCATCACAGGGACTCAAATCTTTAATACGCACTGTCCCTTTAAATTAATAACTCTAAACATGGCGTAAAGATCAACTCTTTAACCAAACTTTTGTCTTTGCTTTAACTGGACTCAATGCATCGTCTCCGGTTTTGTTTCATTGGTAGCAGAGATACTTTCTGATGTGGTTAGCGTTAGCTTAGCTTATTCGTGGTGGGAAAAACAGCTGAACAGGAGAGAAGGAGACAAACTGTTGAAGGTGAGAGGTTTAAAGTATAAATACAGATGAGGAAAGTCACGACGTGTAGCTTTAGCGTTGGACGACGCTGAATCTCCCAGAGAAACGTCCATCGTCAAACCTTTACGGCAACGACCAGAAAATAACCTCCACCCTCACAGGAAGAGACGGTTTGGAGGCAGCATGTTTCTCTGCAGAGCTCACAGCGACATGTTCCCATGATTTGGAGATTTTAGGATACGGTGGTATTTTATTAGCTGCTACGTTCTGTTTAGCCATCGATCACCACGATGCTAGCAGGACGTGGAGGTCGATGGATGAACTTCAGACTGTGACCACGGTCTCTTTCAGGTCTGACTGACCCGTCTCAGAGGACTGGAGTGATCCAGCAGGACCAGCAGAACCAGCAGGACCAGTCTGTTTGTGATAGTCAGTCTGACCCCGACTGTTTCTGCGCTAACGTGGGACTTAGCATGTTCTCAGTCTGTGTGTGTGTGTGTGTGTGTGTGTGTGTGTGTGTGTGTGTGTGTATGGGGGTCACCTCCAGGTGGTTCTGGTTTCCTCCCAGTCCAACAGACATTAATTTGGGTGTAGTGGGAAAATGAAAATGCCTTTCAGTCTGAAATGACCCGAGGAAGAGTGATGGCGTGTGAGGCGTTGGCGGGTGGAGGCTCTGCTAAAGAGAAACATCCACCTGGATTCCTCCAGCTCTGCTTCCTCTGCTCCACCGTGGTTATCTGATTATTTCCAGCAGCTCCCCCCACATCCAACCTCGCTAACTCTGACTGCAGAGGATAAACGGCGAGCTGACGGAGCGAGCTGACGGAGCGAGCTGACGGAGCGAGCTGACGGAGCGAGCTGACGGAGCGAGCTGACGGAGCGAGCTGACGGAGCGAGCTGACGGAGCGAGCTGACGGAGCGCTGAGCGAACGGGTCAGGGACTGAAACACGGAGCAGGACCAGCTCTGGTTTGACAGGAGACTTTTCTCTGCCCACAGCAGCTTTAATGCAGCGCCGCTGGATCCAAGGACGGCGTGGACGGCTGCACGGAGCGATCAGCATTCAGAGGAGGGCGCCAGGAGGGCGCCAAGCCGAGGTGACTTTGATACATGTGGTGCTCTTGTTTAAGGAAAGCAAACAGCGTGAGGAAATCAAACCTCCACACGCTGGAGACCATAAACCGCTGGCAGACGACCAGGTTTGGAGGAGTCAGCAGAGGACTCTCCACGTTTACCTCTAATGGCGTAACGGCGTGTCGGGCTCTGAGGTCTGAAACAGGAAAAGGACGTTCACACAGATCGTACTCTGGATGGGAGACCAGTCAGGTCTTTAAACCTAAAGTCTGAGCCTCCTGTAACAGTCCCTGTCAGTCTGAGCGGTCTGCAGAGTCCAGCTGGTTTCTGTGGTCCCCCTTCAGATCATAACTCCACCATAACTCTTTCATATCGTTATTTTAAAGCTCTCACCCTCCACCTGCCAACCCGGCCCCGCTCAGGGATCCTCTGCCAGATCCACACATTTTAAAAGTCATGTAAACACCGACCGACGCTGCCAGGCCAAAGTCTGATCGCTCCACGTCGTCGGGTCTGAGAGGATTTGGCTCGAGTCGGTCGCAGCAGCAGAACCAACCTTCACAGAGTTTGTGGACTTAATACAGTTCTGACTTATTTACCTGCTCTTTCCTCCTGAGGAGCGTCTGATTGGACGTGAGGATTATGGGATTCAGCGGTGATGAAGCGTTTAGTTGTTGGCCTGAGGCCCGGGTCACTGAGTCACACCACGCTGCTCCTCGCTCTGTTCCCCGACGTGTTCGACACGAAGGAGCTGCAGCGTGACGCGCTCATGGGAGCAGAGCTCTGCCAGGGCGGGAAACTCAGGTCCAGCTGGGGCCCAGGAGTCAGACCAGAGTCCAGCTCTCAGGCTCACGGTGATATAACATCTGTAACGATCAGCTTTATGTCGTATTAACAGTCTGATTTACAGCCGCTCTAAGTTTTCCTTCAGCTGACTGAAACCTCTCTTCTCCCCACAGGTCCCGCTCTCAGAGCCAGGTGTTGGTCCGTCAGTCAGCAGGACCACAGAGGTACCGGCTCTGATCTCCACAGACATTTATGGGAAATATATCACGAGCCAGTTCATCCCTGATTGGAGCAAAACCAAATCACCAACAGGACAAATGTTTCCTGGTGATAAACAGTTATTTGTTTTTTCTTAAACGGCCACGAGAGGAAGTTTACGTTGGGTTGGTTCTCATCAGATAAAATCTGTACAAAGACGTTTCTCCACGAGAGGCATGGATCAGTGTGAAGACGTCTCTGACAGATTTGGGAAAATAAATTCTTGGTTTAAGAAAACTTTTCACAGGATGCTTCCCTGATCAACTCCTCCTGTAAATTTCCTCTGTACATAAAGTAGCTTTACAGGTTTGTCTGTGTCAACAACATTAAATTCAGTTTGTAAGTGAATAAATATGAAAGTTGTCTCTGGATCTGAATAACTCTGGACGTAAATAAACAGAAAAAAGTACAACCTGCACGTCATGTGATGTTGATGTATTGTTTTGTTATATGTTATTGACTGAAAAAAGCCATCTAGTGTCTCGAAGTGATTATAGCAGTATTCTAAGCTGTTCGGAACCTTGCTGTGGTTATTAAGCCACCATGAGCCCGCAGTAACTTTTCTTTCATTAAGTTGTGAGTTTTTAAACATTTAGAGTTTTCAGTTTTTTTTACAGAGACTAACTGTGAAATGTTTCTGTAATGAAAGGTAAAATTCTGTACGCTAATCGCCAACATATCAATGCAATTTCCCATATATGTTAGCATCAAGCTAACTCTATTTTGTTCATGTTGTTCTTAGTAAATAGAAAGATTTATATCATGTTGGATGTGTTGAAGGAATCTCCTGTGACAGAGTAATGTTCATTTCAAGCTAACTGCAGCAGACAATGCCAGGTTCAGCATAGTGTAAAGATCAATAAGGGAATAGTTTAGCATAAAGGCTAATGATGTTGATGGTTTGAAACATTTCTTAATGATTTTCAACAGGAGACGGTTTTTGATACCCATCTCTAACAACGTCGTGTCATAGCTTTACAAGTTATGACGTGTAACGTAACAATGACCACAGTTAGCAAACATTTGAGGATTTGATCTCTGCCCTGGTGGCGTGAAACGTGCTCCAACTTCCTTTAAATGTGTGAATAAAGTAAAGATGCAGCCAGTTTGACTCTTTATCATCGAAGGACGACCAAGCTCTCACATCCTGACAGAAACATCAAATCATCGTCATTTAGCTCTTTTAGCTAGCAAAGCCTTTATTTTACATTTCTAATCGAGAGATGGTTCATAAAACCTTTAGCAGACTGGAAGATGAGGCTTAACAAGAGCAGGATCTGAAAAAGAGAAGGTTGAAAAGTTTCCTAAAATTCAGTTTCATGACAAAACGAGCTAGCAGCTTCACACAACGTACACTTCCTGTACGATCCCAACAAAACAAGTGCTAAAACAAATCAAAATTCAGCTTTTTTAAAGATAATCCAGCTGGAAATCAGGTACTAAGACTTAATTTAGAGGAAGAACGAGTGTTTTTGATGGTTACTCTACCTGCATGTAGGTGATGGAGTCATCAGCATAGAGCTACAACGTCAGATCAGTTAAACACTCCTGACAGGATATTTCTACAGGTCTGACCCTCTCCGGGAAACAAACCCCATTAAATTAAACATGTTTCCTCAGGATCCCAGCTTCATTCACACTCAGGGAGAGGAATGAAAAACCGACTGAAAGGATAATAACGACAAATCTTTTTTTGCATCGTATTAACCATCAAAACAGAAAGATGTTTTTTTTAATGCAATGTTTGGTTCAAAAACTGCATGTAGGCGTTTGCTCTGGTGCAAATGAGTCTTTGAAAATTCTTTAATTCCACATTTTTCTGACTAACCTCTTTAGGATAAACCTTTTATTGTGTAATCGAGGGTTTTCTGTTGAAACCAAAGGCCTGAAAGACGCCGACGAGCTGAGAATCCAGCGCTCAGTGTTTCAGCAGCTTCAGTGGAGTCGTGATGTTTGACATTGGTCCCAAAGGACGGACGTGTTCTCCCTTTAATTTCTATCAGCGGTATAATCCCCTTTGGAAAGCCTTTTTAGGGTGAATTAGAAAGGCCCTGCATTCAAAGCCATGAGCGCAGAGAAGGGGGCGGGAATAATCACAAGGGCCCGGCTGTCTGTGTGGATTAGACCGGCAGAGAAAATCCTTTCATCTCAGATCTGAACTTCCAGGCTGGGAGCGGGCGCGCACTCGCAGGCAGAGGCAATGCAGCACCGCGCAGACGCAGACGTCACACAGAACGGAGAGGAAGAGCTTTTTGTTCATAAATTGGTTTTACGCAGAGAGACGCAGTGATTCAGGCTCAAACAGAGCAGGTGAGTTATGCACAGAGCGAGCACGTAACTCTGACCTCTGCGCCTGGCTAACCTGACTCTACGACTCTGAAAACTGCTGCTCAGCTCCTGGCTCACAGCCTTCACGTCCAGAAAAATGTAGGGAGAGGGATCAGCCTGGAGGAACGGCGAGCAAACACAGCCCAACAACGCCATCTGACAGATCAGGAAATGGATTAGCCACGATGTGTGTTTGCTCGGTTGTTTACCTCAGTGAGGGTTTAACTAAGAGTGAAACGACAAGACGCTCGCCGCGCGGAAACAAACAGTTCATATCTGGCTCTGACGGCGCAGGGCTCCAACCACAGTCTGAAACCAACGAGCTTCAGAGTCACATCCTCCATGTTCCTCCAAAAAGAAAAGCTTCATCCCGTCTCCTGAGATCCTGACTTCATCCCAACCCTCCACCATGAAACCACGCAGCAAACACCCAAACTGGAGCAGCCGCACAGCCACACACAGCCCTGCATGCTTGTTTTCCCAAAAGCCTCTCCAACCAGCCAGAGGTATTTTTAGCCCAATTACAGATAATCACACAGCGGGAGCCGAGCGCAGAAATGAGTTAAGAATCTGACGCGTCTTCACAGCAAGCTGCAGCAGGCTGCAGCACGCCGCAGCACGCTGCGACGCTCCTCTCCTGGTATGCAGCAGAGAAACGCTGCGTGCTGAACATCCCGTCTAGACTGGATGTGTGGCAGCGGCAGGCAGGCTGCGCGCTCCAGGCGCTGGCCCACTTTGAGATGTTTTGTCAGAAACTATTCCCCCATCAAACTGTCTCTGGGTATCACAGCACATGCAAAGAAAATTGCTAATTACATGTGTGTGCGCGGCGGCACGGAAACAGACGCAGTTCCTCTGATTTTCCACACAAACAGGAGAAAGAGACTTTCTCTGAGCCGCAGCTCCTGGAGGATCAGGAGCAAAACTAAACCTGGTACTTTCAGCTCCTACAAACAAACAAACACGTCCTCATTTTATCTGACAAACAGTTCAACATGTTTGTCTCTCAGCGTTTTAAACAATCCTCCATGAAGAAAGCTCGGGCTTTAGGAACGAGGCTCTCAGAGCGATAACCTCACTGTGAATCAAACTGAACAGCCACAGGAAAATAAACGTTACAGACGCTGAGAGGAGTTTTCTGCTGGACTGACTCTGATCACTGGGTGAAGTCAGAGTTTGTATGAAGACTGCATTTCTTATCAATCTGATTCTTTATCCATTCCTCCTGTGAGTTCTGCGTCAACAACATTAAACTCAGTTTACAGCAGAGCCAGACTCATATGGGATTTTGGGGCCGATACCGATACTGATACTGGGGGCAAAAAAAAAGCTGATATCTGATACATCGACTGATATTTGATAAATAGACCGATATCCGATATATTGGCTGATATATATAACAAATTCATTGATATACACAGGATATATACTGTATATAATCACAAATCATTATAATACCCATATGATTCAAGACAGAGACAGATCACTATTAAATTAAAACAAGGAACTTTAATTATAAAACTGTCAACATAAGAACTTTAGTTTAAACCAATGATAAATAAGAACAAGCTGTAAACACAATAATAAATAAAGAAGTCAAACTGTAAACACACAATGAGCAACTTACACGTCATTAAAACGCCGTATTATAGTCTTACATTAGATGATGGTGGATGGAGGGGGCGGGCACTCGGGCAGCATGCAGCCCAACACACAGACACACAGGAGCAGGAGCAGGAGAGACAGAATCTCTGTGGAGCAAAACTTTTTATAACAGGCTACAAATTTGGCCGATGTTGATTAATCGGTGACAGGCATAATCGGTCTGATTAATCAGCCCGACCGATTAATTGGTCAGGCCGATTAATTGGTCGGGCTCTAGTTTATAGGTAAATAAATATGAACTGTCTCTGGATCTGGAAATCTCTGGACGTAAACAAACAGAGTTAAGTAAAAATCACACGTCATGTGATGTTGATGTACTGTTCTGTTCTATTTTATTGACTGAAGTAGGCCATCTAGTGTCTTTCAGTGGTTATAGCAGTATTCTAAGCTGTTTGGAACCTTGCTGTAGTTATGAAGCTGCCATGAGCCTGCAGTAACTCTTCTTTAATTAACCTGTGAGTTTTTGACATTTAGAGATTTCAGTGTTTTCACAAAGACTCACTGTGTGATGTTGGTTTTTGTGATGAGAGTAAAAATTCTACGCTGAAGCTGAAGTTATACCCATGTATGCTAACTGCTAGCATATCAGTGCAATTTCCCATATATGTTCGCATCAAACTTTCTTCTTTTTTTCTTTTTCTTTTTTCCTTTTTTCCTTTTTCTTTTTCTATTTTTCTTTTTTCCGTTTTTTCGTTTCCCTTTTTCTTTTCTTTTCCTTTTTTCTTTTTTCTATTTTTCTTTTTTTCTTTTCTATTTTCCTTTTTTCTTTTTTTTCTTTTTTCTGTTTTTCTTTTTTCCTTTTTTCTTTTTTCTATTTTTCTTTTTTTCTTTTCTATTTTCCTTATTTCTTTTTTTTTCTTTTTTCCTTTTTTCTTTTTTCTATTTTTCTTTTTTTCCGTTTTTTCTTTTCCCTTTTTTTCCATTTTCTTTTCCTTTTTTTCTTTTTCTTTCTTTTTTTTCTTCTGCCATTAAACAACAAACGGGCTGCAAACAGCCTCCTGAACCGTGCGTGGAGGGGAGGGTGAGGCCGGTAATCCTCTCTGTAATCACTCCTGCTCAAACACTGTGAACTTCCTCTTTGTCAAACTAAAACCCTTCGCAGCCCGTTCAGCTCCACAGTTTCCTCGTGGTTCAAACCTGAAGTGTTTTAACAGGAGCTGAGAAACCGTGTGAGGGTCAGAGCAGCTCGAGGACACGGTTAGAGACGTGACGGTGCAGAAACAGCGCTGGAGAAATCCCCAAACATGGTCTGAAAAGGCTTTTACAGCCAGTGGGAGCACACTGAGAGCACCTCCTCCCCCCTCGCACCTCCTCTCCCCCTCGCTGGGAGAAAATTCCAGTTGAGGGGGGAAAAAGCCACGTCTGCTCCTCCCCACTGAGCGGGTTTTGTTCTGCTAATCAGACCACATGCCTGAAGGATTGAGGAATCTGAGCGCGCTCAGTCAGCTCCTCTCAGCCTCGCAGCGCCGCAGCAGCCTGTGACAGACTCTTCAGAGGGCGGGGGGGGGGGTTAAAGACTCTATCCATTCATAACGCCGCTCAGCGCCCCCCCACCCCCCACCCCCCACGCTCTGCTGCTAATCTCAGCCACTTCTTCAGCACCCACCCCCACCTCCTCCTCCCACCTCCTCTTAGCCCGTGTGTGCCCTCTCTGCAGCTCTTTCTATCTGTCTCCACGCTGCGCCGGCTCTGAGCGCGCTCAGTTTATTATTAGACCACGCTCGCTGTGGTTGGAGAGTGGAGAAACAGCAGTGAGCCGAACATGGAGCTGGAGCAGTCAGAGTATTTGTCCCTCCGCCTGGTTCCTCCATCCTGTTTCCTCTCCTGCTCGCGCTTGGAGAGGAGGAGAGAGGAGGCGCGCTGGAAATCTGCAGCCTGACAATGGGAGACAGCTGCTCTCACAAGTCTTTCATGAGCTGAATTAGTCCAACAAGCCTCTGCTCCCCTCCCCCACGCAGAGCGCCCATCCATCCGCAGCAGCTCACCTCCAAGGAGCAAGGCACTGTGGGAAGAGGAGGGGGCAGAGCGTGACGGGGGCTTTGTTTGACAGATCTGTGATTGCTTTCTGGCAAAAAGGAGCCGGACATGTTTGGTGTCACTGCAGGAATCCGTCACGTCAGCTCTTAAACCACTCAGCAGATAAAACCATCTCTCTCAGAGAGACGGAGTAAAATAAAAAGTGTTTCTGACTTTACAAAGAGCAGCGTCCTCCTCACGTTAACCTCAGCCTGACACAGATTATAAAATCTGAAAACTAATGTTTGTTTCCACGGCACAGAGCAGAGAAAAACCACCACAGGTTTTTATTTCAGATCCAGAGTTAAATGTTCCTGATGACAGCGGACAAACACCTCCTTCACACCGAGCTCGCCGTCTGAGCTCGTGACGCAGCCCAAACAAAGCACGAGTCACGCTAAACATTCACTAAGGTCAAGGTTACTGCGAACGCTGTTTACGACTGGAAAAAGCTGGCTCCACAGGAAGAGGTTCCCAGAGTGAGGCCTGTGGCGCCTCCTCCTCCCAACAACTATTTCCTGAACAGGACTGTAAAGTTTATGTGCCGCTCTCGTCCTGATCCACTGTGATCCTCCTGTGTGTGGGCTGATTCCTCTGCTGTGACGAGGAACCACAGAAACTCTGGATCATACATCAGACTTTAATTCAATCACCGTCCATTTTTAGCTTCTGTGTCTGAAGATTCAGAGCAAAAGCTGCACAAACTAACTGTAAATCCAGCCTGTGGTCGACTCTCTGAAACCCTCTTTAATACCATCACACCTCTCTACCCCAACGAACTGCTTCAGCTAGCTCCAGAAAGTTAGCTGCGTATATTCTTTGGCCGTTTCTTGTACTTTTTTCGTCTCTTTTTCGTCATCTTTGTATTTGGAGTGGATCATTACTTTGTTTGGCTCATTTGCTGGTCATGGACACCAAACTTGTTGTGTCTTCAGTGATATTTTTACTACTTTTTCTCCTGTGTTTGTCTGGAGTAGAGTCTGACCGATAAATCACCCGACCGATTAATCACCCGACCGATTAATCACCCGACCAATTAATCACCCGACCAATTAATCACCCGACCGATTAATCACCCAACCGATTAATCACCCAACCGATTAATCACCTAACCGATTAATCACCCGACCGATTAATCACCCGACCAATTAATCACCCGACCAATTAATCACCTAACCGATTAATCACCCAACCGATTAATCACCTAACCGATTAATCACCCAACCGATTAATCACCCAACCAATTAATCACCCGACCAATTAATCACCCGACCGATTAATCACCTGACCGATTAATCAGGCCGATTATGCCTGTCACTGATTAATCAACATCGGCCAAAATGTTGCCGATTTGAAAAAATTTGCTCCACAGAGATTCTGTCGCTCCTGTTTGTGTGTGTCTGTGTGTTGGGCTGCACGCTGCCCGAGTGCCCGCCCCCTCTGTCCACCATTATCTAATGTAAGACTATAATACGGCGTTTTAACGACGTGTAAGTTGCTCTATGTGTGTTTACATTTTTATTTTTTTTCTACTTACTGTGTTTACAGTTTGAGTTATTTATTTAAGGTGTTTACAGTTTGACTTCTTTATTTATTATTGTGTTTACAGCTTGTTCTTATTTATCATTGGTTAACACTAAAGTTCTTATGTTGACAGTTTTATAATTAAAGTTCCTTGTTTTAATTTAATAGTATTCTGTCTCTGTCTTGAATCATATGGGTATTATAATGATTTGTGATTATATACAGTATGTATCCTGTGTATATCAATGAATTTATTATATATCAGCCGATGTATCTGATATCGGCTTCTTTTTGCCCCCAGTATCGTTATCGGCCCCAAAAATCCCATATCAGTCCGGCTCTAGTCTGGACATCCTACATGTAACCATGGCTGCATTGTTTACACGGAAATCAGCTGTTAGCATATCAATGCTAACTGGTGCTAGGCCAGATGTTTCCCCACAAGGTGAGGAGAAACCTGCAAAAACTAAAATCTTATCAAGTGTTTTTGTCTTATTTTCAGTAGAAAATTCCTTTCTAGACTCAATCTGAGCCACATTCACCTGACCAATCCTGAAAAATGTCTTGTTTAAAGTTATTTAAGGACCAAAATTAGCTCTGAATCGCTTGTAACCCGTAAAAAAATCTGCCAATGGAAGAAGATAAAAGTTTCTTGTATTAAGACATTATTCTAGTCTCAAGGAAATTTTCAAGCAATTTTTTCTTGTTCCATTGGCAGATTTTTTTACTGGTTACAAGCGATTCAAACCTCATTTTTGTCCTCTGATAACTTGAAACAAGACATTTTTCTGAATTGATAAGTTGAAAGTAGCTCATATCAAGTATAATAAGACAATTTTTACTTAAAAAAAGACAAAAACACTTGATAAGATTTCAGTTTTTTGCAGTGAAGGAGGTGAGGACAACGTCCTGGTTCTCAGGTGTGAGCTAAGAAGCGACGACATGGACCTGTCCTTCCATCCATCGTTATTGGGAACGTAAGATCTATCTCCAATAAGATGGACGAGCTAGCTGTGCTAACCCAGCAACAGAGGGTGATGCTAACAGCTCATCTCAGTCACAACCAGCAAAACAGTAGCAAACTGCACAGAGCTGCTGAGTTTATGAAAACAGTTTCATTTTTGCAAATCAAAAGTGAAACTGTGACGTTAAACGAGGTAAAGTGAAAGGTAAGTTTCTCCTGAATCTAATAACATGTTGCACTCCGCGTCGAGTCGGAGACGCCTCTGAAACTGGTTCAGACCTAGAGGGTTAAATCCCAGCAGAAAGTCTAAGTGTTTTTAAATATATTTTGTTTTCAGGAAAGTTTGAGATGAATTTCAAGATGAGTCAGACCTGAGACAGAGACCTGTGTCCAACGTCTGGGACAGGATCCTGTTTTCAGGGGACAGTTTGTGTTCAGAGGGTTTTATCAGAGGATTTCCTAAAGGAGCAGAAACTTTTCTGTCGCTCTAACTCTGATAAACTCAGCACAGCTGTTTTATATATGTTGATGGTTGGTTTTGTGGTTGCATGCTGGTGAACAATAGGACACAATAAACCCTGAAATGGAGCGGTATGAGCGGTATTCATGGTATGAGCGGTATGCGTGGTATGCGTGGTATGCGTGGTATGCGTGGTATGCGTGGCGTCTGCGGGGAAAAAGAGCATCTCAGGACAGAGACGTTCAGGTTTTATTAACATCAGTCAGATCCAGCTGCTCCAGTACGAGCTCAGTTTATATCCTCTCTGTCAGCCGTCGCTCCGACCAGAGGACTCACCGTCAGTGATTACACTTCACCTCTAACTTCCTGCAGTCTGACTCTTTGTTGAGTCTGAGCTCAAACCGGTTCACAGCATTTCCAAAGCAGCTGTGAACGGCAACCGTGGAAACAATTAGTGTCAAAAGTTTTCATCCTGTAGCAGCGAGGAGGAAGAGAAACATGGACCAATCACAGACAGGGAGAGAAACACGGACCAATCACAGACAGGGAGAGAAACACGGACCAATCACAGACAGGGAGAGAAACACCAAACCATCCATTCCTGTTTGAACTGTTTCCACTTCAGAAATGTGAGATTTACACTGATCCTTTCATTGAACAGTTTCTGTGTCTTCAGCCAAATCCTGAAGCTCTTTATTCAACAGCTCTCCTCTCCGGAGACGTCAGATCCAGGTTTCTGCTTCAGAAAAGCTGGTGAACTGAATCTCTGCTGATCCTTCTGTTCAGACTGCATGTAAATCACATTTATTCCTCAAATCAGATCTTCAGGAAATCAAATCTGGTCTGGAAGCGATCAGGATCAGGTTTCTGTGTCCAGACATGAACGACCAATCAGTGCAGCCTGATGTTATTACATCCTGGGCTCATCTGCTCTGACTCTGGTCTGTCGCTCTGCTCTCAGGACCAAACACCAGACAGATCCAGTTATTAGTCTGATGGGGGATGGTCTGGATGATCCTCAACGACACATTTCAGTTCCCACAGGATGAAACAAGAACTGTGAGGAAGACGGTTCCCACAGAGGATCACATCCTTTACATCTGCTCACCACATTTCAACTCTTTAACTGTTTTCCCCCAGCCTCTGAAACAGGGCGTTAGGGTCAGACTGTGAGTGGAGCTGATACATCAAATTAACGCGATATATCGAGAGTTATTGGACCAGGGCCAAAACCTGTCAGTTTTCTTTTGAGAGTCTAATCACTTCCTGACTCTACCTCCAGACATATTTTACAAACATTTCTACCAGGTGGATTAATTTTTTAAAGTTTGACCACAGCCCATCTGGAATGACTGGGGAGATGGATTTTTGACCTATACTGCAGCCAGCCACCAGGGGGAGACCTCACTTCAAGCCGAGCAAGATGACGTTCATTTTTTTTACAGTCTATGGTATGAAGTGGGTCAATGGATGCGGATATAATTAAACAAAGATAAGTAAAAAATTGCACGTCACCTGACGTCGATTTTATTGTTTTGTAGTACGTTAAAGACTGGAGTTGGCCATCTAGTGTCTTGCAGTGGTAGTAGCAATAATTTGAGCCACATCCTGCATGTACGATTACATTAACGATGATTTTCCTGTTGGAAAACATTTGTCTGAGATGACGTTCATTTTTTTTTACAGTCTAAGGCAGGGGTGGCCAACCGGTCAGAGACCAGGAGCCACAAAAATGACCTTGGTACTACAGAGAGCCACGTCACACACAGGGTCATACAAACACACTTCCTCTCACAAATCAACGAAGTGACATAGAATGAAAATGAAAACATTTCCAATTTTCAAAACGAGATTTACTGTGATAGTGTGTTTAAATTTGTACTAGAGAAGAGAAACTGAAACTTAAGTATCGACGTGTACACCCAAACACTGATCAATACTGATCCCAACATTATATATTATTATATATTTTCATTAATGGATCAAAGAGCCACACACTGAAAGGTAAAGAGCCACATGTGGCTCACGAGCCACGGGTTGGCCAACCCTGAACCCCAGAGACCAGTCAGGTCATCTGGATCAGGTCTGCTTTCAGTCCCCAGAGTCAGAACCAAACGTGGAGACGTTCAGCTTCTATGCTTCAAATATCTGGATCAAACTGCCAGAAAATATCAGATCTGCTGAAACTCTGAGCTCCTTTAAATCCAGATTAACGACTCACCATCACAGCTGATTTTATCAGATTGTTTAATGTCGTTTTTTAACTGCACAGCTCTACACTGTGACTTCTACTTTAATCTTAAAATCTGTTTTAACCTGATTTAATGTGATTTTATTTTCTTTTAATGTTGTTTAGTATTTTTTTGTTTTCTTTGATCATGTTCTGCTGGTTTATAGTCCTACTTCCTGGTGAAACAAGTGTAAATAAAGGTAATTTAGGATGAACTCTCGACATTGTGTTTGTTCCAGATTTAAAGACGTCTATCATTTAAACACACTCTCACACACAGTCTCTGGTCTCAGCAGTCAGAGCGGAGCATGGACAGGTGAGCTGACCACCTGACCCTGTAAGAGAGCTGCTTAATGTAATTTAGTCTCGTCTCTCCTCTCCTCTCCTCTCCTCTCCTCTCCTCTCCTCTCCTCTCCTCTCCTCTCCTCTCCTCTCCTCTCCTCTCCTCTCCTCCTCTCCTCTCCTCTCCTCTCCTCCTTCCCTCCTCCTCTCCTCTCCTCTCCTCTCTCCTCCTCTCCTCTCCTCTCCTCTCCTCTCCTCTCCTCTCCTCTCCTCTCTCCTCCTCTCCTCTCCTCTCCTCTCCTCTCCTCTCCTCTCCTCTCCTCCTCTCCTCCTCTCCTCTCCTCCTCTCCTCCTCAGAGTCACCCTGCCAGTGTAATTTTCCATGCGAGCTGCTCCATGTATGGAGGCCAGCGGCAGGTGGAGGCAGCTGACGGATGCCTGCTCTGGATCTGTGTGATGAGAGGTGGGGGTGAGCACTTGTAGGAGGAAGTGGAGATGATTTATTCAGCATCTGAGAGCTGATGCTTCTGGGGGCTTTGCTCAGGACAAGGACAGTGTAGCTTCGCTGTAACACCCAGACCTCAGAGAGCAGGATCAGCGCTGAGACTCTGCTGATTTATGCTGGACTTAAACCGGACCAGGGACAAGACTTGTTAAATCAACACTCGGACTGGAGCGAAGCTGAGAAACCTCAGAAACAGCAGTGAGAGGCTGAGACGTGACCGAACAGATAGGATGATGTCTGAGTTTACATTTCCATCCGTGAGGCTGGATTCACAGATTTCCAAATGTTCGTTCCCCAAAGGAAGATTCCTGAGTCCTCCCAAAGGGCGCAGAGAGGAAGTGTTGAGTCAGGTCACTTATCATTTTCCCCACATCAGCTCCAGGATCTGTTTCACAGCTAGCGCCGGCTGCCAAGAAAGCCGCCTGTGGACACGGCGCTGAACGCTGGACGCTGGACGCTGTGCGATGGAGAGACGGAGAGACGTCACAGCAGGAGGTTGTACGACACTTTCCTGCCAAGGAGTCATCTCAGATTTTACAAAAACAGCTCAATCAGAGGAGTTTCTCTCAGCCTGGAGGAAATTTAACTCCTCGTTCTTTCTGACTAGTGGTCACAGCTGGAACTGCAGGCTGAGTGACCATCTTTGGGTTAAACTGATTTAAAGGAGAAATAAAAAGAAGACGTTTTCTTTCAGCAATAGTTAGAAATAGTCGTCTGTCATGTCTCGTCTTATTCGCTAAGTTCATCTTTTATTTCATCACTTTTGTCTTTAACGTTTTTCTTTTCTGGCTCTGTTTGAGTCACGTCTTTCCTCTCTGTTCAGGTTACGTCATGTCCAGCCCCTTGTTGTTTCCAGCTGTGCCCCTTTACCTCATGTATTTCAGTCTGCGTCTCTGTCCTGTGCCATACTGTCCTGTAACGTAAATGTTCGTCCAACAATCTTTTTTCTGCCTCAATCCTTAAAGTAAGGTCTGACCAGTGAAGCTGTGACTTTGTGTTTTTGCCTTTGACGTCTTAATTAAAGGGTTTTTTGTTTGGAGGTCGTGTATTTGGGTCTTCCTCACCAGAATCCTGTCAGTCGTCTGTTTTTTCTGTCACTTTCTGTTTTCCCAACAACCTGAAACTAAGGATGTCCCGATATCGATACCAGGTATCGGTATTGGGTCGATACTAGGGTTGCACAATTATCGCAATCGCAATCGCAATGTCAGCACATGCAATTCAGATTTTTCTCCATGATAACCAAGCAAGTCTGTAGACTCATCATGACACAACTTTTTTTTATTAAATCGCAATCACAATCGCAATCGCAATATTGTCCACCTAATCGCAAATTGCACCTTTTCCCCAAATCGTGCAGCTCTAGTCGATACCAGGTATCGGTATTGGGTCAATACCAGCCTTTTTTTTTAAGTATCGGTACTCATGAAGGCTGCAGATACCAGCAGCAGAAAAATCTTACATCGAGCGAGTCCTCCTCACCACTAGATGGTGCTAACTGCTGCAGTTTAACACCACGGCAAACGTGCGCCAGGTCCTTTTCAGACAATATGAATGAACCAGGAAGAGTTAACAGTTACCTTTTTTATTTTTAGATTCACTTAAGTTTACTTTAAAATATACTTAAACTCTGACAGTTCTTAGTTTTATTGTGCACTTTTAATTTGAATAAAATAAAAGAGTTGTTTGTGTTTCATTTGGACTAAATGTCAGAGTAACTGTGCTGTCTCTGATCAAAATGATCTGTCATTGTTAATCAAAATGTTATGTATCAAAAGAACCTGTAGTATGGGTACTCAGTATCAGTGAGTACTCAGGAAGAAGTACTCGTACTGGTACGGGTCTGAATAAAAAGTGGTATCGATCATCCCTACCTGAGACTGACCTGTTTCCATCACACCTGGTTCATCTGACCAGCAGCAGATCTGACACCAAACCAAAGATACAAACAAAGACGTGTTTTTTCCATTGTTTAATCACCATCTGAGCTCAGCTAACGGCTAACTTCATCTTCAACCAACAGAAACTAAACGAGACCTTTACCTGACCTCAGGTAAAACAGGCAGAGTGAGGAAACACTGATTATAACATTAAATAAATCTGTACTCTTTGGCAGTAAATTTAGACTGGATGTGGTTATTGTATTGTAATAACATTATAATGATGTTTTTCAGTTTGCTGTGCAGCCTTTGTTTAACAGACTTCATTCACCAAAGACAGAAAACGTTTCTCTGTCACAGAAACCATCAATAACTCCTGTGAGGGAGACGTCTGGATCAAAAAATGGTTTTAACAGAAAAGATAGAAAAGGAGGCGAATCGTTAAAGTTTCTTGACTTTACTCTTCTCTGATGTTTTATTTTGTTTAAGTGGTTTATTAAAGAGCGGTTAGCCAGCTAGCTAGCTAAGTAAACAGATGGATGAGTGGAGAAACCCACCTGGAAATAAAAATATCTAAGGCCCGGTTTCCACAATAACGTTTCAACCTAAAACACAAAAATGCAGTGAAAAAATCTGTTTTTACAAAGACTGAAAACACTGTACTGAGCATGCCAGGCCTGTAGACGCCAACTGTAGTTGAAAAAATCCACTCTGAAGGCCATTTTCTAAATTTCTGTGTAAACAAGAGGCAGAAACACAACAATATGTTTGCGTTTCATCCTAAAACCGTTAGCATGTCAGCAGCCCTAAGCCTGCTGGGTAATGAGCGCCCGTAGCGCTGACAGCTCAACAGCTCAAAACTGAAACTGAAAAAGAAACACGTCATTATCTTCTCAGACGGTGGCTGTACCTGATTCTTTAACCTAATTAGAGCTGAAACGATTCCTCGATTAATTCGAGGTACTCGATTACAAAAAATACTCGAGTAATTTTCTCCGCCTCGAGGAATCGTTTAATTTTAAAAAAGATCAAAGAGTGGTATTTCAAATAGAGCTGAGGCCATATTAAGAGAGTTTTCAGACCCCTCAAGCTACCTCTTATACACAACAGCAACTAGCAACAAAGCTAGCTTCTTTTCTGGAGTTTGGAGACTAATGGCTCATTCTACCAAACGGGTGATATTTGGGTCTGCAACATTTGATGAGATGTACGAGACACAAAAAATGAGTCAAAGTGTGTTTACAGATTTTGGAGCAACCAAAGCAAGTGCTCTCATTGACATGCTGAATCAGAAAATTCTGTTTCTTTAAGAGAAAAATGTTCATTAGAAAAATAACTGCTCTTTGACTAAACAAAAATGTGTTTTATCCGATTACTCGATTAATCGATTACTCGATTACTCGATTACTCAATGGGATTTTCGGTAGAATACTCGTATACTAAAATATTCGACTGCTGCAGCCCTGATCCTAATGAAGGACGTTTTTATTCATCATGACTGATTTTTCTATAACATATCCTCCCTCACAGTGACTGGACTTATAGCCTTTAAAAATGACCCCCACAGGCTTCCATCAGAGACGTGTGAGTGAATATTTTCAGCCTCTTATAATCAGACCAGGTTTGGTTTTCAGAGCGCCCTGTTCCAGGCAGACCGCCCCACAAAGAGCAGCTGATTTGCTCTGGTTGTGATTTGGTGTTTTAATATGATGAGCAAACTTCTTGTCTGTGTGTTTTCAGCACGTTCGCCGTCACAGAGTTACCATCCTTAAAACCTGCTCCTTTTTTAACCACAGCGTGCCGTCATCTTTCCTCCAGCAGCGCTCTGACGCCGCGCTGACCCCTCTCTGCGTTTGGAGCGGCGTCTCTCCATCAAAAGCCTCTTCGTGTAAATACTGGATGATTACAAAGACCTTCCTGAAATTTCCTTTCAGAGCAATCAGCCTGAGGAGGCCGTGCAGCCTGTGTTCACGGCTGCTTGTCCTGGATTTAAGGAATCAAACAGGCTTCCTCGCCGCCCATCCCCCACGCCACTTTCAGAGCAGCAGGAAAAACCAGGAAGGCGTGCTCTGCAGCGGCGCCCTCCCCCACACGCCGCTCCAGCAGGCATCGCTGGGGCTGGTGGGATTAAGAATGGAGCACGATGACAGACAAAAACAGTCCTCAGCACCTCCCTGCTCCGCTGCCTTTTCTTCTGCCTGAGCATGAAAAGACGGCGACGAGGCGTACAGAAGGCGCGGCGATGGATCAGCTCAGAGTGAAGACGAAGAGTGTGGGTGAAGAGCTACACATCTTTATTTTGTTCCTGAGAGATAATGTCAGCGCTGACGCTGAGAGAGTAAAAACACGACGTGACATCTCCTTAACTTCACGGCGTGATGTGATGTTTATGGCTGACACCTCCATTATCCCCCCCGCCGCCGTTAAGGCTGCTTTACGGGCTCGTGTTCGCTACATAACACTTCATGGTTATTTGTCTCCAGCGGCGGCCGGTTGGATTCACACACGGCCTCAGATATTTTAGTGTAAAGGCAACAAACGCGGCGTCTCTTTAAAATTAATCAAGCCTCTCCTGTCAGGAAACGGCGTTGTGTGGGCCATTTCCTGTCGCTGATCTCAGCATCACATTCGCCGAGGGTGCCCTCATTCACCGCCTGGTGATAACAGAGAGAGCAGCAGTCGCTCTGTTGATGCATCAGGAGTCAGGCAGCTCCAGGGGAGAGGATCTCTGAGTCCGCTGCAAGAGACGGGCTGTGATAAAGCACAGCTCCACGACCCTGCAGAGCCCGCAGAGTCCTGCAGAGTCCTGCAGAGTCCTGCAGAGTCCTGCAGAGTCCTGCAGAGTCCTGCAGAGTCCGGCTCTTATTGTCCCACTTCAGACCAACATAATTACACCCTGAAATCCAGAGTCTGCTCAAAAAGACGCTCTCACAGACACAATCTAACGCCCATGATGCCGAATTGTTGCTGTTTTTTCCAGAGGAGACTGAAAACTGAGTTTTCTAAACAGCTCATTCATTTCAAAACCAGAGTTCACAGCTCCACTCCACTTTTTAAGCTCAGGACAACTCCAACTCCACCAAACGCTGAGACGCTGGGTTCAATGTTAGCGCTTACAACAGGTTTTAACTGTCCTCAAGTCTCGTCAACACTGATCTAAAATAAAAATTCAGTAAATGATGGAGCTGAACAATGTGGCGC
The DNA here is from genome assembly GCF_033239565.1 of Halichoeres trimaculatus. NCBI lineage: Eukaryota > Metazoa > Chordata > Actinopteri > Labriformes > Labridae > Halichoeres > Halichoeres trimaculatus. Next base: position 407,783 of record NW_027437181.1, on the reverse strand, counting down.
CAAAAACCTGCATAAAAATGTCAGAGAGTGAAAAAACTGGGTAACAAAGGAGAAAACAAATTGAGGAAATTAACAATTGTCAACAATTAATGTTCGTTTGCAACAGGTTAGTCACATGACCGTGTTTGAAGAGGGCTTTCCCCAGAGGCTGAGGAAACCGTTTCAGAAAGATGTTCCTCAGCGTGAAACTGAAAATACCTCATCATTATCATCATCATCAGTGAACTCAGTTCTTTGCTGAATCTTTAAACATAAAATCATTTAGAAACAAGATCCAAAAAAACAGCATCTTTTTCCCCCCCAAGCCTCTTAAGGACGGACTGAAGCAAAGTCAAAACCTTGAACGGTGTCTGACACACCAAGTTTTGACTTTGTTTTGGAAACCATGGTTAGCTAATGACAAGAGAGCATGTTAACATCACAAAGGCCAGCGCTCATGTTTATATAGGGCCAGGACAGACCTGGGCAGACCCCACTGATGCTACACAGACCAGTTTACAGCTGACACCCGGAAAAACTGACACACTGGAAAGCTGACACCCTGAAGAGCTGACACCCTGAAAAACTGACACACTGGAAAGCTGACACCCTGAAGAGCTGACACCCTGAAAAACTGACACACTGGAAAGCTGACACACTGAAGAGCTGACACCCTGAAAAGCTTACACCCTGAAGAGCTGACACCCTGAAGAGCTGACACCCTGAAGAGCTGACACCCTGAAAAACTGACACACTGGAAAGCTGACACACTAAAAAGCTGACACCCTGGAAAAACTGACACACTGAAGAGCTGACACCCTGAAGAGCTGACACCCTGAAGAGCTGACACCCTGAAAAACTGACACACTGGAAAGCTGACACACTGAAGAGCTGACACCCTGAAAAGCTTACACCCTGAAGAGCTGACACCCTGAAAAGCTGACACCCTGAAAAACTGACACACTGGAAAGCTGACACACTGAAGAGCTGACACCTTGAAAAGCTTACACCCTGAAGAGCTGACACCCTGAGGAGCTGACACCCTGAAGAGCTGACACCCTGAAAAACTGACACACTGGAAAGCTGACACACTGAAGAGCTGACACCCTGAAAAGCTAACACCCTGAAAAACTGACCCTCAGAAAATCTGGCACCTTGAAAAACTGACACCCTGAAAAGCTGACACCCTGAAAAACTGACACCCCGATAAAACTGACACCCTGAAAAGCTGACACCCTGAAAAACTGACACCCTGGAAAGCTGACACACTGAAAAGCTGACACTCTGAAGAGCTGACATCCAGAAAAGCTGACACCCTGGAAAGCTGACACCCTGAAAAACTGACACCCCGATAAAACTGACACCCTGAAAAGCTGACACCCTGAAAAACTGACACCCCGATAAAACTGACACCCTGAAAAGCTGACACCCTGAAAAACTGACACACTGGAAAGCTGACACCCTGGAAAGCTGACACACTGGAAAGCTGACACCCTGAAAAGCTGACACCCTGAAAAACTGACACCCTGAAAAACTGACACCCTGAAAAGCTGACACCCTGAAAAGCTGACACTCTGAAGAGCTGACATCCAGAAAAGCTGACACCCTGAAAAACTGACACACTGAAAAATTTCAGCGTCACACACCAATCAGACTGTTTACTCTAAGTTAAACATTACCAGGCCCAGGTTTTTGCACAGCGGCACGTCCTGAGTGAAATCAGTTTTCCCACACAGCAAACCAAAGCATCGTCAGCAAAAGGAAAAATCAAACCTACCTTTTCGTTTTTCACCTTCTTGAGCGGCTTGCATTCATTATTCCCATTCTCCACCTCCTCGGGTTCAGTTTTCGCGGTCAGTGCTGGTACAATCCCAACAGGTTCAAGTGCAATATTCCCCATTTGATTGGCCTCTGCCAGGTCAGCTGATTGAGCGTTCTCAAAGGACGCGTTACGGCTATTCCCCAAAGCAACTTGAGCTTGAGACACAACATCCTTCTCCACGGCGGCGATCGCCACCACCGGGGCGCCATCCGTTTTGTCCTTCTTGCTCTTCCCGCTCGCCCCCTCTTTCTCCTTCTTCCCCCCCAGGACGCCTCTGGAGGCCTTGCCCCCTTTCTCCAGGGTCTTCCCAGAGGTGGCGTTGTTCCCCGCAGCTCCTGGACCGGCTGCCGTGCCCGTGGGCTCCCCTTGAGTCCGTCCTGTGGTTTCTTTCTTACCCCCGTCCCCTGCCGAAGCTTTGCTACTATTGTCCTTAGAGTTCTTGCTGCGCTTGTATTTGGATTTGCTCTCTTTGCCTTGAGAGCCAGACACGGGACTAACAAACCTGATGTTGTCGGGCAACGCCGCCACTGCACTCGGTGGTGCCGCCATGCCGTCCTTGGTGCCAGACATCTCAAGTTTGTCCTTCTCTAAGTCAGCGTCGAGGTCGATAATCAGATTTCCAACGCCGATATCCCACTCATCCCCGCTGTCGTAAGTGTCCACCGCATTCGAGTCCACACCTTTCCCGCCTGCAGTGCCACCACTTAGGGACATTTTAGTGCCAACGGCCCAGGATTGCCTCAGCGAGGTCCGACACCCTCTCAGACGGTTGGGACTCGGGGGCAGGGGTTAGAGAATCCTCACGGTGTGCTCGTTCCTGTCCCATCTAACCACATTGTTTCCTGGAGAGGACAGAGGAAATTCAGCGTTAGTCCCATAATTCTGACACAGTAATCACGCCGCCACGGCTCTGCTGGAGCCGAGCACGGCGTCTCACCGGGGACCAAACACAGAAAGCGTTTGATCATGAGCCAGTAATTCTCTGATGATCGCTGCGCAAACCACCGTGGTAATACCCACTGGTGTGACAGCGCTGCTCCCAAACCCTCTCTTCATAATCACTTCCCACAGTCTCCATAGCAACCGTGGGAAATGTAGCTTAAATCCTGCTTTGACAGCCAAGGTGGCCCCACTGTTCTGAATGACTGGCTCCCTTTTCAGCCGGCGACTGCTGATAGTGTCACTGCTGATAAATAAGGAGCAGTTGGCCTCACTCACCCCCACGCGGTTAACAGAGCAGCGCCTTTTCAACTCCAGCACACAATGCTAATCTGGCATTAACAGGGAGCTCAGAAACATGAATGAAGCAGTGTTTGCCTCAGGAGAACAACACCCGCTTGTGTTTGCTCACACAGAGCTGCTTAAAGGTCACCCTGGTTTATACCTCTCAGCAAATTGATTCAGGAGCTGATTTAAAATAAAAAAACCTCAGAAACATCAGAGTCAGTGGCTCCTCTCTCTCTCTCTGCAGATCAGGAGTGTTTCCACAGCAGCTTCAGGGTTTTTCATTCATTTCAAGCTGCTGTTTAATCCACGCTACGCTGAATTATTCTGCGTGGAGCTGATTGTATAACATAAACACAGCTCGCCTTGGCAGCTGCATCAGTGTCGTTACTCCTCCTAACTTCTCGCTTTCAGCAACTGACAATTAGTTTGTCAACTTAAACACCACAGTTAGCAGAGTGTGTCACAGTTAAAGGCTGTGGAGTCTTAAAACAGGGGAGTTAATAAATTTGACTTTACAGTGGCTTTTTGTAGCTTTAAAAAATATTACTGAAATAAAGAGTTTATATTTTACTTCCAGAGGGTATTGATGGTTAAAGACACTGACACTAAATAAAATCCTGTGTTAACATTTAGTTGAACTAAATCTTCATCCCATCTGTCAATAAAGCCTGCCACCGCTCTACTTCACCTCCTACAACATCAACAGCCCACCAACTTTCCATGCACCTGTGGCTAACCTCAAGTTTTACAGCCCTGGGAAGATAACTACATCTACAAAAAGACTCATCTGGAAGAAAATACTGATTTTAATTCTGTGTGGATGGATTCATTTAACTGACAACACGCTGGATTAATATACAGGAATGATATTTGGCAAAACATTAGCAAACAACAAAAAATAACAACAAAGAATAAAATAAAAATAACAAGAAATAATCAATAAATGTTATCAAATTCAAGTATTCCTTCAACAGTTTCTGAATTTTTTGCGACGAAACAACAAAAAAATATGTGTTCAGCAATATCAATATATGTTATCAAACTCAAGTGTTCTTTTAAAAAATCTGAAATTTTTGAAAAATTATTTTTTTCTGTTTTAATTTTGCAATTTTTTTTTCCATTTTAGAATCGTTGCATATTTTTTTAATTATTTTTGCATTTTTCTGAAAAAATATAGCTTTTTATTGCAGATATATTTATTTATTTATTAATAAAATAGCAATATTTTTATTGCATTTTTTAAAATGTGCAAATCATTTTAATTTCTTCTATAATTTTCTGATTTTTTAAAAATATTTGCAAATCCATTAAAATGATATAAAAAATAGAGACATCACGTTTTATTTTTTTTTTAATTCCAAAAATATTTTTGTTTAGATAATCATTTACTAAATCAAACTTTGTAAAGAATTTAATACACTTTATTGTTTTTTTAATGATAAAGTAGATGTTGTGTCTCCTGAATCACTTTGATCCAGGTGAGCTGAGGAAAAATGGCTCCTAGAAGGTAAAAGTTGCAGACCCCTGCATTAGACCCCTAACCCTAACCCTACGACAGAAAAATCATGAGTGGAGCCATATTGTCAACATATGTTATCAAATTTAAATGTTCTTTAAAAAAAATCTGAGATTTTTGAAAATGTTTTTCTTCTTTTTTAATTTTGCAAATTTTCAAAATTTTAAAAAATGTTGCATGTTTTACTTTTTTTTTTTTTTGCAATTTTTTTCTATTAATTTTGTATTTTTGTCGAAATTTTTGCAAATTTATTACATTTCATTTATTAAAGAAATTGTAATTTTTGGTTTAATTTTTAAAAAAATATTTGCAAATTCATCAAAATAAAAAAAACTGAGACATCATGTTCAATTTAATGAATTAAAAAAAAAATCTTGTTTGGATAATTATTCACTAGATTTTAACTTTGTATAGAATTTTATAGATTTTTTGTCCTATTGTGAAGAAAAAGTAGATTTTGTGGCTCCTGAATGACTTTAATCCAGGTGAGCTGAGGGGAAATGGCTCCTATGAAAGTAAAGGTTGCAGACTCCTGTGTTATATTATCCAACATCAGGAGTCGTTTTGTTGCTGTGATCCTCTACATATCAGTAAATAACAAACTCTCGTGTTGTGCTCCTCTCTCCCTGTGATGAGGAGCATGAAGGATGAAGAGCAGAGACTCTGTCGCGCTGATAAAGGTGATGAAATCAATACTGCCTCAAACACAGGTGAATCCTGATCAGCCTCTCTGTGCTGCAGAGACCCGACAGACAGACAGAGCTCAGCGAAGCCGCACACAGATCTTTAAATCATGGCCCAGCTCTCCATTTGGATCAGGAGAAACTATGTTTTCATTTTTGAGGCTTCAGAAGTGAACACATTTCTCTAAAAGGTAGCTGCAGTCTCATCTGTTCAGATATGTGGTGCTGCTTTGGCTGAGCTGTTACTCCACGTACAGAGGCTACAGTCTGGGCTCAGGTTAGATGATCATTTAAGAAAAGCTCATTTCTCTATCTGCACACGCTGTGCTGCATTTCTTTAAAACCATCAGCTTTGAAAATGAAAACATCAACAGTTTCTGCTGGCACACTGCAGCTGTTAGCGAAGAGGCTAAAGGCTCATGTTAGCTTGTTTTACCACTTCCAATAAGGCATCTGTCACCGCCCTGCTTCAAACACTGCTTCAGTGATCAATGGGGGACGTGGATCTGACGGGTTTCATCCAGGATGGGAGCTTGATCAGAGTCCAAGACCAACAAAACACATCAACTGGATTTACAACAACAAACAGCCCAATCTGGACTTTCTCCAAAACATACAGAAATATAAAAACACACAAAAACAAACCATTACCCGACCAGATTACAGCTTCCACTGCAAAGGACTGATGAAAAAGGGTTTACCAATCATTTCACTTTCCCTCAGATCCTGTTAATCTGCTCCTGAGCTACTTCCTGTTAAACTGTAACAGGAGCTGAGCTTCACCTCCAGAGAGGGACGCAGCGTTTCCATCGCGCCTGCTTCTTACGCCTGCCTGGCAAACATTTGGTTACCTGGTTTGTTTACGAGCCATAAAGCTGACAGGGAAGCAGCAAGAGGGAAAAGTGATGGCCGCCACAGAAACAGCTGTTCATACTGAGACACTGAGCTGTGTGATGCTGGAGCACTATTCACCCAAATAAACAGGCTGTTAGAAGATATGAACACAGGTAAATGTAGTCCACATTGTCACAGCTAAATAGGTCATTAACAATCACAGACACGAACAGAATAACAAAAAAAAAGTTTTAATCCACAAACTCTGATGCTGCGTTAAATATTGTTATATTGTTAGCATTCAAATAGACTGGATGCAGATGTTTTTCCTCATTGCTGTTGGTTTTCATGCTGAATAAAATCTAAATGATCTGATAAGTTTAAGGATAAAACCAGACCGTTCAAAATTGCAGACCATGATGTGAAACCAACGTCTGTTAGCATACAGGGCTAACTTAGTGAAAAACCAACGTCTGTTAGCATACAGGGCTAACTTAGTGAAAAACCAACATCTGTTAGCATACAGGGCTAGCCTAATGTGAAACCAGTGTCTGTTAGCATACAGTGCTAGTATACGTTAAAACTAACATATGTTGGCATACAGGGCTAACTTAATGTAAAACCAACGTCTGTTGGCATACAGGGCTAGCTTAATGTGAACCACATCTGTTAGCATACAGGGCTAATGCAGTGAAAATCCAACGTCTGTTAGCATACAGGGCTAGCTTAATGTGGAAACAACACCTGTTAGCATACAGGGCTGGCTTGATGTGGAACCAACGTCTGTTAGCATACAGGGCTAACTTAATGTGAAACTCATAACTGATATCATACAGGGCTAGCTTAATGTGTAACCATTGTCTGTTAGCATATAGGGCTAGCTTCATAGCTTACGCAGGCCTGGGAGCATGCACCAGTCAGGGTTAGCTTAATGTAAAACCAATGTCTGTTAGCATACAGGGCTAGCTTCGTGGCTAAAGCAGGACTGTGTGTGCGAGCTCAGAGCTGGTGTTGATCAGTTAAGGGCCTGTTCATTGGGGCCCAGCAGAGACAGCAGTGAAGCTGTTGAACAATCATTTGATCACTGAGCTGCTTACTCCTCACAGATGGCCCCCCCCACAGGAACAACAGTCGGGCAGGTCTGGAGGTTTGGAGGGTGGAGAGCTGCAGCTGTCCCTGTTTGACTGGGTGAACAGTTGTGAGGTCTAATTTTCCCGACACCTCCACAAAGAGCGGCTGTAACTCTATCTCCAGTTGACCTACTGTACTGCCCTGAGCTGGAACTTGCAGAGCCAGCCCTTTAGAGAAAAGCCCCGCTGAGGAAACGACCCGGCCAGTGCCCCTGATGAGCGAAAGGCATGCAGGCTGTGCAGCTCCCCGAGCGCCTGTCCTTTTTTCACAGATCCAGTTTCATTCAGCCATCCATCAGCCAGGCCCCGTGAGCAGGAGGTAAGAGCAGGAGCAGACAGCAGGAGGGGTTTCTGGATGAGCTAAATTAAACCTCTGGAAGGTTCACTGATAACACGCTTAAAGGAAACAGATTCATTTTTATTATCAGATTACAGAGGGGCCAGAATTACACGCTGCATGGTCTGCTCAGTGTAAATAAGGAGAAATCCATCAAACACTGAATATCATCTAAAGTCAGCTGTAAAAACATGTTAATGACGGATTTAAAGGGTTATTCCGTAACTATATGACTCTACCTGCACAAGGGACTGTTCACCTCATTTCTGCTCCACGGTAAAACCTGGGTTGATTATATTCACCTTTTAAAGCTGCAGGTGAAAGTCCTTCATTTTAGTCTTTGTTTTTGAGCTGGGTTGGAAAAAGCTGAGCTGTCAGATCCCGTGGAGAAATCCTAAAAACTGACTCACATGGGATGGGCATTTAGGGAAAATATGGCTCCTGATTAAGTCTGGAGACAAAATCATCATGACTTAACTTTTTTCAGAGTTCTTGCGCCTTTTAAAAAGTCAAATGTAATGCTTTTTAAGACATTTTTAAGACCAAAACAAATATAATTTAAGACCCCAAATTTCATTCTGTCGATGAAAAAAATCAAATTATTTACTGTAAACACAATCACAACTCACAGGTGGCGTTTTCTCTTTTTTCCACCATTTTTTTTTGATTGTGAAGCAGAAAAAAACCAACATAACATAAAAGTTGCATTATGGTGAACAACACACTGCATTGTACTTAACCCTTGTGTTGTGTTAGAAAGCTGCCCACGTCATTAGTGTGTCAAATTTGACCCGTGGTTTAACTGAGCTTGTTTATACTTAAAAAACAACAGCTCTCCCCTAATACTGTTTTCACCTCATAGCTAACTTATTATGTATTCATATCCATGTAAACAATGTTTTAAATGTCATATTTTTGGGCTCTATACTCTTTTTATCTAAAAATATACCACTCGTTTTTAATTAAAAAAAAAGGTTTTTTTTTTTCTTGTCTGAACTGTTCATGTTAATTAATTAATAATTATTGTTTTTTTATGAGGGTTTTTTTTTCCTTCTCTTCCTTAAGGTTTTCTCTGGTCTACTATTATTTTCTATATTCTTTCTTGTCTGGGTTTGTTTATTTTGCTGTACTGTTAATATTATAGGTATTTAAACATATTTTTCTCTTTTCTTTTTCTTTTTTTTTCCTTCTTTCTCTCTCTTTTGTTTGTTGTTGAAGTGGGTGGGGAACTGATAAAAAATAAAAATAAATACATTTGTAGAGAAAAAGTTTTGTTTGTGATCATTGAAAACTTTAAATAAAGATGGGAAAAAAAACTGTTTTAAATCACTTTTTATTTCCTATACTACAGATCATGGGTGAGCAGATTATGTAAGTCTTAAAGACGGATATTAAAGCACACCTGCTAAAAAGTTTGTGTTTTTTGTTTTTAACCTTACATTATAAACAATAGTAACATCTGTGGTGTCACAGGTCAAAACTGACCCGTATGGATTTATGTTAGGGGGGAAGGCAAAAAAAACTTTTTCATTAAACCAACTCTTTTTACTCAGAATAACAAGGTGAAAACTGAAATTAACTCACAAGTTGTGTGTGCCTGTATGTGTGTGTGTGTGTGCATGTGTGTGTTTGTGGGGGGACCATGAACTGAATATTGAAAAGCATCACTGCACCATCATTATTCACACTCCGAGCTAACGCTCCTGTTTACTGCGATTTAATCAGTGAAACAAAAACACACCATTGGTGTGCTGTGTCATCGGCATTAAACGTACTGTCCGGAAATTTAATACCTACAGAAAATTTACGGTAAATTTAAGACAATATAGGATCTTAATCTCCTGGATTTATTTTAAGACATTTTAAGACTTTAAGGACCTGTGGGAGCCCTGTTTCTTCTTGGTCTGGTGTCAAAGAAAACTAAAAATAGCAAAAACAGAAACAGAAATGAGACAGAATCACATTTGAAGTCGAATCAGCACCCAAAAAAATCATAAGGATGAAGTCTATCATCCCAGCTTTAATTTCTGTAACAGATCAGCTAAAAAAATCCTGATAAGATTCATTATTATCTGAAAATCATGACTCATCCTTTAAAAACTCTGATGCTGTAAAAACCGTCCTCATCAAACCTCAGGAAATCCTTCCTAAAACCATCCATAAATCAGCACGTGTGTTTCCATGTGGCGAGCGCGTCTCCGCAGCATGTGACAGGAAACATACGTCCCAGCCGTCAGTGTCAGGGAGCTGATCAGGTAATTACAGTTTCAGTAGCAGAGATAAAACCAGCTCCTCAGCTCCTCAGCTCAGGCACAAATGAGCTCTGCCCTTAAATTAGGCATGTGTCAACAGGAAAATTTCACAGTATGATTACCTGGGCTCGAACAATCTGTGAGCGTGATGTTATCTCAATAATTACCCTGTGAGATGATAAGCCTGGGATATTATTAAAACAGAGCTTCTCTCCTGTTGGAGGCTCTGTGCTGCTCCAGGTTTCAGACGGACTGAGGGAAAACCTTCGTCAGGCTGGATTTACTCCTCTTCCTCTGCTCCCTTTGTTTGTTGACGTTCCTCCGGTGGTTACGGCGCGCTGAAGCAGGGTTTCTGCAGTTTGTATCCAGGTATGAATGAGGTCAGAGCGATTACTGTCTCATCTCTGCTCCCACTGCTCCACACCTCATTACGAGCAGAGGAAGGCCTCTGAGTCTCCACGCAGAGTCAGAGCAAAGCTCGCCGCAGCTTACAGAGGAGAGTTTAACACCTCTGAAATCTCCCCGACATGCCCGGCATAGCTGTGGCTCTGAGTCTGAAAACAAGCGCAGACTGGTTGAGCAGGGGAGGGTGATCCAGGAGCCCAGGCTGGGCCGCCACGGCACACATCACTGGAACAATAAACCAGACAGGAGGTCGGTTTGTTTTCCTCAGCCTCGTAACCACGTCCAGTCACAGGGTTTGGTTTGTTGACTCTGCGCAGACTAAATATGTAAGACACCACTTTCAGGGATTAGCATCTGACAGTCCAGATCAACCTTTCTGTGATGACATGATCGGGATGTTTTTCTGAGCTGACGTAGGAATCCACCTGAAGGAGCTGCTGGAGGTGAGTCAGGATTTCAATAAGCTGATTCTCATGATTTATAAAGAATCATCTGATTCCTGTGAATATTTCCAACCTTAAAAATATTTGTTATTTCTCCAAAATCCTGGCTGTAAAACTGGCACACATTGACTGCAGCCCTCTGAGAGCTGTCGATGAAAAACTCAAGAAGAAGAAGAAGAAAGCATCAACACTGGTGTGATTCAGTGAGATTTGGTACCAGAGAAAAAAGCACTTTAGCTCTTGGTTATTGAAAATCTTTGTGGAGAATTTTTTGAAGATTTAAAACAAAAAAAAAGAAATTAGGTCAATTCCAGTTTTGCTATGCCAACAACTAATTAGAGAGAGTGCACCAAGACACTGGTAATTACTGTTGGATTAATGATCAAACAGTTCTTGGGGACGATATAAGAGTAGAAATGCTTGAAATGTCCATCCCTAAACCAAACATTGGAATGTTTCATCTGTAAACGAGCTAATGTGCTTCCAGGCAACGTTAGCATCTCAACAAAAGGGCTATGAGGATTAATTGACACAATCAATTAATCAACACCAACAATTAATCGACACAATCAATTAATCAACACCAACAATTAATCGACACAATCAATTAATCAACACAAATGATTAATCAACACAAATGATTAATCAACACAATTAACCAGCACAAATGATTATTTGACAGAAACAATTAATCGACACAGAAAAATTAATCGACACAAACGATTAATCGACACAATAGATTAATCAACACGATCAATTAACCAGCACAATCGATTAATCAACACAATAGATAATCAACACGATCAATTAACCAGCACAATCGATTAATCGACACAAACGATGAATCGACACAATAGATTAATCAACACAATAGATTAACCTGCACAAATGATTATTGGACACAATCGATTAATGAACACGAACAATTAATCAACACAATCGATTAACCAGCACAAATGATTAATCGACACAATTAACCAGCACAAATGATTATTTGACATATTCTATTAATTCACACAAATGATTAATTGACAGAATTGATTTGTCAATATAATCGATTAATCAACACAATTGATTAATCAACATGATCAATTAACTAGCACAAACGATTAATCGACACAAACGATTAACCAGCACAAATGATAACTCAAACAATCTGAAAGTGTGGACGCAGAATTTAAAGATCACCGTTTTGTATTACTGTGGTTAATAGTTATATCGATGTTTGGTAAAAACTACACATCGGTTGGTTTATGCTCATTTGTGTCTGCAGTGCACCACTGGAAGAGCTGGGGGCAGTATAGCTCCCGTACTGTACATACTCCTAATGTTTACATTCTGTATGTTAACAGAAAAGAACACAGGAAGTGTCACGTAGTAAAGTTTGTATTTTCTCTCTTTAAATCCCAATCAGTACGTTTACATGCAGCTTAAGAAATCAGACTATGAGCTCAGTCAGTGAGAGATCGGACTATGAGCTTAGCTTCATCCACACAAAGATAAAGTGATTAGTTTTGGACTGCGTCAGGTCTTGGTACGCCTCGGCTTTCAGCAAATTTCAAGAGGAAGAGGAAGTGGATGACCCTGACAAAATCAGGCGGTGAAAAAAGAGAGCAGCAAATTTTATTTATTTTACCTGCACTCTCCTCTTTTAATTTAACTAATCATTTTTAATGTTTTATGATGTGATTTTATGCAATGATTTTATTCAGCCTATTGTGATTTATTTTATGTTATCTGTAAAGCACTTTGAATTGCCTTGTGTATGAACTGTGCTCTACAAATAAACTTGCCTCGCCCTGCAAATCTCATTTTATTTTGCTGTGAGAAACTGAACGTCCTCAAATTCATGGATGGGCTAAAACAAGAAATGGTGATCTGTTTAAACTAGTATGACATTGATTTGCTTATCAAAATGGAAACAGCGCCACCTACGGTAACGGAGTGAGACATTCTCAACCAGAAGTCTGATTCTCTTTTCTGCATGTGTACACAAACAAGACCAGACCTCCTGCTGTGACTTAATGGTCGAGCTATGACCTCAGTCTGACCACTGTAGATTATCTTCAAAACAAGTTGTTTATGTTTCACGTGTCTTCATTTTAATAAGTTTCAGTCTGACACTGACAAAACATTGGATTTGAGGGGTTTGGGGTAAAACAGACGTCCAAAACAGGCTCACCAAATAATTAGGATTCTTTCAAAAATAATAATCCACAGATTAGTGAGAGTAAAGAAAATCATCAGCTGCAGCTCGACAGACTGAAGCTGGGGGTGAATGTGTGGCGTCTGAAATGTGCATCCTTTCCTCTGCAGGTCATTTAAAAGGCTCCACCGTAAACTCCACCTAACAGGATTGGGCTCTGAGCTGATTACCAAAATAGAAATACGCCCAGCCGAGCCGGGCGATGGGAATCAGGAGTCTGCAGACGGTCAGCATCTTTATCAGTAACCATGTCAACAACCAGCCAGTAGGCAAAAACTGATCCTGAGATTCAGGGACTTCATTCTGTCACAGAAACGTTAATAATCAGAGTGTGACTGGCACAGAGTGAGTGATTTAATCCAGGACTGCAGAGCTCTCAGCCTCTCTTCAGGCAGCTGAACGACTCAAATCAGCAGAACTGAAGACATGAAATATGCAGATTACTCTGAGGCTGATTGGGCCTCCACACCCAGAGTCAGGAAACAAACCCTCTCCACACTTTAACAAACTGCAGCGTCCTCCGTGGTTAACCCTGAGATCTCACAGCGAGCATCACCACGAGATCAGCTGTTCCCCACCTCAGCCGTGACAGGTGACGCTTGACGAGTCATAAAACTGTCTTTTTACACGTTACACAGCTCCTCCACCTGTCCCAGCAGGACGGTTACATAATGAACCAATCAGAGACGAGCGTTTTCAGGTATCTGAAAATTATACTCTGTGCTTAAAAGCTTAGACTCTGCAACGACTCACTGCAGGCTAAAGGTGATTGATAAGAGATAATCCTCTCTGCGCACAGGGGAATTTCTGCTTTTCTGCAACAAGCCGTCAGGAGAAAATGAATCAAAGCAACGGTAGGAGTGAGAGCTGGAAATGAGTAACAGAGTCCAACACATCCATCATCCATCGATGTTTGGGTTAGACATTAAGACATTAGGCAGAGGAAGTCCACCTGGATGATGGTTTGGCTCCAAAACATAAAACCCTCTCGTTGTTATCTTGTCTCGTGATAAAGCAGTGATGTAAATATCTGACACGTTAATGATCAGAGTGTATCACCAACGTGTTAGTGTTGTTAGTTGCTCAGCTGATACCTGCTTCCTGACTGAAAACTGAATATATGAGCAGAGAGACAGCTGCTCAGAGGCGGAGAGCCTCGGGGAGATTCTCTGAGAGCTTTTCACATTCAGCCGACACGGCTCAAGGTCAGCGAGGCGGCCTCCTTTATCTGAGCAGATTCCTACAACGAGGTAACACAAAATGCCCTACAGAGGAGCAGGACGGCACTGAGCCAATTTATACAAGATATTCAGGAAATGCAATTCAGAAACACAATAAGAAAGGACGGGAATCCAATAACCCTGAGATAAGACCAGAGGAAAAACAGGGAGATGAATAAATACTTCCAGATTTCATCCAAGCTGAATATGAGGCAGAGAAAAGCAAGAAAGACGAGAGGAAGATCACACAGAGCGGATCTGAGGGGATCGGACTACTTCCTGGGTTTCACCATTATAGAATAGAAAAGAATAGAAAAGAATAGAATAGAATAGAATAGAATAGAATAGAATAGAATTGCCGATGTTATGATCCCAAACTGGGAAACTGTGGCGTTAAAACAGCAATTATCATAGACAGTAGAAAAATAAAATAGATATATAGGCACTCAAAATGTAAAGAAAAAAAGAAGCATTTTTTAAAATATTTTAATTAGTTTTGATTTATTCATTTTATAAAAAAACACCAGCAGTTTCATATAATGTTTGTGAATCATAACAACTACAGGTTAACAAAGCTTTAAGGAGTCTGGGGAATATTACCAGGATTTTAAAATATTGCAAATGTAATATTTAAAACTACTTTATTACAAATTCTCAGGCTTTAACAGGAATTCTATGGACAACTCTTAAAGTCTTAAAGCTATGGTCTACGATTTGGAAGCTTTGTACATCTTAATATTATGTTTATAGGGCTGTGATGGTCCCATGGTCCCACCTCGTCCTTCCCCACTACCCCTCTCACGTCAGCTAGCTGCTCAGCTACTGAAGTGTCATGGAGCCAGAGAAGACCCAAACCAGGAAGCTGTTACTGTTACCTTTCTCTAATTTCCTCACTAGCGGCCATGGATCGAACTCAATCACTAACATTTCTCCCCCACGCCACAGCGCCTCACCACCACAACAAGTGCCTCACTGTATCCACTCACCAGAGCAGGTGCCTACCTGCTCTGGTGAGTGCTTCCTTAAAAACCAGCGACCAATCTTTGACTGTTAAAGTTTGTATTTTAACATAAATGAGATAAACTGAGAGGGACTAAAGCTGAAAGAATAAATGAAACTAAAGGCAGGTTAACTGACATTAACATTCCCACAAAAAGTAACAGTAGTTATTTAAGACCAACCTGCAGAAAAAAACAAGAATTTATTTCATCATTGATTAAATTTAGGACATGTGCTTCAGATTGTGTTATTTTCTTTCTATCAGCGTTACAGACAGACGGTAAATAAAGTCTTGTACAAACTGAGTTTATCACATTAGCCTACGGATATGTTGCTGCTAACGCTACGTTTAGCCCACGCCTCACAAAATTACAACTTTGCTCGTTGTCACGTCTCAAACATCAGCGCTACGTAACTGTATTGATAGATACCTAATCTCATTGCGGTGTATCCAGTAAAAAGGAGATTAAACAAAGAAAATTTGATCCAAATCAACTGAGATCAGAGGAAACTTTCTCAAAGATCCCAGGTCGTCAAAAGTCTGAGACATTTTCTCAGGAGGCTCGAGAAACTCTGATGATCTAGAGAGAAATATTTAGAGAAGCTAAAGCTTTTTCTAGATCCTCACGCTGGTCTGTGATGAGTGTGACGAGCAGGATGATCGTCCAATCACCAGGTGAGGTTATTTTTGAAGGTTCAGACCCTGAAAACATTTTCAGACCAGATGGACTGTTTCTGTGGAGGTTATATGGAGCTGTGTGTCTGAGGTGACAGGTTAGTTTGTAACAGACGCAAAGAGGAAAATAAATATTGATGGATACGTTTGGAGTCAAAGCTTGAACACAAATAAAACTTAATACCTCATAACATCATGATTAAGACTTTTTATACTTTTTAGGAGATTTAATTTTCCCACAACTGATTAATCAACTTTTAATACTTTTTTACCCCGCAGACACCCTGTTTTACATCCTGTATCTTGTTTGCTCGGCTCATAATAAAACCAGCTCTTATTTTAGTATTTTTCCTTAAAATGAAATAATTCCTCACAGCAGCTTTAAATCCAGGTAAAAACCAAAGTCTGACGATCCTGAAACCTGTTTAAACTCAGCGTCAGGTCTGTCACACAAAGAGAGGACGACAGGACCGAGCGCGGCGTGGGGGATGGTAACCGTGGAGACGTGGGGTTAACTGCCAGCAGCTGCAGGCTACACATCAACACGAGCTGCACGCCGTCGCTGTCTGTGAGGAAATCTGCTTTTCTGTTGAATACACTGAGATTATTTCAGATAACACAGACGTAAAGCATTAAACAAATTAACTATGTCATTATTCTGGTAAATACTTTAACTCCAGCATCATTTCAAGCTGTTTTCAGACCGTCAGCGCTGCCTGTGACGCTGTTTGAACAGAATCAGGACAGAGTTAACGTCTCCTGTCGAGGCGTCTGACAGATGAAATCAGCTCAGTGTGAACCATAATGAAAATCATCAAAGTATCACTCAGGTGAGAAATCCACACACGCACACTGGAGTCAAAGCTACATCGAGCACATTTAGAGCTGCTTCCTGCCAGAGAAATTACCTCCACCTCATTCAGGCTGAGCGGGAACACAGGAGCCGGCACAAAGTGCTCAATCTGGCAGAAAAACTATCAGCAATTACTTCATGTTCAGCTCGGTCTGATCCACAAAACCCAACGACTGAGGAGGGAACGACGATTAACAGGCACCGCAGAGACGTCTCTGTCGACTGGAAACTTCCTGTTCGCTGGTGCTAACTTTTGTCCTCGTCAAATAAACACTTACAGGGTTCCTACAGCTCAGGCCAAGTTCAATTTAAGACTATTTAAGACTTTTCTGAGGCCGTTTGAAATCAAATTTAAGACCAAGTCGACAACGAACCACAATTGAAACAAACAAAAAAACAAAATAAAAACACCACATGATTTACCTGGGTGAGAGGCCATTTTAACCCAATGTTTATTTTAGATAAAACATCACTTTTTGTCTTCTTTTTAACCCCATTTTACAGCTTCATGCCTATTTTGCCCCCATTCATCATTTTTTGGCCACTGTCAGAAACATTTTTGTAATTTTTACATGTTTTTTGAAATTTAATATCAAATTTAATTCCCAATTTTGCCACGAAAAACTATTTCCTAAGCAACTTTTGGATTTTTTTTGCAAATTTTTCCTTTTTTTTTTTTTTTTTGGCAATTTCATACCTATTTTGCACCTATTTATTATCTTTTTCCACTTTCATAACATTTTTTGCCAAGTTTTTGCAATTCTTATCCTTTTTTGACCTTTATTCATACACTTTGTCCCTCTTTTGGACCATTTTTATCTTTTTAAGCCCGTTTTTATACCTTTATACCTATTTTGCCCCCATTATGTTTTTTTTTTATCACTGTCAGAAACATTTTGGGAATTTTTACATGTTTCCTGACATTTAATTTCAAATTCAATTTCCAATTTTGCTGCCATAATCAATTTTCCTCAGCCACTTTTGGATTTTTTTTATTTTTTGGGCCAATTTTTCACCTTTTTGTCCCTCTCCAGGCACTGTAGTTAAAACCAAGACATGCGTCTGCTCTGAAAGATCCTGGTGCAGCCACATCACTGATTTGTTAGTTCTGCTTTTGTGATTGCACGATGTTGCCATGACAATAAATCAGTGAATTCTTTCTGAAAAATATAAACATTTTGCTAAATATTTTTTAAGTTCAATCTAACATAAATCTTATTGATGTGGTTAAATTTTTACGACTTTTGAAAATTGGATTTAAGACATTTTAACGCCAATTAAGGCCTTATTTTTAGAATTATGAATTCAATGCCTTTTAAGACTTTTCAAGGATCCGCGGGAACCCTGACTTAAATAAATACACTAACAACAAATGCAGAGGAAACTATTCTATTGAGTTATGGTGTTTTAACCAGAGAGGGCGCTAAAACAAGCACAGTGTCAACAACAGATGAATCTAGAAAGAGCTACACGATTGCATAGAAACTACACATTGCTGAATGTAATGAAAAGCCAAGATCACGGTTTCTCTTTCTCTTCTGAGAGCTTTCATTATAAAATGGGCTGAGTCTATTTACTGGAGCAAAGTCTGCAGATTTTAATGTTTTCTTTTTTTCTTTACCATCAATAAAATGTTTTGTCCTGAAAATTTCAGAGTTGGACACATTTTCAAAGACTCTTTGCTGAATCGACTTAATGAAGCTGAAAAGCAAAAGTCTTCACCTTTCAGACACCAGCAAATGTTGGATAAAGAATAATTAAGTGATTAAATCTATTTTCAGAATACAGGATTGTTTTTTTCTCCAAATCCGTTCATTGGTTTCTCATTTCATCTTCAGAAAAAAGCACGGCACAGACGACTCAGTGACAGTAAAACCCTGATCGTTCTGGCAGCCGACACAGCGACGATCACTGCGAGCTGTGAATCTAACCCACACATGAGGACTAATAAATAATCACGTTGTGGTGGGTCTGTGGCAGCAGCAGGCCTGGAGGATGAGAGGAGCACTAACACGGGAGCTGGAGTGTAAGGAAACCTCAATCTGAAAACCCTGACAAGGTGCCAGATTGATTTTTCCTCTGCTCAAAGAGTCGGCGCGCAGAAACACGAGCAGCTCCATTAACATGCTCAGCCAGCCCACTCCACCATGATTTCTGGATTACAAAAGCCAGTCTCTGCGTTTCTGCAGCACTTCTCATTATCTCTGCTCACTTCATCCTATAATTGAGACACTCGGTCTCAGCGCCAGTCAATACAGCCAGAGCAGCTCTATCTGCTGCAGCACTTCCTGTTTGTGGACTCTGTCTGAGCTAAATAAGGTCTGAGAGATTTTAGGTTACAAACTGTTGGTCGTTTCAATCAGTTCATGACCATCAGGTTTACTCAGAGATGATGCTGTTTAACAACAATGTGCAGGATCGACTCCAGGCGTGGCCGACCAGAGACCAGTCAGAGACCAAGAGCCACAAAGACCACCGTGGTACCACAGAGAGCCACATCAAAAACGACTTCCTGATCTTTGTATTTGGAGTGGATCATTACTTTGTTTGGCTCATTTGTTGGTCGTGGACTCCAAACTTTTTGTGTCTTCAGTGATATTTTTACTACTTTTTCTCCTGTGTTTGTCTGGAGATCCTACATGTAACCATGGCTGCATTGTTTACATGTGAAATCAGCTGTTAGCAGCCTGTAGCATGTCAATGCTAACTGGTGCTAGGCCGGATGTTTCCCCACAAGGTGAGGAAAAGGAGGTGAGGACGACGTGCTGGTTCTCAGGTGTGAGCTAAGAAGTGACGACATGGACCTGTCCTTCCATCCATCGTTATTGGGAACGTAAGATCTATCTCCAATAAGATGGACGAGCTAGCTGTGCTAACCCAGCAACAGAGGGAATACCAGAGGGCAGAGTAGCATCATGCTATTCACAGACATGGCTAACAGAGCTAACAGCAGACACCAAGGCCACATGTGAAGAGCTTCACCTGCTGTGAGCAGACAGGATCCAGGAGACAGAGACTGAACAGACTGCTGAAGAAGCTCAGTCCTGGACCCTGTGGAGGTGGAGGCTGGCTGACTGGACAATGATGGACAAGCTGTCAGCAGCTATTTTATTATTGACCTTTTTACACTTTCTATACACTTTCTTACTTTGGTTTTCTGACTGCTGCTGTGACTTCAATTTTGTTGTAGCAATGTAGAGAAAAGAAACTGAAACTTAAGTATCAATCTCATCACCCAAGTATTGATCAATACTGATCCCAACTTTGGCATCAATATATTAATATTTTAGATTAATTGGCACACCACTAACCATAACAATATCATAATTTATAAAAGGAAATGTCTGTTGTTGCTCCTGAGAAATGTTCACCTTCATGTTTCTATACTGAGCTGTGAGATCTCTAAAAACACTGACATTATAGGGATTTACCTCATTATTTACACACTAATTTATCCTCCATTCACCATCATATGATGTTTTTATTATGTATTACATAGAGGCGCTAAGCACGCTAGCAGCTCCTACTTATATCCCATATCACCGTCTGTTTCCTTACGTCTTTGGAAGGATGTATCTGAAATGAAACCTCCCCTCAGGGATCAATAACGTTTTCTGATGCTGATGAGGAAAATGTATAAAACATGAGCTTTCTTTCCTTCATTTGGCCTTGAGAGGCTTGTAGACAGCAGGCAGAGTGAATTTGCCAAAGTATAAATTGGTATCATCTGCGTAACAACACATTAAGATGTTCAGCATCTGAAGCAGATTAATGCTGAGAACAGGGAGGAAGAAATACGACTGAAATATGACGCCAAACAACTTCTGACACACAGCCCTCAACAACAGAAAGACTTTATCACCAGGCGAGTCCCCTGTGAATATCTGGATATAATGTCTAACAGAAAAAAAAATAAAAAGACTGTATGGATAGGACAGAGAAACCCACCCACAGCTCAAAGTCTGAGATGTAACGAGAAAAAAAGAAATAAAAAGAAAGGGAAAGAGAAGTTCACCATTAACCAAACACTGAATTATTCAGGAGCAGAAGTGCCGGCAGAGAAGAGGGAACACAAAGTGCTTCGTGTTGGATTTTGTGTTGACAACTTCAGCCCCTTCCACAGCCAGAAAATCAGACTTGGTGTGAATAAATCAGGAAAAGAGGATCCAAACTTAACGACTGGGCTTGACTTTCCTTTTCACTCTGCTGCCAAAATAAGATTCAGACGTCTCGTCTCTAAAGATCCTGGAAACAGCCGGACAGGAAGGCTCAAAACTTTATGAGGACGAGTCCCTGACGATGATTGATGCCTCGCTCTGTCAGCTGTGGTCACAAATAAGGTTCGATTACTGCTGCTTTCACCTGACCCAAAGCTACGTTTAGGAGACGAGCTAATTCCTGCTTCAGCTGCTCTTATAGTTTGTTTCCAATAAACCCAGAGTCAGTCGCTCTGCACATGTTTCCAACCGACTGATTTCCTGACAAAGATTATTAAATACCAGCTAATCTTTCAGTCTAAAGGAGAAAACACTGAAAAAGCTTTCAGAGCTCAGCACCACATCATGTAAAACAGCTAAAGCTGAGACGTTAAATCAGTCTGAAGGATGTGGCTAACATTAGCAGAGCTAGCTCCATCAGACTGAAAAACTGCAGGATCTGAGCCACAGATGGACTATATCTGGGTCAAAACCTACAAGCAGCGGTCTGAAATACTGAGGTAATGTGTATCACTGCGTCTGGTCCATTTACCTGATGTTACACCTGGTTGGTTGGTGAGCTCCCAGCCTCCCCTCTCTGATTTTGGGGGCGGGGCCAATCAGTAAACACAGCAGCCTCAGCTCTTTACAGGATAATCTGCGTGACCGTCACGTCTGGCTGCTTTCGGTTAACACGACTCGAGTCAGGCTTTGAATCCAGATTATTACTAATGTGAAGACGAGATTAAACTAAACCAATGATGCGTGCATCCTTTAGCTCTGTGTCAGAAAATGAAACGGATACGGCAAACACTCTGATCAGGTTGATCCACTCAGCTGTGACGGTGTCACCATGTTTGTTTTCAGCTGTTTTTAGGGAAGTATCAACATTTTACAGGAAACAAGACGAACATGTGACAGAAAAACACTTCCTGTAAAGACGCTGTGAGGAGGATCTGTTTGAACTGGACTGCCCTGCCACCTGCTGGCCCAGAGTCTAACATACACTGTCGAAAATTACTTTAAGCGAGGCGCGTGTTTGTTTTGGAATCAAATGGAGATCAAATTCAAACAAATTTTCTCCACACAAGACAATTTTTTACTGGATACAACACGATGAGGTAAGGTGTTAAACAGTACAGCTACTGGAGCAAGAGGAAGAAATTAAAATCCATATATAGAGATGTTTTGTTTGACAACATCAAAATCGTGACTCTGTGTTAAAAAAACTTTTTTTTTTATAATTCACATTCTTTATTTCAGTTTTTGTTCATACAGTGGTTTAGAAAAATAGTTCCCACTTTTGTCCAGCAGAGGACGAAATGTTGCTCTCTAGGGATGGGAACCTTTCACATTTGAAACGATGCGGTACCGATGCCCAGTACCTGTCAATTAGTACCGGTACTCAACAGTACCAATTTTTGGTACTTTCTGTGTTACTGTGGTAAAAAAAAAAAAAGTCAATTTATTTAAGAATAAAATTTAAGTTTTTTTCAATTTAACATGTTCATTATTCAATATATAACCTTTTAATGCTGTGTTCATGTCCAGCGTGGAAAATCTCCAACTCTTCCTCTCCCTCACAGTCACAAGGATGCGTTTAGGGACCTAAACATGGAACCTTTTGATTTTACGTGAATCGGTACCTGGTACTTTTGACAGAATTCAGGCGGGAACCTTTAGAGTACATAACTCAGTGCCCATCCCTACTTCTCTCTGACTCACGTGATGTGAATCCTAAGGGTAAATATGGCTCCTGATACAGTCTGTAGACATTATCATCATTTACCTTTAACCCAAAGTCGAGTGTTAAAAAAAAACTAAAAATCTCAAAAAATGTTAATATTGAAGAATCACAATTATAATCAAATCGACACCCCAAAAATCGTAATACAACGATTTGAGAGAAGAGCTCATTGTCCCAGCCCTAACCGTAACTTGGCGCTACAGTTTGATACGTGACGTCAAGCTAACGTTGTAGCAGCTGGCTACATGTAGCGCTATTAGCAGCCCAGTAGCTAACGTGGGTAGCTTGTTTTAAGGGGGGTAGCAGAAGGTCTGATGGCCTGGCCTGTTTGTGGGGACTTGGCTTCATAACCAGAGGGTTGCTGGTTCAAATCCCTGCATGGCCTAACATTGAGAATTGTTATGAGAGCCGGACAGAACAGAGGTCCAAATCGAGAATGATTTTTCTTTTTTTTAACTTTTTTTTATGTGAATAAGGCCCCGATTACACGACAACCTTTCACCTGAAAACGCAGTGAAAAAAAATCTGCGCTTACACAGAAACACAGAGGGACTGAAAATGGTGCAGTGAGCATGCCAGGCCTGTAGGTGGCGCTATAACTGTCTTGATCATCTGGTGTGTTGGTGAATGCTGAGAGCAGAAGTGGAGCAACAGATGCTCATTTAGTTAAGGACAGTCACAGATTCAGCAGATTGAGCAGAACAAGATCAACACGCTAGTTTGCGACGATCGGTGGAGCTGTTGTCCTCGCGCAAAGCGAAGTGTGACGTCAGCGTTTCCACTGAAAACGCTGACTTCGTTTACACGCGACACGACAACCGTGTCGGCAGCGCTTTAGGAAAATCCACTCTGGAGGACGTTTTCAAAAGTTTGTGTTTGAGGTCGGCTGAAACGCAACAAAACTTTTGTGTTTCACCTTAAAACCGTTGTCGTGTAAACTGCCCCTAAAAGTAAAATGTATAAAGAAGCAGAGAAACAAATACTGCCACAGCTTTAATCTTAAACTTCCTGCGTGAATATCTGTCCATCAGTCAAAGCCACATGGTGGTTCCTCTGCAGACAGTGAACAGATAAGGAGCTGGATAAACATGTTGGAAGACTCAGCTTGTTTTTCTACTAAAGGCCGGCTGACAAACGAGGAGGAGGAAGAGCTGTGACCAGGCCTGAGGCTGAAGAGCAGACAGTCCCCTGTCTAACTCTGTGTGTGTGTGTGTGTGTGTGTGTGTGTGTGTGTGTGTGTGTGTGTGTGTGTGTGTGTGTGTGTGTGAGACAGAGTAAGATAGAGCCACCATGTCTTCATTTCAGCCTTTAGTGTATAGTTTATAACAGGCACTCCTGAAGCTGCTGTTATAAAGTCTGAACTCACGGCGTCGGGCTGCAGCAGCGTGTTTTCAGACGGAGGTTTGCTCCTGGATCAGGAGTGTTCGCTCTGAGAGGACGACAGGACGCCGCTGACTGACTCACGCTGCCCTGCTCTGTGAGCCGTGGACGGTGGAGGTGTTTCCATGTGACTGTCTAACCAGAGAGAGGGCCTGAACAACCATTAACCCTGAATAACTGCCTCTCCACACGCAGCGCCTTCAAACCGCCGTGTCACCCTCACATGGTCGCCGTCCACAATCAATGCAGCGCCACAGAGCCGTCTCTGAGCGGCCGGGCGTCACAGCTGAAGATTGATAGGCGTACAGACTTACAGCACAGTTTATCACAGCACTACGAGCTCTGACACGCTGAAATCGATCCTTTCAGGGCGCTTTGTGACGGCGTTTGTGCAGAGGAAGCTTCTCATGTTGATTTCTTTGGCTGAGGGTTTGTGGTCACTGCGTTTGTATCTCAGTAACTTGATTTAAGCTGCTTGGTTTCCTCTCCTGTTTCCCAATCTGACAAACTCAGGCCTTTTTTCCAGTGGTAACAACAAAATGAACACAGGAGCCAACAACCATGGAGGACGAACTGAGCTGTGCTCAAAAAGTCAGGAAAGTCAAGGCAGAGCTGTTGGCAAATCTCTGCTCCTCACCCCACGAATGCATGTTTCTTTCCCATGTTGCTCCATTTAAAGGGAAATAAACAGGTTTCACATCACTATAAGATTAATTACCAAGACGCCTCGTTACATCAAATCAATAAATAACCAAACTTTCTTACTTTTTTGCCTAACTTTGGTTTCTTTCACGTTGTGCCCTCGTTTAAAGATCTGCTCTGTTCTGTGAATCCACCGTGTGACATTGTCCTGCTCATAAAACCAAACACTACAGCTCCAGCAACATTTCCCAACAACATTTGGTGGGAAACAGGTGAAACCCACAACAACGCAGTCGTAGCACCAACTGGTGCTAACGCGGCTCATTGATAGCTAAATTTAGGGATGGGAATCAAAAACCAGTTCCTGTTGAGGATCGATGAGAAATGTTTCAATCCACTGATATCGTTAGCCTTTGTGCTAAACGATTCTCCTATTGATTCTTTACACTATGCCAAAGCCGCTGGACCTTATCTGACTAGTCTGCCTCAGCTATCTTAGCTTAGCAGTTAGCTAACATTTCCAAAGAAAACTCTGATTCAGGATTTTCAGCTTGAAGTTTCCCTGAAGAACTGACTTCATAAAGAAATGTTCATCACTCTCTCTCAGGAGATTCATATTCAGTACACTCTACGTCAGACCTGGGCAAACTACGGCCCGCGGGCCACATCCGGCCCTTTGTACGTCCCTGTCCGGCCCGCGTGAGGCCAATCATAAACATAAACATAAAACTCGTGCGGGTGCATATGTCTTAAAACTCCATCTATCACAGGCACTGAACAAGACATTTTGGATTGAATTCTCCCTCTCTTTCACTGGCTCAGTCAGTCTCCTCTGTGTGCTATTACAAACCCGCAAGAGAGTGCCGTTGGTACACGCGCAGCGCATGTACGCGACGGCACTCTCTTCAGTACAACGATACGCGTTTCACTATTTTAGAGTCAGCCTTCTCAATATAAAATTCACGCTGCTCTTTCCTGATTGGAGAGGATGCTGCGTTAGAGCAGAGCTACGTTAGTTTAACTCACGACATGTCATGTCAAAGTTCTCCAAAAAAGAAAGGAAACAGCTAAGGCTCTGATAAAGTCTTCATCAACAAGTGCTGCACCGTTATCTGTCTCTGTCTCTGAGGTCTACTGCAGCGTCTTTGGATCAAACCAACTAAGAGATGGGGGTGGATGGTTTCTGAGTTTTCGATATAACGCCCAAGTACGGGACTTGATTTGACTTAGTAAAATATTAGAGCTCACAGAAGCATACTTAAATTTTGGGGACTATCAGGAGAAATAACAAGCCAGGAGAACAGAGGGAGAAAGGGTTTAAAGAATGGGAGCTTCCCTCCATATTCAGGAGTGTTGGCAGTCTGCCAGCACTCTCGATCGGTAAAAGTGAGTTCATGTATGACAGATATTGACAAAGACGAAAACTTACGACATTTTCTCTTTCATTTTAGGATTCAATAATTGTTTTGTTTTTTTCTACTTGACCTATACACCACAATTTTACATCACCTAATATAAACATTTACAGAGTGCTTTATTCTTCTGATTATCAGTTCCGACTATTCAAAATATTTAATTTAGAGCATTTTACATGGAAGAAAGTTGGTGGCCCTCTGACACATTTCAGGTTCCTCATGTGGCCCCTGGTAAAAATTAATTGCCCACCCCTGCTCTACGTGGTCAAATTCTCCTTATTTACAAAAAACAATATGAACAATATAGCGCTAGCTTGATGCTAATGTAAATGAAAAATTGCGTTGACATGCTAGCGGTTAGCAAACATCATAACATATCACAGTTAGTCTTATGTCAGAAAACTTTCAGGCAAATGAAAGAAAAGTTGGGCTCAGGTTGGCTTCATAACTACGGCAAGGTTCCAAACAACTTAAAATACTGCTACAACCACTTTGAGACACTAGATGGCCCACTTGAGTCAATAACATACTACAAAACTGAACATTAACGTCACATGACGTGTGGCTTTTACTTATTTCTTTATATTTACACCAGGACATATCCAGATCCAGAGATCAGTTTAATATTTATTCACTTGAAAAAGAAAGAATTGATAAGAGAATTGATTAAGAATTGAATCAATAAGCAGAATCAATAAGGGCATTGATATGGATAAAATCAATGCCCATCCCTAGCTTAATTATTGTCCAACAAACCCTTAACAACAGTTCAGGGGTCGACGTGGACTCAAACAAAGCCACTGAGCATTCAAACAGCACAAACTCAGTTCTGTCCAGTTTTTTTTTTTTTTTTGCAGTTACATTGAAAATTTGGAAAACTTTATTTACTGTAGAAAACTTTAGCTATTTATTTTATAAGTTTTCATTTAACTTCATAAAATATGCTGCTGAGCCTGGAAGCTGTTTAATGAACATATGATCAGTAATGAAGTCAAGTGTTGGAGTTTGAATTGTTCAAAATTTTTACACCAATATTTTCACTTTCACTACAGATTAATATCGGCTTTAAATATCAGTCATCAGCCTCCTTAACTACTAATAGTATCACCCCTAAATAATCCATATCAGTCTATCTTTAGTCCTGTTAGCTGTTAGCCTTCATTAGCAGCCTCTGCTTGGACTTTAAAGAGCACAACACACAGTTAGCCTCCAGCTAACAAGACATCAAACGTCACCGTGCTCTCTACAAGATGTGCTTATGAAGGATTGGTTTAGCGTGTGTATTTTTCCTTGCCTACTAATAATTGGTATTGGTTTAGGCCCCAGAAAATTCATACGGGTCTAGCTCTAGTTAAAAATTTGGACTAGAGCCTGACTGATAAAACAGGCAGGCCGATTATAGCCTAGTTTTGTTCCATGCAGTAAATGGAAAATGGAACTTTTCAATAGCTAGTAATAATTTGTGTTCAAATACAGTATTTATCCTGTGTATATCAATGAATTTATCATAAATATCAGACAATATATTGGATTTCAGTCGATATATCAGATATCGGCTTCTGTTTGCCCCCAGTATCTGTATCGGCATCGGCCCCAAAAATCCCATATCGGTCGGGCTCTACTTTAGATTGTATCATGTATGGGTGTAGTGTCTGTGATGTCACCCATTTGTTTCTGACTCCTTGTTTTGAAGCCCTCCATCGACAGCGGCCATATTGGTAACGCTGAACTCAACCTAGCTTAGTTTGAGTTAGGATGAAGTGAAGAGGCAGGACTTTAGCTTCTCTGGAGATGGCTATGCTCGTGAGTTCAATAACCTTAGACAGTCATAAACCTCGCTTGGTGTGTATCTGTGGGTTTTACTGCCTCAAGTGGACAATCCAGGAAAAGCAGTTTATACTTTTTCTGTGTGGGCTTCATTTCTCATTTTGCCAATCGACACTGGGTGAAATCGACGACTACAGTAGAAATACTTCTAGATGCTAACATGGTTCATTAATAACCAAACTGATATCCAACACACAGTGAGTTCACGGGTTTGACCTGGACTCAAAAACAGCTCAATGAATTTCACTTTTTCAGAGGTGACAGTGACAAAACAGCTCATGTTTCGTGATTTCAACGCCATGAAATCAGAAACAATTCCCAAGAAATCTGGTGCAGATTAACCAACGACTGCTGTTAGCAGGTAAAGAAACATCAGAAACATCAGAAAGACTTTATTAATCCTCAGGAGAGAAATCTGGTCTTGACTTGAACCGTTTCTCCTGTCCTCTGGAAAACCGCTGACTGAGAGGGCTTTGAGTTTTTAACCACCAGCTTTAACCTTTCTGCTGGATGTTGTTTAATCCCAAACACCCGTCTCTTTAATCCAGCTCCTCCAACACCCAAAAAAAGAGCCGTCAGATCTGACACAGCGCTCTCACACCGCCTCCCGTACGCTCTCCATCACTGTCGCCGTGCTGGAGACGGCGTGCTGGAGACAGCGTGTGAGCCAGGGGAGGAGCAGCACGCCGCTGATAGAGAAACATCCTCCTTTCAGTTACACCCTGGCTCCAGCTCTGAGTTCATGTTTTTCTGACTCTGATACGGAGTAATTACTGTCTGGATGTTTGTTTAACCTTTTCACCACGGCTCACTCCCACTTTCAGCTCACAGTGTCCACATTTCAGACACACAGAGCTCTTTCTGTCAGAGTTTCCTCCAACGCTGTAAAACACTCAGACGGAGGTCACACGTCAGTTTGATTACACCGTCTGAGACAGACACCTGACGGACGCTGTGTTTATACGCCGCCGTCACAACAGTTTGGTCATCCACTGCAGGAAATGACGAGGTTACGCGAGCATCCACCTGTGAAATCACACGTCAGAGGGTCAGAGCTCAGAGCTCCGTCACCCTGAGAGTTAAAGGAGCAGAGGTTTGCTTGTTTCCTCCTCAGAGACTGTGTAATCGTTTTTACTTTGATTCATACCTGTCTGCTTTCCATCCCCAGCATCATCCATCGTCTTTAACGGCTCCTGCCAAAGAAAACGCAGAGCAAACAGCTCGACTGACAGACGTCATATTCTCCTTTTTATGTCAGCTTCCTGCAGATTACAGCACGCCGCCGTAAAACCTCACACATCCATTCAGCTTTCACAGAGAGCGCAGCGCTTTAACGTTTGATATATTCACAGCTCGAGGATCCAGATACCTCACTTTACAGCTAATAACACTAAAGCTTAATTTATGCTCTCTGCTCTCCTGTGAGCGCCGGCAGCGTGGGATCTGATTTATGCTCAGCGTGGGATTCGACCACGTGGTTCCTCACGAGATGATGGCGTCACGTCAGGCGATGATTAAACAGAGTAACTGGGTTTGTCTTCATGTGTTCACTGGGAGCAGCTTCTTCAGGATTTGTTGACTGTTCCTGAAAAGGAGGATGATCCAGCGTTACTCCAGGTCGTCCCTATCAGAAAACAAGCAGCCATGGAAAACGTGGGAGGAGCTCGCTCAGCCCTGCACATAAACACCTCCACGTCTCCGCGCTGAAGCTGCTGAGGGAAACGTTACACGCCCATGTTTTCCAAACCAGTCGGGACGGTCCGATCCAATCATCCTAAAGCCACAAGATGGCTCCTGTTACGCTTCAGACCAGGGGTAGGCAACCTGGGGCGCAGGTGCCAGAGCTGGGACGTGAGGCTTTTTATTTCGGCCCACAAATAATTATTGTAATGAGACAGAGGACCAACTCAATAAATGATTCAAGAAAAAAAATAGACAATAAAACTGTTGTGCTGTATTCTATTTAATACTTAACACTTAAAATGTTCTTATGTAAAAATAAAACAACTTTAAATGATAAATTCAAATCATTTACTCTCTGGACGTCAGTCTGCTAGCTTGCAATTGCATTTACTTAGCAGCCACACAG
Organism: Halichoeres trimaculatus; assembly: GCF_033239565.1. Classification (NCBI taxonomy): domain Eukaryota; kingdom Metazoa; phylum Chordata; class Actinopteri; order Labriformes; family Labridae; genus Halichoeres; species Halichoeres trimaculatus. The sequence continues at coordinate 377,905 of NW_027437181.1, read as the reverse complement.
TGTTAGCACAGTCTGTGAAACAAAGCAACAAGTTCAAAACTTCTTGTACTGTTAAAAACCAGACATCGACAGGAAGTTATAACATCTCTCACTGCAGAGCCGAGCATGGAAACCATTCAAGGAGACCTTGATTGATGAAATAAAATAAGTTAGCACTTTGGGCGTGGGTGTAATTTAAAGTGGCATGGAAAAGGTCGCCTGCTCCTGCTTTAGACAAACGTCCACAGCAGACGTTTGGATGCAGCGAGCATCATGTCAGTGGCGCTGAAGCTGGGGGAAAGACGTGTTTGCCGCCTGCAGCTTCACACTTTTTCTGAAATGGTCGAGTGTTTTCAGAAATGATATCCTGATTTACGCTGCAAACTGAACCCCGTAATAATCAGGGGAGTACTGTGATATTTCTTTCCTCTTTCAAACCAAATCTTTGCATTAAGCTATTGTTTCATTTTCTGTCAGAACTTTTCTCCATTTCTCAATTTCTGATAAATTATGAAACCACAGATTTTTAAAATCAAATTCATCACATTGTTGAGTCTTTGTCAAGAATTCATAAAATTAACTGTGGTGTGCCCCAAGGCTCAATTTTAGGCCCCTCAATTTTTACTTTTTAATTTTTGATTTGGGGTTGGTCTCATGGGGTGCACACCCTGGACCTCTGGGATTTACCAGCGCCCCATAGAGTAGCTCTCAGCCACGTTTACACAGAGACTCCCACAAAGATTCTTCCTCAGCATTTCCTTAAACCACCCGTTAACATGAGAACGGAGTGAAAACGATCCACGTTCATACGACTCCAAGAGGAGTAGTCAGAACGGTGTAGTGGCCATGCCAGGCCAGTAGTTGGCGATATTGATATATATGTGTGTGTATATATGCTACTCATAGATTAGCCATCATTGTTGTGGTTGTTCTTTCTTTTTCTGACGTTTTATTCTGTGAGACGGTTGGACAATCCAACATTGAGGCTCATTACTGCCACCAACTGGACCAGAACAGCTTAACTGGAAGTTGTGGCTGCGCAACCTTTACCTGAAACTGCGAGTGTGCATGCCGTGACGTCAGCATTTCAAACTTTGCTCTGTGTTTATTCCAGGCTAAAGGCCAAAACGCAACGAAATGTTACCAGATTTGACCATTTTTGGCGTTGTGTAAACAGCCTTAGTGTGTTACTCACTGATGTCCAGTGATTCCTGGTTAATGGGACAGGCTTTGCACTTTTCAGGAGGTCCACTCAGATGGCTTTTTCTGTTTCATTCAGGTTTCCTTTGAGTGAATCTTCTGTTGGTCAGGGATACGACCCACCAACAGGAAATGCAGAAGCTAACTTCCTTAATGCACCATGCACACATCATACAGAGCTTCTGTAGCGTCTGTGAAGCAGTTTCCCGCTGCTGTCGGTCTGATTCGCTGCACCTGCGAGCTTGGCTCAAAGGCTGCGGCACAAACGCTTCAGAAATATTTTGATTTCATTTAACACAAAGTGAATATTGCTCTTAATTCTCACCTTAGCTATCTCAAAGTGAAGTAAGAGGTGACACTCAAAGCGCAGACGTTTCAGGCTCTGGATTCAGTTTTACTTTCACTCTCAGGAACAGTCTGTTTGTGTTTTGGGTATCTTGCCATTTTATTTGCTGATATGCAAAACGTTTACGGAGAGCAGAGGAGCGGTTACGCTGGTCACCACAAACAGGAAGCAGAAAAACAAAAATGGTTGCCGTGGTAACTGAGGGCAAGAGGCCAACTGTCCACCTCCAAGAGCCATAAAAGGATTTCATCAACTATTGACATCATGATGTAAACAAAAAGAAAACCTGTTCGACCTCCTCCAGGGGTAGTTTCTGTGTTTTAACAGCGGTGGATTTTTATTTCCTGTTTTTATTGGCTGGTAAACGTTGGCCCTGTGATGTTTCTGTGGAGGGGAATAAAGCAGCTAACGCTCTGATCGCTGAAGTCTCTCTCCGGGCTCAGACGTGATCCCTGCGAGCACGAACACTTCACTGCTCCATAAACTGATCTGCTCTGATGGGACTGAGCTTTAAACTTAAACGGACGTAAAACGTCTTTCTTCTGCTTTCATCCTCTGCCACGTGTGGCGGCGCCGGGAGATGAAACATGGCGGCAGAGCTCTGTTAGCGTTTCCACAGCTGTGGGACAGAAACAGGATTCCTCCTCTTTCATAGGATATTGACATTTGAGTTGAAGTTCATCTGTTTCTCTTTCAGAAAAACTGCTTTTCCTGGATGATGTCTAATTTTCTTCTCAGCACCGCGGCAGCGAGGCGTGTGTCAGGGATAGACGGCGCTCTCTGCGCGGCGTGGATGACAGTGGATCTGAGGTTTGATGAGGGCGACGGGGACAGAGCCTCAGAGCCGCCCACTCGCTGTCACCGCGCTCCGGTGTTGATGAGCTCTGAGGGATTCCCACGCTTCACATCTTCACAGACCTCTTCCTGTTTGACAGTCAGCGCCGCTCAGAGACGGCGCTCTGTGAAACATCGCAGCGCTCGGCGCTCACAGTCGCCGGGCGCCTTCAGAGACCGGTTTAAGACACGGGCAACAAACTCAGAGCCTTTGGTTCTCACTTCAGTTTCAGAAACACCATCAGCAGTGACGGTGATGATGATGATGGTGGGATGAAGAAGAAACCAGTGACTCACCTCAGGTATTTTACAAATGTGTGAAAAACGTCAGCTGATATTTGCTGCTCTGGAAACCTCAGGTGGACTCTGGTTTCTCTGCCGTTTCCTGTCTGATTTAATAAACTCCTCACAGGTAGAAACACCTGGGCAGGTTTGAAAAACGACTTTTCCTCCATCGTCGTTAATCCCTGAACTCCAATAGTTAATCGTTCTTAATCCTGTTTAAATTTCCATTATTTTTCACTCAAGAGCAGCCGCCATCTTTGTTTGGAAATCAAACGTTTGCAGGTGAGTGTAGTTTATGAAGCTGAGGGTTGATAGTCAAATCAAAGCTGTGCTGCTAAAGCAGGATGATCTGAAACCACGACACACCTGAAGCCGTAGCTCTGCACACCTGTGTCGAGGCCTGAGCATGTCTCAGATGAACTCCTCTATTCCACACATTCAGACAGCGCAGGCAGCGAGCTCTGTGATTGGCCCACTGAGCGACACCATGTTTCCTGTATGAACAATATTTCCAGATTTGCTGCAAACAGCCAAACATCTTCAATCACCACCATGAGTACAGAGCTCTGCAGCATTTAGCAAGATACAATGGAGAGGGACAACTTCCTTTAACAGGCAGAAACCTCGGACAGGACCAGACTTATGTTAGACAGACCTATAGCAGCATGACTAAGATCTGGTTCAGACCTGATCCAGCTCTGACTGTAAGCTTTACCAAAAAGGAAAGTTTGAAGTCGGCTTCCATAGTTCAGGGAGCGCGCGTAGACGTGCGCTGCAGAAGTACAATATAGCTCTGTTTAGGCTGGAAAAATGTCCTAAATGGCCTCGTTTCAAATTAATTATGGACGTTACCCGCTCAGGACACTTGGATTACAGCAGACCAGCAGTATGAAGGGAAATAGGCACGTTTTTGTGGACTTTATGGACCTTTTTCTTTCAGCGCCATGGGCCCCTGTTAGATGGAAGTTTGTTGACAGAGAAAATCCCCCCAGATCTCCGGCTGCATTTGAGAAATCAACCACTATGAAAATGAAGGCATATCATCATTCTTTGGGTGAAATGTTCCTTTAACCTGATTCCTCACCAGTACTACTTTAAGAAAAACAAAATCTATAAACCGCACGTTTTCTATAACACAACATGTGTTGGTGAGCGCCTCCGTTTGGTGCAATGATCGTTTTTTATTTCCTCATTTGTTTCACACCCAGTTAGCTTAGCTTAACCTAGCAGATGCTAACAGTCTCCCCAAGAAAACTCTGATTCAGGGTTTTGAGCTTAAAGTTTGACTGAGAAACTGAACACACAAATAAGTTTACATTAGTCTGTCACATCAGATTCCTGTTCAATACATTCAACACATTAAACTTCTCCTGATGGACATAAAGAAATATGGGAAAATTATTAGTGCTAGCTTGATGCTAACATATATTTTGCTACATAACTTGCATTTGTATGCTAGTGGCATTTCTTGATATAACTTCAGTTTTAGACCAGAATTAGGGCTGAACGATTTTAGAAAATAATCTAATTTTGATTTTTTCAGACCAATTTTGCGATTTAGCATATGATTTTTTGGGGGGACGTTTATCTTCTACATTGTTCACTTAACACAAGTTTTAAGTTATTTATTAGTATGACTAACACAACAAAAGATACTGTTAGCATTTGAACAAGTCGTTTTTTGCATTTCTTAAATGAAAAAGAAAAAGGAACACTGCATCTTTGTAGCTCACAGGGTTTTTTTTTTTTGCCAGAAAAAACATCATTTTGACTTTTGCTGGTTTTAAGGGAGAACAAGTACAGTTAGTCTCTGATTCTCAAAACTCTGAATGTAAAAACACTGACGGACAAATGTTTCCAACAGGAAAATAAAATAAAGCTTACATGCAGGATGTGACTCAAATTATTGCTATTACCACTTCAAGACACTAGATGGCCTACTCCACTCAATAACACATAACAAAACAATAAAATCAGCGTCAGGTGATACACGATTTTTGACCTATCTTTGTTTATTTATGTACAGAGATATCCAGATCCATTGATCGATTTCAAATTTATTTAATTGTAAACTCTTTGTCTGCTCAATGAAATGACCTTTTTTAACCTCACATGCTGACATCACTTCCTTCTGACAGTGGAGCCTCAGAGAGAGTGGGCTGAGGGTGGAGGTCTGCAGCTGGACGCCTCTCGTCAAACCCTCTAACAGTCAGATAAAGGTGGAGTTCACACAGAAGCAGAAACAGCAGCAGTGTTTTCATGTTTTCATGTTTTCATGTTTTCATGTTTCTGTTTCCATCCTGACGTCTCCAAGAACTGAAACCTGCAGCAGCAGCTCGTCACATCTGGAGATCCCCTGGATTATCTGCTCTCTGTCAACAAATCACGCTTCAAACTGCACAACGGCTCCAAGACGTCACAACAACCAAGTGCCCGTTCATTTGTTTACCCGGCGCTCTGAGCAGCCTCTGCTGGGTGGATAATTGTCAGGCTTAACTCGCAGTGAAAAGATCACCAGCGTGAGGAACGAGTGAGGCGAGCGAGCTAAACGAGGTCACGCTGCTCGTGAGCGGATGAGCTGCGACGAGGCGAGGCAGCAGAGTGTTAAATAAACTGATGCAGGTCGACAGAGCTCCATTACTCTGGAAAACACCGAGCTGCACGTCTGAGGCTTTTCTTTCCAAGAACACAGAGCGCAGCAGCAAGGGCTGATGGGACGGCGTTTCTGCAGCAGAAAACGACAGTGTCTTTACGGCTGATGTGGGGGAGAGCTGAGAGGAACCTGGGCCAGCTTCCCAGGAAAAGATGGATCACCATTTTCTGGCAACGCAGCAACGAGCAGCGAGCGCTCAGAGCACTCAGAGCCAGCTCTTTCTGCTGTGATTGGCAACTCAGCAACGAGCAATCCAATCAGTGGTTAAAAAACTGAAGCAGAGTGGGCACAGATCACATGACAGCTGTCAGAGCTACTGAGCAGAGCACCAGCCCGGGAACATGAATAAATAACGTAATGTGTTAACGTAGGAACACAAATCTACCGAGGATGTTTTCAAACGTCATTTCACACATTCACACATCTCTGCTTTTCTTTCATTCATTTTCCCAAACTATGAAGAAAAAGCACAATAATCCACTTCCTGTTCACAGAGCTGCTCTGAGACTTGTACTTTCAGGGAAAGCTGAGCCGTATGTAAATGTTTCTGCTTTAAAAACAGCGTGTCCTGTCAGAAACTGCTGTGAGCTGAAAGCTGTCTGAACCCAGCGCTGTGTTCCTGTTTGAGAAGAAGAGACGCTCCAAACACGGTCCACCGTCCACCCACTCCAGCTCTCTGAGGGGATTCAACACAACACGGCACAGAACGACGCCCGTGTGTTCAGTGTTCAGAGTACGGTTAAAAAACTGACTCCTCCAACACTTTTCTTAGTTCAGCTTTAAAAACATGAGGACAGAAAATTTACAGCTTCTTTAACCAGCAAATATCACAATAAAGACGCTAAAAAAGACAGTGTTAGAGGGATAAAAACTGTGGCGTGGCGAGCAGTGGGCTCACCCTGCTCAGATTCCCATAACCACCCATTCACCATACACCTGACACCACCTGAGGGGGTGAACAGCTAAATGTTGAAGAATAAAGATCATTTTACTGAAATTAAAATGTTTTATCTTCCCTGCTGAAATAACAGAGGTATAAATGGTATAAATCACCTTATTCATCAAAATAACAAAATAGCACAAGCTTGATGCTAACGTATACGGGAAACTGCATTTATATGCTAGCAGTTAGCATACATCAGTATAACTTCAGCTTCAGAATAGAATTTCAGCTTTCATCACAGAAACATATCACATCAACTCTTTGTAAAAAATACTGAGAACTTCAAATGCTAAAAGCTAACAGGCTAATGAAAGGCTAATGGCTAACTTCATAACTACGGAAAGGTTCCAAACAACTTAAACCATTGCTATAACCACTTTGAGACACCAGATGGCCTAACTGAATTATTAATATATTACAACACAGAACATCAACGTCACATTGTGTGAAATTTTGACCTGTTTCTGTTTAATTTTCCCCAGAAATATCCAGACTCAGGGACCAATTACATTTTATTCACTTACAGTATAAACTCAATTAAATGTTGTTGACACAGAAAACCTGTAAAGATACTTTTTGTACCAAGAAAACTCACAACAGGAAATGATAAAGAATCAGATCGATAAGCAGAACTGATAATGGCATCGGTATTGATAAAATCTTATCCATTCCCATCCCTGGTTATCCGTAGCCGTGGTTACCAAAGTGGAGACCACAAAGTACCTTTAAAAAACAAAAACTGTTACAAGTGCATGTTTCATCCATTATTGTAAAAATATACACAAAGACACAGGGAATGGGTTTTCTATTAAAGCATGAAAACAAAACAAACATTTGATCTTTCTCCAGATTTCTTCGTTACCATGAGATACAAAGGCGACCAAACGTGGATAACGACAGTATCAGTGATGGTAGATTAATTAGGAAATGTGCTCATAGGTAGCTCTAATTTTCTTCACATCAGTTAAATTAAGCATCTTTTGTTTTCCTTCGAGGGAACCCTGGTCTAAAGTGTTGTTTTCACATCAGAGAAATCGCTCCTGTTGTTTTGTGATTTCACTGATTAGAGTAAACGACCAACTCTTCAGCTGTTCAGTCTTGACTATTGCAGATTTGCAGATGCCCCCCCGTGTGGACACACAGAGCTAGAAAGAGGATCCTGGACTCTACCTCAGAGGATATTTTAACGCTGTATGAATTAATCTTCCTCTTCCTATTCTATTATTATAATTATTTTTTAATTATTATTATTTTTATTTTTTATTTTTTTGTGTATTTTCATTAATTATTTTTATTATTATTATTTTTAATTGTATCATTATTATTATTATTATTATTATTAATAATAATAATAATAAAAATAATTTTATTATTATAATTATTTTTATTATTATTATTATTGTTGATTATTATTATTATTTATTTTTTGTGTATTTTCATTATTTATGTATTTATTTATTATTATTATTAATAATAATAATTTTATTTTTATTATTTTTATTATTATTATTATTATTATTATTATTATTATTATTATTATTATGTGTGTGTGTGTGTGTGTGTGTGTGTGTGTGTGTGTGTGTGTGTGTGTGTGAATGAGCACTTGTTTGAGGGGACATAAATGAAAATGAAAATGTTTGTACATTTGATACAAAGTTTGACATATATCTAAAACGTTAACAAAAATATTGTTAAAAAAAAATCCTCCTCTTCCTTTAACTTCAGTCCAGGAGAGTGGGTCAGACGTGTGTGCTCTGATTTAAACTACATTTCCTGACTGCTGTCTGTGTGTGTGTCTGACAGGCCGCTCTCGTAAAGCTGAGCAGGATGTTAGAGCTGCCCATCCCCCGCCACGGAGAGACCACCACTTCAAATGCAGCTCCACCAAACCCTGTGCCATGGTTAAACTACAAACAAGCTTCATCTGGACACGCCTAACCACTCCGACTTTATGACGAGGCTTAACGAGGCTAACCCTGCGTGTTTCTCCAGCTCAGTAAAAACAGGAGATGAGGAGAGGCTGTCAGGGAGCGTTCAGCCTCGTACTCTGCCCAGTAAAAGCTCCTTCCAAGTGGCTGTGAAGCTAGTTTCAATAATTCACCAGCTAACTTTGAAGATGTAGGTTAAACCCTTCCTTACGCCGCCATCAGCTGGTGTGCAGCCATGAGATGACGGCGGCCTTACAAAGCCAGCGTAATCCCTTTGTCCTGGACTAATCTGATGCCCTGGTCCTCTAAACAAACACTCTTTAACTCTCCTCCTCCACGCTGTTTCTTTCCTGTGCAGCTTCACTGGGAGCAGACTCAGCAGAGGTCAGAGCTGGACCAGGTTTTCCTCCAGAAACACGAGAGAGCAGCTCGTTGATAAACCTGATCCTGAAAGCAGCTCACACACACACACACACACACACACACATCAGTCAGTGTCAGCATCAGCTGTTCCCCCTCAGTAACAGAAAGGTCACATGACTGCAGCTCAGTCATCCCAGTCATCCCAGTATCAAACTGGGAGCGAAGGCGACGGGGAATTCTTACAGTGTCATTGTTCTCACGTTCACCCTGGGCTCTCCTCCGAGCGCTGGTTAAATTTACACGTCTCTGCGACGGTGAAATGTCACGTTCCTCTGTGGAGCTCAGTCTTAGATTTCACTGCTCGGCTACGATTGATGGCTCTGTCAGATTACATAAAATGTGTCTGCGTGCTCCAACAAGGCTCCTTACACACTCCGAGTGATTAGAGGTAATCAGACGGAGAGGAACTGGCTCTGAAAACGTGCTCAGCTGGAGACGAGGCATCAGGAGCTCGGTTTGACGCGTTGGAAAGACACAGAGGAGAAACTCTGAGGGGCTACGCTGTAAAATAATACCACGGTTATAAAACTACTGTAACATCTTACACATCATCACTTCACAGGGTTTAACAGTCTACACCTATGGGCACGTCAACTGGAAATGTACAGTGAAAAATCTTTGACTAAAATACACTAAAATCTTTGGAAACCAGTAGCTCGTAATTTTACCGTTAATGATACAGACAAAAATTAAACTGTGCCCTGAAATTAACACAAACAGCAACGCTCCAACTGTAGCACTTCCTGTTTGATAATTATCATCATTTAAATTTAGTGAAAATCACGGTATATCTCAAAGTAGGGATGTCCTAATCATCATTTTTTACCCTGGATCCTGATTATTTAATATTGAGCATCAGCTGATACCGAGTCCAGATCCTATTTTTGGTTTTGGAGAAAATCTTTGCTGAAGAAGTGAGAAAGCTCATTAAGTCCATTTAACTGAGTCCAGATAGTTTTGAAGTTAAAACTCTCTGGATCCCAAAACTGTTAAAAGCCATTAGTCCGATCCAAAAACTGAAAACACCTGAGGAATCATCAGATTCTCGTGTTTCCCAGGGTACCTGAATGTATCATATATGAATCTGGAAACTTGTCTTAACATGACGCAGAAGACGGGAGAATTTCATCAACATCGCTTTGAATTACACGTCTTCTCAGAACATTTTCAGAAAATAAACGGTTTGCTTGATAAATTTGGTTTAAAAAAAAAAAATCTACGTTTCTTACGGCTTTCAGCAAACCCTAAATGGTGGATAGGTTTGGCTTTCGTGAAGGATCGGTTGAGAGGATTGGCTAGACTTCCCGATCACTGATACTTTAAAAAATGCAAAAATCATCCCGATTTGATACTAGGGATCCATATCATGATACTTTGACCTGTGGTAAAATATCAACGTTTAAAGTCTTAATATCGATATTTTTGTTAAAATAAATATCCATGTTTCGGTTGCGCTGGAAGTGCAATACATCCTCTGCACCTCCACTGCTGTAGATGGCGCTAAAGAGCATCTCTGCTGTATGTTTCCCATAAACCTTATAATAGATATGGCCTCAAAGTTAAAATATTTTCTTCCTAAACTTGATGATGTGGGTTTGATGCTGTAAACATCAACGTTTTATCTCTGATCTTGGGTCAGTTAATTTAAAATCATTTGAAGTCTATTTTTTACAGTGTAGTCATGTTTTGAACAAAATTACATTTTTTATCAGTACCCAATCATTTCTTAGCAGCATAATTTTAATGTCACAGTAAGTTGCTAGGCGCTGCCCTGTTGGCTATGGCTGCCTTTTGCAGCAGCTCTCTCTTCTTTGTCAGTTTCTTGTAAATTTTTTCGTCTCTTTTTCGTCATCTTTGTATTTGGAGTGGATCATCACTTTGTATGGTTCATTTGTTGGTCGTGGACACCAAACTTTTTGTGTCTTCAGTGATATTTTTACTACTTTTTCTCCTGTGTTTGTCTGGAGATCCTACATGTAACCATGGCTGCATTGTTTACATGTGAAATCAGCTGTTAGCAGCCTGTAGCATGTCAATGCTAACTGGTGCTAGGCCAGATGTTTCCCCGCAAGGTGAGGAGAAGGAGGTGAGGACGACGTGCTGGTTCTCAGGTGTGAGCTAAGAAGTGACGACATGGACCTGTCCTTCCAGCCATCGTTATTGGGAACGTAAGATCTATCTCCAATAAGATGGACGAGCTAGCTGTGCTAACCCAGCAACAGAGGGAATACCAGAGGGCAGAGTAGCATCGGGCTATTCACAGAGTACTTGTTACAATGACATACAATGAATTTCTATTGTATTCTATTCTATTGAGTGACAAACTTGATGAACTTTATGTTTTTAAGTTAAGTTTTTGAATGAAACTCTGCATCTGACTTTTTTATTTCTAACACAAATAAACAGAAAAGTTAACCGTGTAGAATATCCCAATAAATCATGACCCAGGTATCGTGAAGCGACGTCCTCTGAGGTTACTCCACACCGTCTGCCGTCCCCGCTCAGCTCTGCAGTGGAGTGTTAATCTTTACAAACCCTCAGAGCTACTTTAAGCTTCCTGCTCGGTGCTGGAGGAACTTCCAGCTTCCAAATTACCGTATGAAAGTGAGCTGCCAATCAGCCGTAATTACTGCATGACACGCTGACACAAAGTGGATTACCGGTACAGCCAGGTGTTAGTTCAATTGTGTGCTTCTGGGTAATATCTAATGCCTGCATTAAGCAGCTCCTGCCCTGAGTCGCTGCCACCCCCCAACAATGGAGCTGCCAAACTGATGTTTAACATGTATCTGCAGCATTAGTCAGGGAGGCTTCAGGCTTTTCAGGAACCAGCAAACGCTTCACGGCAGAATATCCTCAGAGTCTTTACGGCGCACTTCAACCAACAGATAAGAGTGGAATAATGATGCTCTTTACTTACCCGTTTATACTGACAAAACACAACACACTAAACCAGCCAAGCCACTGAGATCTTTCTTTGGGTACAGGTGTTTGTTGTCTTACCTGTTTACATCTCAGCTGATCCGTCAAGGTTAGCGAGATTTAGCTAAACGTAGAGGACGCTAAACCTAAACACATGTTCAGCACTGTACAGTATCTGACTGTAATACTTCACCATAAATTACCGTACAATGGCTTTAAAAGTTATTCTACAGGAATAACAACTGTGTCAGTGTGAAGCTGCACAGGTTTACTGTGAATCACTGTGAGGCTTTAACACGTTAATCCATGAGATACAGGATTCAAGATTCATACATTTACCATCCAACCAAAACCTTATTTTACCCCTAAACATGTCGTTAAAGCAGTCTACAGGTTGGATAGCAGGAGTCTCCATCAGTGTTCGTATGAGAGCACTGAAATAAAGTTTGGAGCTGTTTTATCACCGCACTGGGCTGCAGGTCCCTGGTCTTTAACGGGGCGCCGTCAGAGTCCACAGAGCGGCGCAGACCACAGGGTGAGCCCACAGTGGGCTCGTAAAGAAACATGGAGCTTTGATTGAATGACTCACTTCACTCAGATGAGACAGAGCCAACATCAAGAGCCTGCAAAAATATACAAAGCAGGGTCCTCCTGAAAATGTGTTATTTTTAGGTTTAATCTGACCACACGTCACGCTTTCATAAGCTCCTCCCTCTCTGGATCTCACCTTAGCTCTGCTGACCATGAGCTGTCTGTCACTGTGAGGTCCAGAGAAGAGAAATATGGGACTAAACACACTCACACCCAGGGCTGGGTACCCTTCACATATCAAACAATACGGTACAGTTGCCTGGTACCTGGCAATCGGTACCGGTGCTCAATGATACCAGTTTTCAGTACTTTCTTGTGTTTATTTGGTGAAAAATATCAATTTGTTTAATTATATTTTTTTGTTTTTCCATTTGAAATATTTATTCTTTAATATATAACCTTGTAATGTTGTGTTCATGTCCAGCATGGAAAATCACCCACTCTTCCACTCCCTCATAGTCACAACCTTGAGATAGACAAAATAGTAATTTTACACTCAGCTGTAAGAAATCTGTGCTAAATCAACGCTGTAGCATGTTTCCCTGTTCTTACACAGATGCTAACTTTAGCTGACAGTCACCTCCTCCCAAACGCAACTGTGTCAAACAACAAGGACAAAATCCCTGTGATTGGTCCGTTGGGAAGAGTCGTATTTCCTGTATTTACCACATTTCTGGAATCGCCACACATTGACCAAACAAAACATTTCCTCCAAAGTTCCCCCTGTGTGTTCCCTGCAATACCAGCCCAATGCTCCTAATGGCTACCAGTAGCCAATGCTAACAAATATCAAACACTAAGCTCAAAACTGATGTGAAAAAAACAAGCAGAAAAAGTAGCATCAGAAACATACAATCTGGAAATCATGTTAACAACACTGCCCCGTGTGTTTCGGAGGAGTATTGCAGAGAATCAACACAAAAGTGCTCATGACTGTGTCAACCACTACAGCACAGTGTCAACATAGAAGTATAAACCCTGATTTACCAGAAGACAAAATGCAGGAGTTTGGTGACTTTGGATCTACATGTTTTAGATCCATCAGAAAAATAATCTAATAGCTAAATGTGTGCACTTTGTTTTATTTCCTTTATTCAAAAATAATTCCCATAATAATGCTATCTGTGTGATATTTAAACATAGTTTATCAAAGGAGGTGTGATTTTTCTGTTTGGATCTTGGCCCCCCCTTGATTGAGTAAATTCTGGAGTTAGGCCACCCCAGTCTGAAGAGTCTGGTCCGCCCCTGTCACGGACCATTATAGGTTTACATTTAACTTTAAAGGGACAGATAATACAGCAGACAGTAGAGGGGAACCTGAACTGTCCACAGACTGTCCTCAGACCCAGTTATCGAGCTGGGATCGGGTTTTACCGAGAGAGCACACTGAGCAGGGTTAAATGTTTACACCTCGGCTGAACTTGAAGAGGCTAACGGAGCTAACTCGCCCTGGTGTAATGAGCTAATGTGGCTCGCAGGCTACTGGCAGAGTGAAACAATGAGCTCAGAGAGCAGACTCCAGGCTTGGCTGGCTGGCTGCTGCATGCTGTGCTGCCTGCTGCATGCTGTGCTGGCTCTGAGCTGCTCTGAGCTCTGAAGCTAGCCAGCTCTGCTTGCACGCAAGGCTAACGTTAAGTGGCTAACGAGTCGTAGCGCTATCAACAATGAGAGAGTGAAGGGAAAAGGGGGAAAATGGAGCAACTTACCGACTTAACTAGCCACTCCTATCCCAAGCCCCGCTCCGTCCATGGCGCTGAGCTCTCCACGTACAGATCTGCGCAGAGAAAAGGCGCTAAATGACAGAAAACCCGTGACAATGTGCAGCAGCAGAAACCAGTGGCAGCGCACTCCCCAAGACATCCAACACAAGAGAGGAGGGAGGCCAGCGATTCACTGGACTGCTGCCATCACACTTGGAGATACCGTCCACGGCGAAAACAACCCAGTCCGGAGGGCATGTTCTCGGATCCGCCTGGAGCCCGACGCGAGTCCGATCCGTCCCCGACACCTTCCGCCGATTAATCCCACAGCGAGTAGTGATCCATCCGGGTTAATTCCTCCGTAATTCAGCCTTTCTGGACGAGCACCGCGGTGGTTCTTCGTGTGGGAACTGATACAATGTAGCCAACCAGCAGCAGCGGGAGCGGACCGCAAACCCAGGATCAGGCGCTCCGCTCGGACTGGACTGTCACAGTCCACGGAGCCCGGGCCGAAGACCCGGAACTGGATCAGCCACCGAGCGGACCGTGATTCACCGAGTTTGTTGTCAGGAGGAAAATCAACCTGTAGCTCGGAATGTCAATCACCACCTGTTCACACCTGCATGATCAGCCCACTGTACACGTGTTTTAATACAGATCTGATCCGGTTTGAATGGATACAGGTAAACATGCGCCATGGGTTGGACTCAGGTTTAATCAGATTACCAAGAAAAAAAAAAAAAGCAACAAGGTCCTCTCCCTTTAAAAAAAGTCTGGATCTGACTTTCTTAATATGAGCCGGAATAATTAAATATAAAAAAAAATAAAGTAGCTTTCCAGTCTGAAAACTGAATAAAACTTTGCCTAAATTAAACATGGTAAAACCAGTCAGGTGAATATGGATAAACTGGGACACTTTATTTACGATTAAGAATCAAATGTCTTTGCCCATCACATGATACCATTATAAACAGCTGAAGATCTGCTATAATATGTAGAAGAAATAAAAAAAGAAAAATTAAACACTGGAAAGATTAACCTCCACCAAAAACAATTTAACCCAAAACCTAAATTTCCAGACACTACTGTAAAAGTCTGACACCGTATATTGACAAACTGGGACACTTGAAGCACAGTTCATTTTTATTCAAACACGCTAATAAAAAAATCGACAGTTCATGACATATAATTATAAATAGTAAAAACAGGGAGAAGCAGCTCCATTAAAATTAGAAAGGGGGATTATAAGACAGTCTGATGTGTTTATGACATAAAATCATGATTATGTGATTAAAAAAATTAGATTTTATACTCCAGTAGTCATGCAATGAGGAAAGTAGAGAAAGTTATGGACAAGAAATTATGACAAATGAAGTCACATGAATGAGAAACAACTCAATCAATAACATAAAAGCAAGAAATGATGGTGAAAAATAGTCCAAATAATGATCCAGTTGTGTCACTGCTGTGAGTTTTATTCCATAGTTTCCATTTAAATCTTATAAATACAACTTTTAATGCACAAGTTGAGACAAAAAAATCATAATTTTGAGGCTTTAAATCATAATTATGTCTTTTATTTTTGAAATTCATTTTCTTTTGAAATAAAATTTTTCTGACTGTAATATAACACTTTTATTTTGTATGGCCTCAAACATTATTTCATTATTTTCACTTTACTTTTAGTCTCAATCCACCTTACTGTTCCTTTTTTCATGTTTTTTTTAATATTTTTTCTCTGTTTTCGATATGTTTATGATGTATTTATACACTTATGTAATTTTCCATTGGTCGGTTGTGATCCAGGCATTAAGCCAGTCTTCCTGGTGACAGTCACTGTGAGATGTTTTCACGTTGTGCTCAGTCTGGACCAAACCAGTGTGATTTTCTGGATGAAGACTACATTTCCCATGAGCACCATCACCCACTGTTATAAAAAGATGTGACAGTCATTTGTTTTGGATGTAAAGACTGACACAGACATTTTTGTTGATGCTCTGTTGTTTTTTGAGACAGATTGCGTCCTCTTCAGGCAGTGAAGCTTTTACGAACAGCCCAAACATTAAATTTATGTCTCACCTCCTCGACCCTGAAAAACGCTGGCTGCAGAGATTTTCTGTCTGAAACAAAACCTCAGCAGAAACATCCTCCTGCTCGTAATCCTCACTGCCAAACTTAAACCACAGAGCTGTAAACACAGACACCTGAGGGCGAAGCCAAACACTCACCTGACATGTCCACAGAAAGTCAGAGTCAAACACAGGAAATGAACGTCAGCGTGAAGAAACAACCAGTGTTTTTTTACTATGTGGGTCATGTTTTTGACTTTTAATCACAGTGAAAGTTTTATTTTCAGCTTGGAAACACTAAAAGATCCTCAGAGTTGACAAAGAGTAACCTGAGTTATCTGAAAATAAAACCCCATCGTCTGCGTATAACATTATCCTCTACTTTAAACCTGTTTGATTTCCAGCTCTTCTCTGTGAACTCTTTGACTAATTATCAGAAAACAGAGCTCAAACTTGATCTTCACGTCTCAGTGTAAACAGGAAGTGTTAACGAAGCCGCTCTCTGCGCCTTGTTCTCGTTTAACTGAAGTGAATCTAACAAACAACCAAAGGGAATTTCTCAGCCAGCCTGGAAATAAAAAGATCCCAGCAATGAAAAATCTCTCAGATACGTTTGGATCCCAACTCTCTCGGCTCCACGGATAACCTTTCATGTTTACCAGCTTCAAACACCACCAGGCTTTAAGTCCTTCCTCTCCCGGCGCTGGTTTCCCCGGCAACAGGAATATGATAATGTTGCCTTTGACATGACAGAAGGAATCATCTCGCTAACAAACAGAGACAACAGGCACGGGGAGGGCCGGGGGGAGGCGAGGGGAGGCGAGGGGAGGCGAGGGGAGGCGAGGGGAGGCGAGGGGAGGCGAGGGAGGGGGCTGAATTAATGGACTCATTTTCACACAGAGGGAGAAGCAGCAGCAGGAGCAGCTACTCACCATCCTCCATCCCATCCTCCATCCCATCCTCCATCCTCCATCCCATCCTCCATCCCATCCTCCATCCTCCATCCCATCCTCCATCCAGGCTCCATCTTCCTCCCTGCTGGCAGGCTCACTCAGGCCCTCCCCCGGGAGCAGCAGCTCCTTTCAGAGGCTAAATAACCGTCAGAGGCAGGTGGGGGCTGCAGGGGACACCCTCCTGATGATGGTCCTCCTTTCAGGCTCCAGAGAGGAGCTCCAACCCAGACCTGAAACAACGAGCTGAGCGGACGCCATGTGACCCAATCAGGCGCCCAGGTGGACTCACAGAGGAGCTGGCTCTGTTGGTGTGGTCACCTCCTCATTCCTCCGTCAAAGGAGGTGATCAGCCCTGAACACCACCGCTCTCAGCTCTCTGAGGCTTCAATAATAGATCCTGATGATTCATCCACTCGCTCTCATCATGACCCACTTCATCCCCACACTGATGTCATTAAGTCTGCTGAAGGATGCTGGGTAATGGCTCGCTTTCCACACCTGCAGATGATCTCTCAGTTTGAGTCCACTGTTAAATATTCCTCTTTGTGCAAATCCAAGTCCAACCTGCTCACACCTGAAGGATTCAGACTGTGAAATATCTGGTTCAGACCCTGACTCATGGTCCACAGAGGATGGATCCCAGTGGGTGGTGATCCTGTTTCCTTTTTTTCTCTAACTGCCAAAAAGAAAACAAAATAAATCAAGTTATGTTCAAGTTAATCAAGTTCTGAGCCTGTTTTAACTGGAAGAAATGAAAAAGTTTAAAAATCCCTTATCCATATTTGTGTGATAAGTTGTTTGTCTCTTCCTTTTGTTTTAGGCCTTTTTTATAACCATACATTTTATGTATTTTCTTTTGTATTTAATTGTATCTTAACTTTTAATGATTACATTGTAGGCTGCCTATTTTTCAACTGGCCGGGGGTACAGCTGGAAATGAGCTGTTCAGGCCAAAGCTGCTTCTTTTACTGCATAGTTTCAATTTCAATTTAGTTTATTTGATAAGGAGGGACAATGTGCATTCATACACACTTTAAAAAAATAAAATGTATAATATTTAAAGGTTTCTGTTCTTCTTGTTTTGTTTCTTTTTAAGGAAAAGAAAGAACAGAGAAAAATGATCATAATAAAACATTTTACAATACATTACGATCATAGTTTTTATTGTACACAGGTTGTTGAAGTGCTGGATTTAGACAGTAAAGAGCTGGAGTTGATATTTAAAGTGTCAGGTCTCTTGGATAAATACGCAGTGAAAAAAATCAAGAAAGGAGAGAGGGAGGAATTAAAAAAAATATATAAATAAATAAAAAATAAAAATTAAAAAAAAGGGGAGGGGAGGTGGAGATGAATGGGGCTGCAGCAGTGCAAGTCCAGGTCATATGTATTGATTAAATTATGGTGTTTAAGGGTTAATGCCAGTTATAGTAAAATCAGACTGTGAGGATGAGGCCAAAAAAGGAGAGTAGAGGGAAGGCAACGGAAGAGAGAGAAAAAAATAAATAACTAAATAAATAAACAACAAAAAATAAATAAATAAAAAAACTAAATAAAAAAAATAATAATAATAAAAATAATGATAATAAACAATTAAAGGTGACTGTCCACAAACAATAAACAAATAAACTAAACTAAACTAAACCAATATTTAGTATTTTCTTGTCCATATCTGTGAATAACTTCTGTTTCTTTCTGCAAAGCTAAAATTATTGTGCTCTCTGCTCATTGCACTTCCAGTAAAATGTTCATTTCATCAGTTGTTTCTTGTATAATGACGATAAAGTTGAATCTCATCTCATCTCCTGTGAAGTTATTCAGTTATTATTGTAAATGCAGGAAATAAAACGCTGTCCAGTCGACCCGTCCCGAGGCGTGAAGTCAGTGTGGTTCAGACTCGTAGTTACTCTGAGTGATGGATGGATTCAGTGGGTTTAAGACGTGTAACTGATAAATGTCAGGTTTCTCATAAAAACATGATTCTGCCTCAATAAGTATGGTTTTATCAGTCTACTACACTGTAAAAAAATTAATTCAGTTTAAACCAATGGACCCCAAAACAGAGGGAAACACTTATGTCTTCAGCACACTGACTCACTCAGTGCAACCAAAAACACATTATCAGGTTTAGAAATGAAATATTTTAAATACATTTTAAGGCAATATTTCATAAAAAAATCACTTATTACATCAGCACACTGCCATCACTTTAAGGAAGGTGAATTATTCGATACTTATTATGTTTTTGAGGTTACACCATTTGACTGGTTAATCAGACTGATTCTTTAATTGGTTAAAAATGGTAAAAATGTTCTTTTAAATATTGTGTCATTAAGAGAAATAAAGGCAAACAAGTCTGAAGCTTGTTTTTATTTTTTTTTGAGACCAACCCTTATTTGTCAACATCCCTTTTGATGATGTCACCCACTTGTTTCTGGTGCAGAGTTTTGAAGCCTGTCATTGTCAGCAGCCATATTGATAATGCTAAGCTAAGGAGGCGGGCTTTGATGCCAATCGCTAACAGCTACAGGGTGCCCACCTGTGAGCCAGGTGAGCTGAGCCTCACTGCTGAATTATGGGAAAACATTAACTAAAGTCACTTTTGAAGTAGGTTTAACATGTTTATTTCTTCTGGATTAGTTTGTCCGTAGTCTCCAGAACTGCTGCAGACAGATTTAAGTGGAAACTTTCTGAATCAGCTGTTGCTGCTCAGCTCTCTAACTCATCAAACTATGATCATAAGTTTCTGCATTGAAATCTCAAGAATCTGCGTTTTATATCCTGAAGTTTGGAGGATCCAGAGCAGTCAGAGGCCTGTCTGTGTTAGGGACAGTTTGATGAAGAGGAGGAGGAGTGATCTCTGTATCTTCCTCCTGTGGTTGGAGCATTTGGTCAGAGCCTCGCCATCAGCAGCTTTTCCTCAGAGGGAGTCACGCAGCGCGCATTAAGCTCTGAAGAAAGACTTTTCCTCCAACATGAGACTGGGTAAGAGCCAGAAATGAATCAATAACCAACAGAGACGTCAATAACGCTGCACATATTAAGCTGAGGAGATTATCCCAAAGTCCTGAGAGCGCCACCGCCGTTCCTGGACCGCTCTCAGGGCCAACATGTGACATAAATACTTCACAACAAGTTAGCATCAAAGGGAGGGGATTTACAGATGGTGGTAATGTAATAATTCTTCTTTTCAACACATTTTCCTCTCTGCAGAGACGTTTTAATGAAACAGACAGATTCAGTTTGACCCAGTTACTCAGAGATCTTCCAGAGTCACGAGACGCCGCTCCAATCCAAAACGCTGCTTATCTGGAAAAAGATCCACAGTGCTATATGTCTGATTTTATCTCTGACAGCGTTCCTCTGCTATCGCTCCACATTTCATCACTTTTATAAAGTATCTCTCCATCTGTCCCTCTGTTACTCACTAACAGAGCTGAACACGTTTGGAGCCTGTGGCAGAGTCAGTCCCATTCATCCTCCGTCATGTAGCAATATGCTAATCCACGGTTATCACGTCGCGTATCTGCTACAGGCTCCTCAGTAAACACGGCCTGAAGGAGCCGGTGACGTATTCAGGAGAGTAAAGCCTCATGATGAGTCAGAGCTCAGAGACTCATGATGAGTCAGAGCTCAGAGACTCATGACGAGTCAGAGCTCAGAGACTCATGATGAGTCAGAGCTCAGAGACTCATGACGAGTCAGAGCTCAGAGACTCATGACGAGTCAGAGCTCAGAGACTCATGAAGAGTCAAAGCTCAGAGACTCATGATGAGTCAGAGCTCAGAGACTCAGTCATGACGAGTCAGAGCTCAGAGACTCATGACGAGTCAGAGCTCAGAGACTCAGTAATGACGAGTCAGATCTCAGAGACTCATGACGAGTCAGAGCTCAGAGACTCATGACGAGTCAGAGCTCAGAGACTCATGACGAGTCAGAGCTCAGAGACTCATGACGAGTCAGAGCTCAGAGACTCATGACGGGTCAGAGCTCAGAGACTCATGACGAGTCAGAGCTCAGAGACTCATGACGAGTCAGAGCTCAGAGACTCATGACGAGTCAGAGCTCAGAGACTCATGACGAGTCAGAGCTCAGAGACTCATGACGGGTCAGAGCTCAGAGACTCATGACGAGTCAGAGCTCAGAGACTCATGACGAGTCAGAGCTCAGAGACTCATGACGAGTCAGAGCTCAGAGACTCATGACGAGTCAGAGCTCAGAGACTCATGAAGAGTCAGAGCTCAGAGACTCATGAAGAGTCAGAGCTCAGAGACTCAGTAATGATGAGTCAGAGCTCAGAGACTCAGTAATGATGAGTCAAAGCTCAGAGACTCCTCCTGACATAAGTTGCCTTAAGGACAGATCCCCTTTGTATTAGTCAGTGTGTTTTCATGTGTGTTAAATGCTTAGAGGACCTGTGAACGAAGCGGCCTGGAGGGGGGGGTTGACACACCCTGACACACAGGTCTGCTCCGTGTGTGTGTTTTATCACTTCCTGTGTGTTTCTGTGGTTTCTCTGTGTGGAGAATTGACACAGTGACTCTTTTAACCACGCTCTGATATCTCTGTGTTGTTACAGCGAGCGTCCCGCTCCAAGAGGTCAGAGGTCATGGACTGAACTGATCCTTTATCAGAGGATCTTTACAGATGGCAGCGCGTGGAGCCAGCTGGGATAGGAAATCCATCTTTAATTGAATTTATGAATCTGCTCCTCGTTCACAAACCGTTTGTTGTTGAGTCAGAAACCTTTGGTGTAGTCAGATTTAGGATATATTCAGACAGCTGATTGTTTTGATCAGGGTCGTCAGAGGAAAATGATCCTTTACAGTAGATTAACCGTCGCCCACCCATGGAGGACAGACGGACCTTTCCTGCTCCTCTCACTGTGGTTCACTCACTGCCTCCAGGGCCAGAGCCTTCAAACCCTCCCCTTTCTTTCTTTCTTTCTTTCTTTCTTTCTTTCTTCTTCTTTCTTTCTTTCTTTCTTTCTTTCTTTCTTTCTTTCTTTCTGTCTTTCTTTCTTTCTTTCTTTCTTTCTTTCTTTCTTTCTTTCTTTCTTTCTTTCTTTCCACCCAAGCATCATCAAAGTGTCCATCCATCCATCCATCGTGGTCTAACTTCATGTTTGCAGATGAAACAAACTCTGTTTTCTTGACGTTTCCTCAGAGTTGTGTTTATCAAACAGCTGATTTTCCTGACTCTGTGTAGAACAGTAAAGATGAGTTGAGTCCAGCTGTGACGGCTGTTTCAGATCCATCTGTTCCTCCTCTCCTGGTCTTTATTTGATGATTCGAGCTGTTTTTCTTGGTGTCAGAAGCAGCTGATGGAAACTCTTCAGTGTCTGACGGTAACACTGAGATCAGGGAGGGATTAATCTGCTCTCCATCAGCTGGTTGGTAAATGAACAGAGACGGTGTGAGGGATTTAAATGGAGTTGGTGTAACCATGGACCACTGTCATGACGTCACAGCGTCCACTTCCTCTGGGTTTATCTCTAATGAGCCCGCTCTGACGACCTCCTCCTGAATATTTCCTCCATCCTGCTCCGGCCTGCTCCGGCCTGGACGGGCGGCGCTCTGTGACATCAGGAGATGGATGAGCCACAAGCTGCTCCCAGGTTGTATTGTTCCCGCCTGCTGCCACCTCCTGTAAAGAGCTCTGAGGCCTAATTTCTCTTCAGGCCTGTGAGGACGGGGGACGGGGGGACGGGGGACGGGGGACGGGGGACGGGGGACGGGGGACGGGGGGACGGGGGACAGGGGACGGGGGACGGGGGGACGGGGGATGGGACCTGGCGCCCTCAGTCCAATCAGCCTCTCAGCAAGCACACAAAGGTCCTGCTGCTTCTACAACTGCAGACTTGGCTGGATGGTGAGGAGGCCACAGAGCTGGACCAGAGTCAACCTCTTTTAATTTGAGTCGGGGAGTTCAGCCAGGCGTCATTTCAGCCCAGATGAAGCAGTGAATCAGGCCGTTTTAATCTCTGATCTGGTTAGAAACCTTCGCTAACTGGACGACAGCTCGAGGTGGAGGAGGAGATGTTGGACTGTGGCTCAGAGCTGGATCCAACCTGCTCCAAACCCCTGATTCACGCGCTCCCCTCCCCCTCCCCGTGTCCTCCGGCGTCATCAACAGCGAGCGGTTGGTTTGTGAGGAAGCAGGAGCAGCCTGAGGCGCTGTGAGCGGACATGAAGCTCCACTGATGGCGTGCTGGCGTGGTTTACAGGAGGAGCTGTGGGAGGAGGGCGTGAAAACATGAATACAGACTGAAGGAACTGGATTAGCTTATCAGCCGACCTGCCCTTCAGACCCTGTCCCAGCATCTCTTCTTAAAACCTGTTGTGACTTTTTTAAACAGGATTTTCTAACAGTTTTAAATCATTCTCTACAGTCAGGCGGATATCCCTCTGCTTTTAAATCTTCAATCATAAAACCTGTCCTGAAGAAGAGCAATTTGGATACAGCAGTAGCTGATCATTTTAGTCCTGTATCCAATTTTCCGTTCTTAAGTCAAGTTTTAGAAAAGATTGTTTTAAACCAGTTAAATGATTTTATTCGTTTTAGAAACATTCATGAAGTTTATCAGTCAGGATTTAGGGAAAATCACAGAGACTGCCCTGGTCAAAATAGTTAATGACCTCAGGTCCAACATGGACAATAAATTATCTTCTGTGTTAGTTTGATTGGATTTGAGCGCTGCATTTGATACAGTCAACCACAAAATTTTTTTAAACAGACTTTGTGATTTTATTGGCGTCTCTGCCACTGTTTTTAACTGGTTCAAATCTTGTCTCAGCGATAGAAAGTTTTATGTGAATCTTGGGGATCACTCTTAGAAATGCTATGACATTGCTTGTGGTGTTCCCCAAGGTTCAGTTTTAGGCCCTACTCTTTTTGATATTTACCTGCTTCCTTTAGATGATGTCATCAGGAGACACGGCATCAATTTCCACAGCTACGCTGACGACACCCAACTTTATGTTGCCGTCTCCCCTGATGACACAGGGCCCCTCCATGCCCGTTTAAATTGTGTTTCAGATATTAAAATATGGATGGCAGAAAACTTTTACAACTCAACCAGGACAAAACTCAGGTTTTAGTCACTGGTTCAGGGTTTAAGAGAGACTTAAGGACCCCACTTAAGGAACAGCCTACCTGAAGACCTGAGGGCTGCATCTAATGTTCATGTCTTTAAAACAAACTCAATACCTACCTTTTTAGTCCAGCTTTTACCTATATTACCTTTTTGTGTTTTATTTATTTCAAGTACAGACCACTGTTTATCATTTTATCTTGTCTTATTTATTTATTTATTTATTTTGTTATTTATTTTTTATTTTTATTTTTTTAATCTTTTCTTTTTAAAAATCTTTTATATTTTCCGTATTTTATTCTCTAACTTTTCAGTTTTATTCTTCATTTATTTATCATTATATATATATATATATATATATATATATATATATATATATATATATATATATATTTTAACTCAATTTCAAGTATTTTTTATTCTTAATTCTGAAAAATCATTTTCTTATTTTAGATTGTGATATATTTAATTTTATTCTTTTTACCTAACCTTTCTCATTTTTAAACCTTTCAGACGGCGTCTCCTCAGTACGTACTGGGTACAGCAGTGTGCTTTATTATTGTCTTTTATCTGTGTTGTTTCTTATTAAGACTGTGTATGGGTTGCTGTGTGGGTGGAGTGGGTTTGGGTTATGATTCTTTTATTTAATTCATGTGTCTGTTTGTAAAGCACTCTGTGCTACATTTTATGTGTATGAAAAGTGCTGTATAAATAAATTTTGATTGATTGATTGATTGATTGATTGATAAGACATGTAAACAAAGGTAAAATGAGCTCGAAGCCTCATCCAGTGGTGAAAGATCCTCACCAGCGCCCTGTGCAGTCTCCTCTGAATAAAGACAAACTGTTGTATTTCCTGTTACTTTCTCTGGATCAAACCAATCAGCTGTAACGTGTTAATTTGTGAGGTTTAGAGGTGTTGGCAGGCGGATTATGCTTCATTTAGAAAGAGGGAAGTGAGTTCCTGTGCCCCGGTCTTTGTGCTAAGCTGCTCGCTGATGGAGACTGATTCTTCATCTGAGCCTCCAAAGAAAAGAAAAAGACACAACGCTCAAACTTTTCCTCAGGACGTGTGAGCCCGTCACTACATGCACTGCGTCCACGTCACGTCTTTGTGCATGAAAACCAACAGCACATGATCTTATGGGCTCGTCCAAAGAGGCTTAGCGTGAACTGCATGTGCCTGACTGTGGAGCCGTGCAGGCACAGCCTTGTTTCTGTGAACTTGATCGTCTGTTTTCACGGTGAGAAACGCTCCTGGAGAAAGAGCCACCCACAGGGCGAGGAGCTGTCACTGTTGATTCACCAGGAGCTGAATTCAGTGGAGTCTTAAGCTGCCTCTCAGGAGGAGAAAACCCACCTCCATGGAGAAACCTGACAAAGAAACCTCTTACATTCTCTGGGTGGAGATTACTGCGAGGGCCGCCGCAATTATGCATCCTCATGTGAATGGAGCGGAGCGAAGAGATGCAGCTAATCTGCAACTCAAACAAGAGTAAACCTGAGCTCATCAACACAGAATTACAATGCTAGGCACAGGCAAAACACAGCAACACAGGATGGCTGTGTGTGTGTGTGTGTGTGTGTGTGTGTGTGTGTGTGTGATTCATGCTATGCTTTTCAAACCGTGCTGAAATACGCCCTCAGGCATGAAACAGCTCAGTGGAAAAGCCACTCCACACATTTCAGAAAGGAATAAACACAGCGCAGGTAAAATGTTCAAACGCAGGAAAACACGACCCTGACAGAGCGTCAGAGGAGCCTGATACAGCAGCTCCACCAGCAGAGTAAGACGCCATCATGACGCCATCAGAAACACGGTGAGCCCCGAGCCCTGAGAGGGGGACTACAGAGAGACAGAGGGGGTCTGAGTCCCTGATCATGGACCCTGAAGATCCTCCACAGGTTAATGTGTTTGTGCTAATGTTGTCTCCAACCCACAGTCAGCAGTTATTCTGCAGTGGTCTGTTCAAACTTGAGAGTCTATCAATAAAATGAAGAGCCAGGTTACGTTAGCTCTGCTTGGTGAGGTTGGAGTTGGTAGATGAGCTCTGGTTAGACTGTAAAAAAAATGGACGTCATCTTGCTCGGCTTGAAGTGAGGTCTCCCAAAAACTGCTCCCCCTGGTGGCTGGCTGCAGTATAGGTCAAAAAATCCATCTCCCCAGTCATTCCAGATGGGCTGTGGTCAAACTTTAAAAAATTAATCCACCTTGTAGAAATGTTTCTCACGTCTGATTGTTGTGGTGATTTGAAGATATCATTTGGCTGTCTTGTATCCAAGTCCTCTTTGTTCTGAAAAGTTTTGTTTTCATTAGTTATTAGAGGTTAAAAACGAGGCTTTACGTAACGCGGTTCTGAGAAACCTGTATTTGTGCCGTGAATGTAACTGTGCGTTCACACCAAAAGAGGCAAAAGTGGCAAGCACCCCGGAAGTTCATTCATTTTCATTGAGAGCCCAGTGTCCTGAGCGGCTAAAGCGGCTAAAGAGGCACCAGATGAGAAGTTGAGCCTCGGTTAACTTTATGGTAATTAGCTATGACGCAGTTCAGCTGGAAACGGTGGCAGCCAATCAGGGTAGAGATGTCCTTGGACTGAGCGGGCCCTAAAGAACAACACATGTAACTTTGGTTCCTGGTTCAGTCTTGGAAACAGAAAAGCTCATAAACTGTGTTCAGGCTCATCCTGTTCTTTTTAATATCACCTTTTTATCTACCACCACCAACAACAACAAAAATCGTGTCATGGAGGAGGTAGATTGTTCTGGAGAGTTAAAAAAATGTGCAGTAACAGCAGAAAATAGTGAAGTGAAGTGTAGTCTGTGGCTAAGACGTATAGCCTAGCCTAGCATGCTAGCATTTCTAGCTTCATCTGAATGAGACGACACCAGGGCTCCAGACGCCGGGGGTGCAGGTTACTTTATTACCAAACAGTCTCTGCTGGATCCTTCTGGATCCTTCGGTGGATGGCTTCGTACTGGACTGGGCACCGGGATCTGAACGGACACCGGTAACCTGGTTTTCACTTGTCTGTTTTGGGCGACCTTTTTTCTTCCTTGAAGATTTATCTTTGGTTTCTTGTGGATTAACTGAAAACTATTGTTTTGAGTTACGGACTTAGGAGGACCAGAAAAAACAGGATTAAAGGAGCGTTTAAAATAGTGTGAAGAAGGACAGCTCGTATTTTTTTGGTAGTTTGGAACTTTTTCATGATTTTGGTTTAATGAACATTGAGATTATCGTTTTATTTTGGTTGTGATGTGGTGGATAAATCAACATTGTCTCCTTTGTAAACTGCTTCCTGTCAATCCTCTCGTGACTGATCAGATGCTGATTTTATTATGTTCATGATTTAAACTGAAGTTGAACAACAGCAGCAGCTGCTGTGAAGAAGTCTCTGTGCGGCTCCTTTAAATGACAAGCGTGATTTTACTCTGATGTCAGTCACGTGACAAGCAGCTGAAATATTTAGCCTCTTTTGCCGCTGTCCATTATCTCGGGCATGCTTGCCACTTTTGCCTCTTTTGGTGTGAACGCACAGTAACAGAGAGTCTGCTGAGCTTCAGGACGATAAACTACAAACTGAGGTTAAAGTTTGATTATTTCACCTTTAAAACAAAGAGAGACGTAACCTCGCCGCTTTGCATGCTGGGAAAAGTTGTCTTGAAGGAGTCTTGTGTGTGTTGGCTCTTCATGCTGGTGCATGTGTGTTTCTCTGTCTCTTAATGACATCATCAGTCAGTGTACGCAGCTGTGTGGTTACCATGGTGACGATGATGTCACAATGGGACATCGGAACTCTTTTGTATCCATTGATCTACAGCAGGAGTATTAGGTTGGATGTAGGTCTGAGAAACCTGCATTTGTGCTGAAAACATCAGGGCTATCAGAAAATGGATGACATGGTGAGAATCTGCAGACTCTGATGAACACGATGATGTGTTTTACAAGTCTGTAGAGCCAGAAATGAGGGCAGGACGGTGAGCTAAAGATGTAGTTATGAATGGAGCTGAGGAGAAAAAGTAGGTCAGAAATAACATGACCACAGGTTTCTGGAGAAAGAGGTTTTCTCTCACATTGTAGAGCCAAACAGAACACTTTAGCTAAAAAACTCCTTTTGTTAGAAGCAGGAGAAGCTAAGAATGTTTGAATTTATTTTTCTAAAGTAAAGATTATGGAAGTTATGACCATTTGTTTGGGGAAGTTGTAACATCTCAGCAGCAGCGAGCGTGAAATGATGAATCAGAGGTTTGAAAGATTTAGAAATCTCACATAATCTCATATTTTACTCCTGAATCTCAGCTGCTCTTTGTTGTGTTGAGGAGAATAAAGATTTTTGTGTCAGTGGTGGTATATCTCTATCAATTAATAAAGAAAACATCAAACTTTCATCCTGGCCTGAATCAGAGGGTGATTCCTGCTCTGAGAAGCGTTTATTATTCAGACGCTGTAAACGTGACCGGCTGCAGGAGGCTCAACTCAACCCAGAGGATTAACCTTTAGAGACACCACTGCCTGCTTCATGTCTCAGTCAGCTGTGGCTCAGTGAGCTGCTGATAATAACAGGTCAGCTCCTCTTCCTCAGCTCCTCTTCCCCAGCTCCTCTTCCTCAGCTCCTCTTCTTCAGCTCCTCTTCCTCAGCTCCTCTTCCTCAGCTCCTCTTCCTCAGCTCCTCTTCTTCAGCTCCTCTTCCTCAGCTCCTCTTCCTCAGCTCCTCTTCCTCAGCTCCTCTTCCTCAGCTCCTCTTCTTCAGTTCCTCTTCCTCAGCTCCTCTTCTTCAGCTCCTCTTCCTCAGCTCCTCTTCCTCAGCTCCTCTTCCTCAGCTCCTCTTCCTCAGCTCCTCTTCTTCAGCTCCTCTTCTTCAGCTCCTCTTACTCAGCTCCTCTTCCTCAGCTCCTCTTCCTCAGCTCCTCTTCCTCAGCTACTCTTGTTCAGCTCCTCTTCCTCAGCTCCTCTTCCTCAGCTCCTCTTCTTCAGCTCCTCTTCCTCAGCTACTCTTCTTCAGCTCCTCTTCTTCAGCTCCTCTTCCTCAGCTCTCTTCTTCAGCTCCTCTTCCTCAGCTCTCTTCCTCAGCTCCTCTTCCTCAGCTCCTCTTCCTCAGCTCCTCTTCTTCAGCTCCTCTTCTTCAGCTCCTCTTCCTCAGCTCCTCTTCCTCAGCTCCTCTTCTTCAGCTCCTCTTCCTCAGCTCCTCTTCTTCAGCTCCTCTTCCTCAGCTCCTCTTCCTCAGCTCCTCTTCCTCAGCTCCTTTTTTCTCAGCTCCTCTTCCTCAGCTCCTCTTCCTCAGCTCCTCTTCTTTAGCTCCTCTTCCTCAGCTCCTCTTCCTCAGCTCCTCTTCCTCAGCTCTTCTTCAGCTCCTCTTCCTCAGCTCCTCTTCCTCAGCTCCTCTTCCTCGGCTCCTCTTCTTCAGCTCCTCTTCTTCAGCTCCTCTTCTTTAGCTCCTCTTCATCAGCTCCTCTTCCTCGACTCCTCTTCCTCGGCTCCTCTTCCCGGCTCCTCTTCCTCAGCTCCTCTTCTTCAGCTCCTCATCCTCAGCTCCTCTTCTTCAGCTCCTCTTCCCCAGCTCCTCTTCCTCAGCTCCTCTTCTTCAGCTCCTCTTCCTCAGCTCCTCTTCCTCGACTCCTCTTCCTCGGCTCCTCTTCCTCGGCTCCTCTTTCTCGGCTCCTCTTCTTCGGCTCCTCTTCTTCAGCTCCTCTTCTTCAGCTCCTCTTCCTCAGCTCCTCCTCCTCAGCTCCTCTTCCTCAGCTCCTCTTCTTCAGCTCCTCTTCCTCGGCTCCTCTTCTTCAGCTCCTCTTTCTCGGCTCCTCTTCTTCGGCTCCTCTTCCTCAGCTCCTCTTCCTCAGCTCCTCTTCCTCAGCTCCTCTTCCTCAGCTCCTCTTCCTCAGCTCCTCTTCTTCAGCTCCTCTTCCTCAGCTCCTCTTCCTCAGCTCCTCTTCTTCAGCTCCTCTTCCTCAGCTCCTCTTCCTCAGCTCCTCTTCTTCAGCTCCTCTTCCTCAGCTCCTCTTCCTCAGCTCCTCTTCTTCAGCTCCTCTTCCTCGACTCCTCTTCCTCGGCTCCTCTTCCTCGGCTCCTCTTTCTCGGCTCCTCTTCTTCGGCTCCTCTTCCTCAGCTCCTCTTCCTCAGCTCCTCTTCCCCAGCTCCTCCTCCTCAGCTCCTCTTCTTCAGCTCCTCTTCTTCAGCTCCTCTTCTTCAGCTCCTCTTCTTTAGCTCCTCTTCCTCAGCTCCTCTTCCTCAGCTCCTCTTCCTCAGCTCCTCTTCTTCAGCTCTTCTTCCTCAGCTCCTCTTCCTCAGCTCCTCTTCCTCAGCTCCTCTTCTTCAGCTCCTCTTCCTCAGCTCCTCTTCCTCGGCTCCTCTTCCTCGGCTCCTCTTTCTCGGCTCCTCTTCTTCGGCTCCTCTTCCTCAGCTCCTCTTCCTCAGCTCCTCTTCCCCAGCTCCTCCTCCTCAGCTCCTCTTCTTCAGCTCCTCTTCTTTAGCTCCTCTTCATCAGCTCCTCTTCCTCAGCTCCTCTTCCTCAGCTCCTCTTCCTCAGCTCCTCTTCCTCAGCTCCTCTCTATCAGCTCCTCTTCTTCAGCTCCTCTCTATCAGCTCCTCTTCCTCAGCTCCTCTTCCTCAGCTCCTCTTCTTCAGCTCCTCTTCCTCAGCTCCTCTTCCTCAGCTCCTCTTCTTCAGCTCCTCTTCCTCGACTCCTCTTCCTCGGCTCCTCTTCCTCGGCTCCTCTTTCTCGGCTCCTCTTCTTCGGCTCCTCTTCCTCAGCTCCTCTTCCTCAGCTCCTCTTCCCCAGCTCCTCCTCCTCAGCTCCTCTTCTTCAGCTCCTCTTCTTTAGCTCCTCTTCCTCAGCTCCTCTTCCTCAGCTCCTCTTCCTCAGCTCCTCTTCTTCAGCTCTTCTTCCTCAGCTCCTCTTCCTCAGCTCCTCTTCCTCAGCTCCTCTTCTTCAGCTCCTCTTCCTCAGCTCCTCTTCCTCGGCTCCTCTTCCTCGGCTCCTCTTTCTCGGCTCCTCTTCTTCGGCTCCTCTTCCTCAGCTCCTCTTCCTCAGCTCCTCTTCCCCAGCTCCTCCTCCTCAGCTCCTCTTCTTCAGCTCCTCTTCTTTAGCTCCTCTTCATCAGCTCCTCTTCCTCAGCTCCTCTTCCTCAGCTCCTCTTCCTCAGCTCCTCTCTATCAGCTCCTCTTCCTCAGCTCCTCTTCTTTAGCTCCTCTTCCTCAGCTCCTCTTCCTCAGCTCCTCTTCCTCAGCTCCTCTCAGATAAACAACCTGCTGCAGCTCAAACACAGAAGGTAAAGGACACGTGCATGTGTTTGATGACGCTAACACCGTGCTGCAGGGTGACGTGGGGTCATGCTGACGAGCATAACGAGCATAACGAGCATAACAAGCGTGACGATCTGCCTGACGACTGCGTTTCCTGTCTGGAGCTCTGCGTCATCCCCCCCGCTGTGCCGAGGCCAGGATCCCGCTGACATGAATGAGCAGGCTGTGCTTTCTAACACTGGGCTATTGTTGGAGGAAACCAGGCCTGAGGTGTGTGAGGAAGAGCTGCTGGAAGCGAGGAGGGCGGCGTTCAGCTTTTAGTGACGAGACAAAACTTAAACCATTTCCTTCAAATCAACTTTTTACTGGATTAAAGGAAACAAACACCAAAAACAGCAAATTAGACTTTTTATTTCTGCAGAATCAAAAAAGAGAAGCAGGATGTAAATATCTGAACAACGTATTTTGTATTTTACGTTTCTGAACAGTATCCTCTGGTCAAATGAAAACGTTGGTGATTAAACTGCAAACGAAGCTCAGATCAAACGTTTGACGACCGATTTCCTCGTCCTCTCAGGCTCACTTCCTCCTCTGACATCACTCTGACGTCACTCTGACATCACTCCACCGCTGACGGGGCCAGCCCCTTCTTGGCGCCCTGGTGGTAGTGACTCTCCAGCTTCCCTGTGAGAGAAAGGGGGAGAAAGGGAAGAGGGGAGGAGGGGGAGAAAAGAGGAAGGGATGAATCAAAACACCATCAAAGGGACAGAGTGACCTTTCTGAGAGCTCAAGGCCCGCTGATTAGAGGCGGCCTCAGAGAGACCGCAGCGAGGACGGGGAGAGATGGAGGGAGATGGGGGGAGAGACGGGGGGAGAGACCGCGGCGAGGACGGGGAGAGATGGGGGGAGGACGGGGGAGAGATGGGGGGAGAAGGGGGAGGATGAGGTAAAAGGCCAATGAGAGCTTTTATTCCCGACAAAGAGCGATTAGAGCACAGCGTCGTCAGAGGCTGAATAAGACGTCTGTTAATCCAGTTACAGCCAGACTGACGCAGGACGAGGTGGAAAATGTTCAGAGCTGAAAGTTTCAGTTTCCCTGAGGAGAGATCAGCATCACCTGGATAACTGCTTCAGGTGGAGTGGATCAGTTTCTAACTTTAGAGGAGGAAACCTGGAGGTCAATCAGCTCAATTAATCTCAAAGGTTCAGAGTGATGTGATGAAAAGCTCCTTTCCTCACTTGTTTCAGCTTAATCCTGAATATTTCATTTTATTTCACTGCGTTTGTTCTGCTGTATCCTGCAAAATAAGACACTGATAACTTGTTTTTGGCTTTTACACATTTCCCCTTGTTTAATTGTCCTGAACGTACTTTTTTTCCTAAGTTACACTTATTAAATTAGTGTATTTTAAAGGTCCCATATTCTGCAAAAATCACTTTATTAAGTCTTTTAGTGAAGTTTGTGGGTCTTTGTCTTTCCTCCCAGCCCACAAAAAGTGATATTTAATGACCAAACCTGTTCTTAGTAGAGCTTGTTAATGTAAAATCCTGACCTAAAACCAGCTGTTTGGATTTTGGGGATTTGCTGACGTCAGCGATTCCCTTTTTTGACCAATCAGGAGCAAGTCTGACCTGATTGGTCCACCAGAGCAGATACCCCCAAACCCCCTCCCCACTGCTGCTCCAGCAGCCATCACTGCTCTGTTTTTGGCTGTAAACAGCCACATAGCTCCATGCTCAAGCTTCCCATCTCAGAAGAAGACAGACTAAGTGTCTAGAGTTCATTTATCAGGAAATGTTCCAGCTACACTCAGTAAAACTGAGCATGTGTGTGCTAGTCACTTCACGGCCGACTGCTTTTCCAACTTTGGACAGTCCAACAGAGGGCTAGCCAATAGACTGGTCCTGAATCCAGGCGCATTACCAACCATCCTCCAACAAACCTGGGACCCTGGAAATGTGAGTATTTTAAATGCTGTGTGCTGTGGAGCAGATGGAAGAGCTTTTCCTCAGTGTCCCCCCTGTCTCTGTGTTAGCTTCAGGATGCTAACTTTAGCTGCAGTTAGCCTGTTGTTTTAGCCTGTAATGTTACGGTAAACGAGCTTCTCTGTTTTCTAAACATTGTGCACTCAGAGCTCGTGGCGCCGCTCTCAGTGACGTGGAAGAGCGGGGCGGTATCAGCGGTAGCTCATTTACATATGAAGGCCACGCCCACTAAATCAGAGCGTTCTGAACAGAGGGGCTATGAGAGCCTGGAAACAATGCTGCTGTGCTTGATTTATTGGCTTTTTGGACCAAAACATGTTACTACCATTTCATGAAGACATCAATGATCCAGATTAAACTGCAGGAAAGGAGCAGGAGATGGGAACTTTAAAGGAGGAAACGTGGAAGTGAATCATTTCTTTCTAACTGAGAGTGACGGTGAGAAAATGGACAATAAGTGAAATTTATCTAAAAGGTTCAGTGTGTTGAAATGAAAAGCTTTTTCCTTGGTTACACTGATTAAATTATTCTATTTTATATATACTTATTGTAAAAAAATCTTAGGGCACCTCTGTTTAGCTCTGTATATAAAAACTGACTGTATTTTTAATTGTTTTATGTAATGAGTATTTTTTTTGCCTTATTGTGATTTTATTTTATTTTAGCAGTGAAACACTTTGGATTGCCTTGTGTGGGAATTATGCTCAACAAATAAACTTCCTTTCCTTACAACATTCACTTTGCTGAATTTCCTCATCTTGAAACTTTAACACTGATAAAAACAGAGTCACATGATCTGGTTAGCTGAGTGTGGCTAACTCTAGCAGAGCTAGCACCACCAGCCTTTGGTCCTTGCTAAAGGTTTGGATCCACCCAGATCCTGACCCAGACACAGCCCACAAACAACTTTATGTTCATTAAAAGATCAAAATGATGCTAAACTGTCAGTTGTGCATGTTTACATCAGGGTAGTAGAAAACTAAAGCAGCGTCCTTTAAACAAGCTTGTAGCAGCTAGCTGTGCTTTAGCTAAGACACAACATACAACCAGCTTTTTATGCCTTTGATTATAGAAATATTAATTTATCTGTCTGATGATTCTGCTGCTCACCTGTACCCATCGCAAAGGTGACAAACTGTTTTTACAAGCATGAATAAATTCAGTGCCTTGATGAAATAATAAAATAAAACAGATAATAATAAAAAAATTATGTTGATATCATCAGCATAACAAGAACAGATAAGTACAACTAAAGAGAAACAGTGGGCTGAAAACAGATCCCTGAGGGACGCCATGATCCACCCAGCTGATCTGAAACCATCTGCACCAGTTTAACAGATTTATGAGATTTAAAACGCTCTCAGTGATAAGTACGACTAGCACCTCCTGACAGCGAGGAAGGAGGTCTGCTCCCCTCATGGAGCCACATGTTTATGTCAGAGCATGTTTCTGCGCCTGCCAAGAATCCAACACTCAACTATTCTTTCATTAAAGCGTCTGGATCCTGTCGCTGAGCCAGCAAACAGCACTTGCATGAACTTGCTGATTAGCAGACAGCCGTTTCAACAGTAGCCTCCATTGTTGTGAGAGTTTCCACAGTTATAATTTGCTGCTTGCTAACTCATGTGAACCTCTGCTGAGCGTGTTTACAGAGATGAAAACAGCTGAGAATCTCAAAGAGGGAGATTGTCAGGCTGCTATTTATAAAAGGCTTGTAGCTATGGAGTGTAAACAAAACCCCTGCAGCTCCTGATCCCAGCTGACCTCCTCGTCTGCCCGGACACTCTCCTCCCTCTGAGAAAAGCCTGAGCAGCATCGATCACACTTTAAAACTCTCCTTCCTACAGAAACGCTGCTCTCACTGCAAAACAACCTCTGCTGTTTGGATAACCAGTCTGACCCTCTCCTTAACTCCCAGGCAAATAACACCCGAGTCCCTGCGGCCTGTTTGGCGTCCCACTCGGCGTCCTGCTCGGTGTCCTGCTCGTCAAACCCCTGCATTAGCTGCTGTTCCCCTCAGCGGGGCAGGGAGGAATGATGGGGGTGTGACGGGCGGGGAAGGGGCTGGCGCTGGTGCTTTCTGTTCATGTTGTCACGTTACGGCTGAACTCTGCGGGGAGCAGCAGCAGAAACAAGGTGTTGAGGAGAAGTGCTGTTTGCTCAACGTTTCCTCGCGTGTCTGAATATCTGTCAGCGTGGGTCTGATCTGCCAGGAGCCCGAGCTGCTCGCGGTGGAAACACCTCTGGAATTCAGGGGAACGCCGCCAAAACCTCATCCAAGATCACAGCCAAGATAAATCCCTCATTACAGAAACACATCATCCTCTCATCATCCTTTCATCATCCTCTCATCATCCTTTCATCCTGATGGGCGACGTGCAGCGCGCAGCCAGAGTCAACACTGAGAGGAGAGGTGGACTCTGGGAGTTTACCTCAACGCTACGGAGTGGAGTATCTGTGAGATAAACCAGCGTCCATCAAATAAAAGAGTCTGAACAGATCAACTCCAGCACCGACACATCGACTCTGCTTCAGGGAGTTTATCTGCTGAATGCTAACACTGCTAGCTTCATGGAGCCTGAACGTTTGGTGAAGTGATGGATCAGATGAAACCCTCTGATGTTAGATCACCAGCTCTAACCTGAGCTCCTCTGAAGAGTTTCCACCTGGTTAGAAAGTTAATGTTGACGTAATAAACAGTAAAACCTTCAGAAGCAACAAACGCAGCGTTAGCATAAAGATTTACTTTCACCTGCCTGATGTACAGATGTTAACTTTGGCAGATAATTCAGATTTGGTCTGAGTCATTTGAAGAGGATACCTGTTATTTTAAGTCACATTTGACTTTTCTTTATCTTTAGAGTTTTAATCACAGAAAAACACAAAACACCGTGTTCTAGTTTAAGCTAACAGTGAACATCACGCTTTGCTATCCAGCCTTCAGAAAACACACAGGCCTTCATCGCACATCATCATCAGTTTTCACAGCTCATTTTTCTTCTGTAAATAATATTTTTATATTTTTCTCTAAATTCATTATTTCCTATTTTTATTACTATTCTATTTTTATTGTTGTTGTTGCATTTTTGCATTTTTGCACTTGGTCTGTTAGTCGCTGGGACAAGAAAATATCCCAATGGGGGATTAATAAAGAATACTTTATTTTATTTTGTTTTATTTTATTTTACTCTATTTTATTTTATTTTGTTTTATTTTGTTTTATTTTACTTTATTTTATTTTATTTTATTTTATTTCAGTCTATTCTATTCTATTTTATCCAGATTGGTATCAAGGTTGTTCCAAATGAGAAATGGGTCGTTGACAAACATTTATGGCCATAATTTCTGACACTGAAACAAACACTAAGTACCAGGACTACAGCCCACATTGCAGTGGTTGCTGGTTCAATTCCTCGCTGCGTTTCCCGCCCTGCTCTCCACTCTGCATTTCTTGTCTTTCTTCATCTGTCTCATCAATTTAAGGCAGAAAAAGCCTGAAAATAATTCGAGAAGAGAGAATAAGATGAGTTGACTCTGAGTGAAACAGGTGAAGGATCAGATCCGTCCACAGGTCGTCAGCGAAAGTTCGTCAGCGCTGACTCCAGCTCAAAGTTCATCTGTTTCCTCAGGTTCAGGATTCAGAAACTAAACCACACTCAGAGAGGAAACGTCCACACTGAAGGAGAAATCTGTCCAGGTTTGTAGTTTGATCTGTAGCTGCTCGTTGAGGTGCAGAGTCGTTCATTGACCTGTTCATCAAACTGTAAACATGAAGCTGAACACCAAGCTGTCTCTTTCCCTGTAGAAACATCACGCTGTGTGTATTTCTGACTTCCAGCTGATTCAAACTTTACTCTCCTCTCCCTCTCACAGTAACCTGGCTGTGGTAACCACAATAATCTTTTTATCTTTTGTTTCCAGCTCCTGAGGGATTACTGGGCTCTTTAGCTGCTAAATGCTGCGTTAAGTTCCCTCATTACTCCCAAACTGGGTCTGCCGGCCACGCAGAGCAGAGCTGGGCAGGGGGCTCTGAGGTGGCAACCAGGTGGATCTCAGGTGGATCTCAGGTGGTTATGGAGCCTTTTCACTGGGAACGGGCGCCTGCTGTGGCTGAGCTGACTGTTGGAGAGGTGAGAGCTCTGAAGAGACCAGCTGAAGCCAACGGATGCTGTCGCCA
The DNA here is from genome assembly GCF_033239565.1 of Halichoeres trimaculatus. Taxonomy (NCBI): domain Eukaryota; kingdom Metazoa; phylum Chordata; class Actinopteri; order Labriformes; family Labridae; genus Halichoeres; species Halichoeres trimaculatus. The sequence goes on along the minus strand of NW_027437181.1, from coordinate 340,586 downwards.
TGTTGGAAATGCTGAGGACATTGCGAGGGATGGAGACGTGGAGCAGAGACTGGCTTTAACCTCCACCTATCGCCCTGACAGACGTTCAGACACGTCCCTACTCCACAGCACGGACACCTAAAGAGCTCCATGGACCAAAGCCAGGCTGTAGACCTGCTTTTCTTTGTGCTGCACAGACCGCTTTAATATGAACGTCATCATAAAGATGCATCGAGGCAACAGAAGCAACGTGTAGCTCTGTTCATTGGTCTAAACTCTAAAGTCAAACTATGCAGCAACAAAACGTCCGGCTGTTCCTCCACTGGAGTCTGACAGGATCACCATGGCAACAGAGCAACCAGTGTTTCAGAGCAAAGAGTGACCGTGCAAACTGGGGACTTCCAGCTGAACGTGTCAGTGATGGTCAGCGGAGAGTCCCCAGTTAACAGGGTCACACTTTACACTGAAACACCAGCAACGTCTGAGCTGTTAGAGATTTCTGTCTCCAGCCTCAGTGAACCTGGTTTGACTGTAAATAAATGATATTGATTAAAGACGTTATAACTTTCCTAAACCAAACTTTGTGTAGCTCATGAAAAAGTCAGTTTAAAGTTGAGGTCGTGACCAAATAGGACATTTAGCGCTCAGTGTGGAGGGTCGATTATCAGAGACAGTTTAAATTAGGATTAACAGAAACAGAGTTCATGTTCACAGTAAAACTACAGTTTGTCATCAAACTGTTTCACATTATAATTAGCAATCCTAAAATGCTAAATCATCATTATTATTCTTGCTCGTTGAACAGGACCCAGGTCTCAGACTGGGCGGTCTTTGTGCTGGTCTTTGGTTTGGGAGTTTTCTGGTTTACTGACACAGAGTATGTTTTGGTTTTGAAGGTCTGATCTGGATTTCTTCACTGAAAACCTCCGTCTCATGAAGATCTGTCTTATTACCACTCTAGATATTTCACACAGAGCTGAGAGTCGTTCCCGTTATTTAAGGTGAAGGTTTTTTAAGGTGGAACTTTTTGTCTATGGGGATATACTCTCTCTGTGTCTTGACAAACCGTTAAACTCTGCAGTATTCTGGTTGCTGAAATGTTTGCTAAGCCCTGAGTGTTTCACAGTTATGGGGATTCCCAGGCTTTTGCAGCCAGCCTATAGTGGACACTGGAGGAACTGCAGTCCCTTTGAATCAGACCAAACATGTAGAGAAAACATAAACGAGCTCTGAAATGAGTGGATTTGGACACTCAGGAGCTGGAGGAATCCATGGCCGACAGAAAAACGTCTGCTCCGTTATTTCACCGTTAATGATGAACTCTTCATCTGGATCAGAGTCTGCTCATCAGCACAGATCTGCTGCTGCTCTGACTGACCCCAGGCTGTCTCTGAAACGTCCCAGAAACATGCAGCAATAACACCGTGATGTGAAACCAGCCTCCAACAAACAGACGGTACGATAACGTGGACCTTGTTGTCACGGCTGTCACAGGAAGTGCCCGCGCTCCAACGAACCAGTCGGACTCATTATAATCCCCAGGAAGTCAATCCAGCACGGCTACATATTCCTGGGTGAAGGAGACTCCTGTTAACGGCTGTGGAGCTGCTGAGCTGTCGCATTTCAGAGGAGGTGCTGCCGAGCCCAGAGAGCTGCAGGGAGGAGGAGGAGGAGGAGGAGGAGGAGGAGGAGTGAAGGAGTGGGTGGAAAAAACAGAGAGACAGCAGAAATGAGACAGGAGGGATGAGGAGGGAGGAGGAGGGAGGAGGGGAGGCTGCAGATAGGACGGCAGCAGAGGTAGAGGAAGGCCGGCCCATCGATCGGCCCATCGATCGGCTCAGATAATTTCCCATTGATCGCTGCTCTGTTTGGAGACGGCTGGAGGAGGGTTATCGCCACACGCTGCAGCCGGGGAGGAGGCCGTAAACTGAGCACAGGGTGTCTGCACAGAGCTCTCCATCACCAGTAAAAACACACACACACACACCTCTAACATATCCACTGACACGCTGCATGCAGACTGTTCCCGTCACACAGAAAGAGAGACGCAGCTCCTCGCTGCTGGAGACGCTCTCACACCGTCCCTGAGCGTCCAGGCGCAGCAGAGCGAGCAGGATTTATTAGACTGAAACACAGTGACATCCTCCCTGACATCAATAACACACAGGCCCTCCACTTCCTGCAGTAATCATCAGGATAATTGTCTGGTTTGTGTTTCTGTGAGGAGCTGCCCACGCAGCTCAGGATGGAGAGGCTGATTCTGTCTCTTTATTACTCGCTGCTCCCAGCACACCTGGATAATAAAGCCAGGGCAGCTTTGCATACACACGTACAGCACATGTTGGTCCACGTTCACAAAGAGGAAATCACTCCCTGACTACGAGCAGCGGCGCTGTGATTGAATGTAACACCTCTGACTGAATCTGTTACACGAGCTCCCACCGGGCTGCTGCAGTAACCCACTCAGAGTCTGTCACCAGCTCGCCGCCTGGAGAGGAGGACACGCTGCAGCACTCAGAGTCTCAGAGGCAGGATTTAATGCTCTGCTTTCAAACTCCACGTTCAGGGAAAGGTTTTCAGTCAGACCGAGCATTGTTTCCTGTACCAGAGATTCACAGAAACGCTTCTGTAAAGAAATGTTTGCTGTTAGCGTGTTAGAGCAGTCTCTCTCCACACAGACGCTGATATCTATCCATCATCATCATCTGATATCTGTGAAAATAGGCCATTCTATTCAATCCACATCTACGGTACTCTGTGCTCAATATGGCCACACTTCATCACACATCATCAGCTGATAGAGGGGGCGGGGCCAACTGGGTCACACAGCACCAACACCAAATCACTGTTTGACTGAATATTTCATCCTTCATCCTAAAAATAAAAACAATGAGAGATTAAATCTGACAAAATGTAGTTTCTCCTGCCTGTCCTTGTTAGTTTTTGCCAGCGTTGCCACGGTTACTTTGAAAAAGTAATCTGATTACTAGTTACTGATTACTCCTTTAAAAAGTAACTTAGTTACTTTACTGACAACTTGATTTTAAAAGTAACTAGGTTAGATTACAAGTTACTTTTTGTTAGTTACTTTCAGCACTTTCTGCATGATATAGCAAAAATTGTACAATGTAGTTAAAATGAATGATAATATGAGTCAATATGTTTTTTTTTAACGTAACATGCAGACATTGGTAGCTGTAAAACATGGACTTTACAATTAAAACAAAAATATTCATTTTACACATTTTGAATTTCAAACTACAACTAACGTACTGTTTTTACAGTACCATTTTTGGTGCACTGCGCAATTTTTATTTAAATTATTTTCTTTTTAAATTCTCTTTATTTTGGTCTAGTTTGTTTTTATCAGTTTATTTTTCTTAAAGCTGTAGTCTATTGATCCTGTATTTGTAATACAACAAGCAAAAATAAATGTTGCTGCAGTGCGTGCTCACATAATCCTCAGTACCCTGCTCGGGGCACCCCAGTCTAAAAAGTCTGGGCACGCCCCTGCTTGGTGTATCATTGTAGCCTACGTTATGTTGCTCTGCTCCTCAGCAGGTGGATTTGTAATAAACAGAGGGTTCAGCTCATGGAATAGAGGGAGTTACAGTGAAAGACAGGACTCACCTTTCCCCAGGTAAAAATCAAACAACTTTTCCAGCGTTTATGTCTGCAGAGCGTGAATCTGTCTCTGATTGATTCCTAAATGTTTGAGTCAAATATCTGAAGCAAACTGCCAGCACAGAGTGAACAACGAACCATAATATTATCATCTTTAGCTGACACTAACTCAACGCAGACTACTCTTGGTGGTCCTGGTCCCAAAGGTTTAAGGATCCCTGAGCTAACGGCTAACAGGTCTGAGCAGTTTGTGAAGCAGAGCCAACGTAATGAAGAGGAAGCTAACAAAGCGGCTAGCAATAGCTTCAAAGTGAACATCTTGTGGTGTTAGCATTGCAAAGAAGAACACAGCTAACTCAAGCTAGCATCATGCTAAGGAAGTCGTTCAGTTCAACCAAACAAAAAGGGAGAAGAAACAAAGCAGCGAGCTTTGCAGACGTGTCAGGACGTCAGAGCGCTGGAGGAGGAGGAGGAGGAGGAGTTAACCCTCCATGTAACCAGAAATGATGAATTCTGCAAACACATGACGTGCAGGCTGGGCCATACAAGCTACAACAGTACTGGACCGTCACTGCTCTGTGTTTGATGATTGGACGACTGACGACGCAGCGTGGCGTGTTTGTTGACATGTTACAGCCGTGTTAGCGTCTGCTGTTTCCTTCTTTCCTAAATCTCACAGTACAACTGAGATAATCCCAGCAACGGGCGCTGATGTTCACTTTTCTTTTTAGATCTTCTTGTTGTGTTAGCGAACAGCTGTGGGACGCTAACAGACAGAGTTTGGGTCTCAGAGCAGCAGCAGCAGCAGCAGCAGCAGCAGCAGCAGCAGCAGCAGCAGCAGCAGCAGCAGCAGCAGCAGCAGCAGCAGCAGCAGCAGCTCGTTAATTAGCTTTCAGAGGAGTGGATCAGAAAGGTGAAACAGTGAAGTCCTCTCAGGATCAACAGATTATAATGTTTGTATTCTGGGACCTGGTCCATGAATAAAGCACAGAGCTGATGCTCTCCTTAGTTTCTGGACCTGGCTCTGATCACCTGTTATTAATCCAGTCAGATTATAATCTGCCAGCCTCGCTCTGCAGCTCATGCTAACACTGAAGCTCAGCTATAATAACCCAGCAGTCGGTGCAGCTCATTCTCCTCGGTAATCACACATGAACATTGTGTTTCCTGCGTTTCCTGAAGCCTGATCAGTGGATAGATTCAAAGGGTTGAAGTGAAAGGACTCAGTTTATGATAAACCCAGGAGATCTCTGACAAACGGCTTCATCCTGACTGCAGAGCAGCTTTTCTCCTCTATCACTCCTTCCTTATCTCCCTCAGCTTAGTTCACCTCCAGCTGAAGTCACTCTGCATGTGAAACCCAGCTGACAGCCTCCAGCTCTGCAGGAAAGTGCTTGTGTACAAAACCCTCAGCAGCCGAGGAGAGCAGCCGAGGAGAGCAGTGAGAGCGGAGGGGAGAAAGTGCCAGGATTCCCATCTCGCCGTTAGTCACACCTAATTTACATTCCCTTCCTGCGCTGCGAGCTGGTGAATTTACAAGTGGATAGAGAAGGTGCTGTCTGAGGCGAGTGTTGGCATGCTGTTAGCAGGGGTGAGGGAGAGGCATGAACCGTGCTCCCCGCTGCAGAGGAAACAGCCTCTCCTCAGCTCTGGGTCCAAGACGCCGCCTGGAGCTGTTTGCACAGACGCTGAGGGGCTGGACTGGCTGACTGATTCCCCCAACCAACGCCGCGCTGCTGAACCGGTTTAGTCACGCACATGACAGTTCATCACAGCTCGCTGGAGAAACCAGTGTCTGACAGGAGGGAGACAGAAGAGCTGAGCTGTGGGCGGCTGTGGACTGACGAAGACTGACGAGGACTGACGAAGACTGACGAGGACTGACGAAGACTGACGAGGACTGACGAAGACTGACGAGGACTGACGAAGACTGACGAGGACTGACAGGGACTGACGGGGACTGACGAGGACTGACGAAGACTGACGAGGACTGACGAAGACTGACGAGGACTGACGAAGACTGACGAGGACTGACGAGGACTGACGAAGACTGACGAGGACTGACGAAGACTGACGAGGACTGACGAGGACTGACGAAGACTGACGAGGACTGACGAAGACTGACGAGGACTGACGAAGACTGACGAGGACTGACGAAGACTGACGAGGACTGACGGGGACTGACGAGGACTGACGAAGACTGACGAGGACTGACGAGGACTGACGAAGACTGACGAGGACTGACGGGGACTGACGAGGACTGACGAAGACTGACGAGGACTGACGAGGACTGACGAAGACTGACGAGGACTGACGAAGACTGACGAGGACTGACGAAGACTGACGAGGACTGACGAAGACTGACGAGGACTGACGAGGACTGACGAAGACTGACGAGGACTGACGGGGACTGACGAGGACTGACGAAGACTGACGAGGACTGACGAAGACTGACGAGGACTGACGGGGACTGACGAGGACTGACGAAGACTGACGAGGACTGACGAAGACTGACGAGGACTGACGAAGACTGACGAGGACTGACGAAGACTGACGAGGACTGACGAAGACTGACGAGGACTGACGGGGACTGACGGGGACTGACGAGGACTGACGAAGACTGACGAAGACTGACGAGGACTGACGGGGACTGACGGGGACTGACGAGGACTGACGAAGACTGACGAGGACTGACGAAGACTGACGAGGACTGACGAAGACTGACGAAGACTGACGAAGACTGACGAGGACTGACGGGGACTGACGGGGACTGACGAGGACTGACGAAGACTGACGAGGACTGACGAAGACTGACGAGGACTGACGAAGACTGACGAGGACTGACGAAGACTGACGAGGACTGACGGGGACTGACGAGGACTGACGAAGACTGACGAGGACTGACGAAGACTGACGAGGACTGACGAAGACTGACGAGGACTGACGAGGACTGACGAAGACTGACGAGGACTGACGAAGACTGACGAGGACTGACGGGGACTGACGAGGACTGACGGGGACTGACGAGGACTGACGAGGACTGACGAAGACTGACGAGGACTGACGGGGACTGACGAGGACTGACGAAGACTGACGAGGACTGACGAAGACTGGTTCATAGCAGAGCTCAGATTCAACCTTTCATCACTTTATCAAAGAGGATCTTTGCTTTTCAGGCTCAGTCTGGCTTCATCAGATTTAACATGTTTTAAGGATAGGAAGAATTAAATATTTACATTAACTGAAGAGTTATTTTTTCAGTGAAATTCATCTGAAACTCATCAACGTAACGAACCAGAAGGTTTCCTGTTGTTAAAAATGTCAAACCAACTCGTCACCTGACTTTCTCCAGGATTAACTAGCTGTGCTGGATACTTGGTCCTGATTGGTCAAAACCAAAGGCTGATGGCACACAAACAGAGTGTGGTGTCTTTCCCTCTGCCTGTTGACTCTGTGGCAAAGTGTCAGAGTCTTGGTCTGGTCTCAGGGGTCAGTAAACACAGACAGTCAGTGGGAACAGACAGACGAGGAGCCTGAGGAGCTAACGAGCTTCAATCATCCTGTCCTGAGCTGATCTCTGAAAACACATCTAGGAACTGCCAATAACCACAACACTGGAAGCGACGGGACTTTTTCTTAGCTGAACAAAAACAAACAACAAAAAAAACAACAACCCAGGCAAACTCGCACTCATATTTCTGGATCATGGGTGTGTTTCTATCTTCAGTCAGGTCATGAGTAAGATTGGATGAACTTATGGATTTCTGACTTTCAAAGTAAACTGTCAGCTGTAAGAAAGATGTAAAATCAAACTTTCTATTTATTTATTTTTGTTTCCCGAGAGGTTTTGATCTCTCACTTGTGGATCCACTGGTCCGTATAAAACCTGGACCCAGTCTCAGCGCAGTGACACGTTCGTCTCTCAGGAGAAGTTATGGACACTTGTTCCCCCCGTGCTGGGAAAACTGGTTTAACTTTAAATCATCTAATAAAGAGGAGCAGAGACGTTGGTGAGGCGGGCTCTTAGCATCATGCTAACAGCTACAGTAAGCTTCCTGTCAGTCCAGTCCACCATGATCCTGATTGAGCCAAATTAAGCAGAACCAGTAATCTTAAAGTCGTCTTTGGCCTGAAGTCAAAGTTTATCCAAACACAAACTGAACGACTGGATAAACATGATGCAACACAAATATTAACCTGAACCTGAACCACAGACCAGGCAGAGCTGGATCCTGGACCAGACACCCAATCAGAAAACACACACCTCAGTCTGTGTGTGTGTGTGTGTGTGTGTCACAGTATGAAGAGTGTATTGATGACATGTTTGAGGCTTTTCTCTGAGTAAAAATAAAAACGTCAGCGAACATTAACCCTTCTGCTGACCGTGGGATGAGCTGTTTTGGTTTTTGCTCACGCTGATGATGAATTTACAGCCGGGACACAAACCTGATCATTACTCTGGGCTCAGACCTGGGGGCGTGGCTTCAGGCTGAAATCACTCAATGAAAACACGTTCCTCCACAAATATTCAGGATAACTCCCAGAAAGACGCTTCATTTCCCTGGAAGCTCAGCTGGCGTGTGAACAGTCTGTCAGCCGAGGTGTGCTGGACAGGACTGAACATTTGGAGTCGCTGACTGTCAGCAGCCAATCATCACTGCTGGCAGGTTCCCAGGCCGAGCGTTTCCTTCAGCTCCTCGTCCTCCTGGAGACGTGAATCAATGTTTCAGAAAGAGCTCGGAGCCAAGTTCACCACGTTTGAGGAATCCATGTTCAGCGTACTTCTTCTTCTTCTGGCTCATCATCGTGGTTCACGGGTGTTTCTTCCTCCAGCCAAAACTCAAAACTCAAAACTCAAAACTCAAAACTCCAAACTCCAAACTCCAGCAGTGAACATTTGTGAGTCTGCAGCTCTGAGGCTGCTGGAGGAAAACGAACAGAGCACCTAAAGGTTTTTAGAAAGAGCAAACTGATCTGTGTGTTTGGACAGACTGTTGGAGCCAAAACATGAAATTTCCTCAGATACTCAGAAAAACACCTCATTACTGTTGAGTTCAGCTCCTTCAGAGGAGGAAACAGGATAACGACTGATGGTGGATCAGAGGAAATCTTTCAGCAGCTAATTCAATATAGGATTTGGGGTCTGTCATAACTTTTCAGCTCAATCCAGTTATTTTAGGATGTGACAGCCCTGAACATATCACAACAATTAATACTACGTAATAATTAACAGAAACTCAGCTAATCTTCATCATCAACAACATATCTCTGTTAGTCTTTAGCCTGTGTTTTAGCCTTTAGCTCACATTTCAGTCTTTAGCCTCTGTTCATGCCTTTAGCTTGTGTTTCACTCTTTAGCTTGTGTTTTAGCCTTTAGCCTTTAGCTTACATTTTAGTTTTTAGCCTTTGTTTTAGCCTTTAGCTTGTGCTTTAACCTTTAGCTTGTGCTTCAGCCTTTAGTCATGTTTTACCCCTTAGCTTGTGATTTGGCCTTAAGCTTACGCCTTTGCCTTTAGCCTGTGTTTAAGCCTTTAGCTCTGGTTTTAGCCTTTAGCTCTGGTTTTAGCCTTTAGCTCTGGTTTTAGCCTTTAGCTCTGGTTTTAGCCTTTAGCCTGTGTTTAAGCCTTTAGCTTGTGTTTGAGCCTTTGGTTTATGTTTTAGCCTCTGGCCTGTGTTTCAGCCTTTAGCTCTGGTTTTAGCCTTTAGCTTTGGTTTTAGCGTTTAGCCTGTGTTTTAGCCTTAAGCTAGTGTTTTAGTCTTTAGCTCATGTCTTAGCCTCTAGCTTGTCTTTTAGCGTTTAGCCTGTGTTTTAGCATTTGGCCTGTGTTTTAGCCTTTAGCTGGTGTTCTGTCACTCTCCTGTTTAGCTTTCTTTTGCTCTGTCCTGTTTCTTTTATCAGTCCAGCTCCATTTTTTCACCATCACCACAAAATAAATCGTAGAAATCTTTTCCAGGAGAGAAAAACCCTGAGGTGATCCAGGAATCGTGAAGGAAACTTCAGAGTAAAATCATCACAACGAACATGAGGAAATTCGTTTCCCAGAGCTTTGACCTTCACTCAGTCCTTGAATTAATGAATTTTACTTCATTGTTTTACATCACCACTTCCTGTTAAACCCTGACGAAGGAGCAGCCAAAGATCTTTCTGGTCGCCACGTGTCGCCCGGTCACAGCAGCTCTGGACCCGGCCTCCTGATCCTGTTGGTCAAACGGTCTGAGCTCTGTTTCTCTGAGCACATTTCTGTGGAAACGTGTCGTGACTGAAGGAGAGGCCGTCTCAGAGGGCGGGACTTCCCCTGGCGCTCTCTGACAGCGCGCCGCTTCCCCCTGAGGCCGGGACGGACTCTGGATACAGTTTTACAGCTGATCACTCACTCGTCCCTGATGCTCCAGCGTGGAGCTGATGGAGGAGACTCTGTCACAGAGAAAGCTAAACAGGCGTATTAAAGCATGATGGGAAATGCTCCATAAACTGCAGCAGGTTTGGTTTTATTGTCAGCAGCTCTCTGCAGAGTGAGGCGGAGACAGTCTGGCACGTTGGGAGCGTTTTAACTCGACTTTTGATCAGGTCATGATTCCTCGCGGAGCGAAACACTTGTTTTTATTAAACGGTCCTTTCAAGTGGATCTGGAGTCAGAGCCATCGGGGTTTGATTTGAGTCCTGATCCAAGAGGAGACTCAGAGCAGTCAGCTGGAGACCACATGAGAGCCGCAGATGAATGAAGGCTCCTCTCGGCACCGTGTCACTTCCTGTTTGATGTGTAACAACACATTAAGCCTTTTCCACGGCGTCGCTGCATTCATGTTTTCTCTGAGTTTCTCTTTCAGATCCCACAGAAGAAAAACGCTGAGACTCCTGATCACTGACGCGCCTTCAGATTATTCCCATGATGCACTGCTCTGGCTTTAACCTGCACTGTAAGGTGTTTTAGATTCAGACGTGTCCTGGATCTGATGTTCAGAGGTCTCTGTCAGTCAGAAAACCTCAGGACGACAGGTTTCTATGGAAGCCTATTGCATTAATTTGAAAAAAAAACAACTCAGGTTTTTCAGAGTAATTGTTTCTTCGGTTTGTTTGTGGTAGTTAATTTTGTTTTTCTGATTAATATTTTTTATTTGGTTTGTTTTTGTTATAATTATTTCTGTTTTTATGAGTATTTTTTTGTGGTAATTAATTTTGTTTTTCTGATTTTTTTTTTTTATTGTTTTTTTTTGTTATAATTATTATATTGGTTTGTTTTTTGTTATAATTATTTATGTTTTCCTGTTTCCAGATTTCTTTTTTCCTGTTTTTTGGAGTAATTTTTTCCTGAAGTATCGAGATACTTCGAAATCCCTTTCTACCGGTCCGTACCGGGTCAATAAAGCTAAGGTATTAGCCACACACAGGGTATGATACCCTTGTTATGTTTTCGACTTTATCCTTATATTTTATATAAGCCTATTGTTCAGTGTAATACTTAAGGAATAGTATAGTAATATTACTCAGAAAAACAGGAAAAAAGTAATCTGAAAACAGAAAAAAAAAATACTCATAAAAACAGAAATAATTATAACAAAAACCAAACCAATAAAAAATTATTAATCAGAAAAACAAAATTAATTACCACAAAAAATTACTAATAAAACCAGAAATAATTTTAACCAAAAACAAACCAATAAAAAATATTAATCAAAAAAACAAAATTAATTACCTAAAAAAAAATTACTCATAAAAAATTGAAATTATAACAAAAAATAAACCAATATAATAAATATAACAAAAAACAAACCAATAAAAAATATTAATCAAAAAAACAAAATTAATTACCTAAAAAAAATTACTCATAAAAAATTGAAATTATAACAAAAAATTAACCAATATAATAAATATAACAAAAAACAAACGAATAAAAAATATTAATCAGAAAAACAAAATTAATTACCTTAAAAAAAATTACTCATAAAAAATTGAAATAATTATAACAAAAAACACATCAATATAATTATTAGAACAAAAAACAAACAAATAAAAAATATTAATCAGAAAAACAAAATTAATTATCACAAAAAACAAACCGAAGAATAAATTACCCCTGAGTTATTTTTTTTTCTTCAAGTGAATGCAATAGGCTTCCGTTTATTTCTTCAGTATTTATGAGTTAATGACTGGTTACAGTGGATGTTGGCGCCCCCTGTTTGCTCTGCTAATGCTCCACAAAGTGACGGAGTTTATCCAAGGACACACCTTCAGCCAGAAGAGGCCAGGCTCATAATGAACCCAGATTCGTCTCCAACCGGCTGGAGATAAGAGCACTCTATTTTGCATTTCCATTTCCCATTTGGCTGATATCACTGCGCTCCATCATGCATTATCCATGAAGGCTCAAAGTTCATTAGAGCATACAGAATAATTCACAAGTCATATTGGACTCCCCAAAAGTGGGCTTTAACAAACTCCAACATGACAGCAAATCTGACTGCTTGTCAGAGACGTGTGAGTTTTAAAGAGTGGATCCGTCCCAGAGGAGGACTGTGTCTGTAAACGTCTCTGAAGCTCCATCTCAAATTAAACTCAGAGGGACTGACTCAGAAACATGGAGACGTCCTGACACATGCTTCATGTTGGACTAAAGACTGTTTCTGGAGTTTAAACCAAGAAACACACACGAGTGATTCGATCCAGCTCATGTGAAAACTCAAACTCAACAAATTTGTCTGAAACTGAAAACTGTCAGCGCCATCAAACGATGATTCAGGTCCATCAGCAGCTCCACAGACTGAGCTGTTCCCTGACTGTCAGGTCAAAAACACTCTGTTTTTTAAAATGTTGGAGAGCGTCTGACAGCATCGAGTCGTCCTGGCCTCAAAAATCAACTAGACGTGATTCTGCTCATGAACTGTAGAGGCAGCAGAGAGCGCAGAGGGGAAACTGTTGAACATCTGTAAGACGAGTAAACGCCGCTCCACAGCCACAAACCACAGTAAATAAAAACTATCAAACATGGTTTCTGTTTTCTTTATGGTGAAGTGAGAGGAACACACCCGTCACTGCATCAACAGACTCGACTCAGACAGCTCAAACGCCCCCTGCTGGTGCCTGTCTTCAGGGATGGGTCATCACTTTTAACAGCTTCAATGTTTTTATCTCATAAACATTTTCTGACTTTATGTTTTCATTGGTTTAACCAGCACCTGAGTGTAATGTCAAATTTCCACCAGACAGTGGCGATAGCGTGTTAAAGAGATGATTACAACCTCCAGTCTGAAATATGGAGCTGAAATGTTCAAAACAGCAGTTCTTCAAGACTCCACTAGGGGCTGTCAGTAAAAACACCAGAAACTACAAACATATCACTTAAAAAAGCCGATCTTTAGAGCAGACATTAACGCGTTCACTGGCGCCGCCCTGTTGGCTAAGGCTGCCTTTTGCAGCAGCTTTCTCTTCTTTGTCCGTTTCTTGTAATTTTTTTGTCTCTTTTTCGTCATCTTTGTATTTGGAGTGGATCATTACTTTGTGTGGCTCATTTGTCGGTCACTGACACCAAACTTTTTGTGTCTTCAGTGATATTTTTACTACTTTTTCTCCTGTGTTTGTCTGGAGATCCTACATGTAACCATGGCTGCATTGTTTACATGTGAACTCAGCTGTTAGCAGCCTGTAGCATGTTGATGCTAACTGGTGCTAGGCCAGATGTTTCCCCACAAGGTGAGGAGAAGGAGGTGAGGACGACGTGCTGGTTCTCAGGTGTGAGCTAAGAAGTGACGACATGGACCTGTCCTTCCATCCATCGTTATTGGGAACGTAAGATCTATCTCCAATAAGATGGACGAGCTAGCTGTGCTAACCCAGCAACAGAGGGAATACCAGAGGGCAGAGTAGCATCATGCTATTCACAGACATGGCTAACAGAGCTAACAGCAGACAAGAGCTTCACCTGCTGTTTTCATACTTGTTTTCAAAGTTGTTAAACTGAAGTTTTGCCCGTATGAAGGCGGGGCCAGCGTGACTGACAGGTGGGATCCCTGTAGCTGTCTGCAGAGACTGAAGGACCGCCTCTTTACCTTTTATCTAAACAAAGAATTCTGTTTAAGAAAAGAGAGACAGCTTCCATAACAGTCAGTCAATGATTTAAATAAAAAAGGAAAATGCTAACTTCATGAAAAGAAAAAGAAATGAAGCTACAGTTCCCTCAGGTGAAGAGCTGTGAGGTTCAGAAACGTAAACGTTTGCAGAGACTGAGCATCACTGTAGAAAGTTACCCTGAATAAACTGCTCTGTGTCTAAACCTGGAGAAATCTTTCCTACAGCGTCCAACTGTTCTGTTTTTGAGAAAGTGATTTATCACTTTTGGAGGAAACTGGACTCATCAGTTTGTCCTGGAAGAGGAGGCGTCAGATCAGGAAACACTCAGTGAGTCTTTCTGCCCAGCAGTTACAAACTGTGTACTCGTGCTGGAGTAAAAAGCAGCGTCTCCATCCAGAGCACAAAGACCAAACAGGCTGAATATGATGATGATTGTTGACAGCTTATCACTCAGAGAGGAACTGTCAGCCTCCTCTTCCTCAGTCATCTCCTCAGATAGTTAAAACCAACCATTGTCAGATCTGTTGTTGGCTTTAAACTCTGGTGATGAGGAAATCTGGTTTCTGCATCCTCCTCCAGGGAGCAGAGTGAAATGAGGGCAGTCATCCAGGAGATGTTTTCTGCCTCTGACATTAGACTCTGTCACGTCTTCCTGTTAGAGTCATATGTTGTTAACAGATCTGAACAACAGGCTGATCCAGCGCTCAGAGACCTCAGAGATCTCAGAGACCTCAGAAAGCTCAGAGACCTCAGAAAGCTCAGAGGTCTCAGTGACTGCGTCCTGTTTGAGCAGCTGTCAGACTCAGTGAAACAGAGTTTTCATAGAGCAGAGTTATAAAACGAGCTGCTAATTACACCATCAGAGCTCTGATGAGCTAACGAGGCTGGCTGAGTGGAAACACTTTGTTCAGAAACTGATTTATCGTCTCGACTGTTTGGAGGATGTTTGGAGGATGTTTGGAATAACTTGGAAAAACTTTTTTCTCTCGGCTGTGTTTGATCTGGAGCTGGGAAAACACATGTTGAACAACTGAGAAACTGTGAGAATGACTTTGTTCCTGATCAGCTGACTGCCAAATGCTCAATTCTGATTGGTCGAAACCAAAAACAAACTAATTCTGAAAAGCAAGAGTGACTACCAGGCCAGTTTCATGATTCATTAATAACTCTCCAATGAGTCAGCTCGGTTACAAAGTTCATGATTTCCTCTCTTCCTGTTGACGATGTGGCAGAAACATCATTTTCTGGTGGCATCAGTAAAAAACATGGAGGACGTTTGTGAAACAACTCTCAGCCTATAGGAGGCTTTAGATCAGCTCTGACTGCACAGAAACCTTTGGATGGAAACAGCGCTTTTCCGTTTCCCATGAGTTACCCTCAGTCCTAAACATGTGACTCCTGTCCTGAATGGAAAGTGGATCTTCTTTGAACACAACTTTTTTTGTTTTCAAGACAATTTAGCTTTTTTTTTTAGCCTTTAGCTTTTTTTTTAGCCTTTAGCCTGTGTTTAATTCTTTAGCTTGTGTTTTAGCCTTTAGCTTGGGTTTGAGCCTTTAGCTCGTGTTTTAGCCTATAGGTTGTATTTTAGCCTTCAGCACATGTTTCAACATTTAACTCCTTTTTGGCCTTTAGCCTGTGTTTTAGCCTTTTAGCCTGTGTTTTAGCCTGTGCTTGAGCCTTAAGACTGTGTTTTAACATTTATCTCTTGTTTTAGCCTTTAGCTCATATTTTGGGCTTTAGCTCATATTTTAGTCTTCAACAAATGTTTTAGCCTTTAGCCTGTGTCCTAGCCTTTTAGCTTGTGTTTTAGCCTTTAGCTTGTATTTAAGTCTTTAGCTCCTGTTTTTTAGCCTATAGTTAATTTTTTAGCCTTAAGCTTGTGTCTTGGCCTTTAGCTTGTTTTTTTAAGCCTTTAGCTCATGTCTTAGCCTTTAGCATGTGTCTTAGCCTTTAGCTTGTTTTTTTAAGCCTTTAGCTCATGTCTTAGCCTTTAGCATGTGTCTTAGCCTTTAGCTTGTTTTTTTAAGCCTTTAGCTCATGTCTTAGCCTTTAGCATGTGTCTTAGCCTTTAGCTTGTTTTTTTAAGCCTTTAGCTCATGTCTTAGCCTTTAGCATGTGTCTTAGCCTTTAGCTTGTGTTTTAGTCTTTAGCTTATGTTTTAGCTTTTAGCTTGTGTTTTAGTCTTTAGCTCATGTTTTAGCTCGTGTTCTGTCACTCTCCTGTTTAGCTTCCTTCTGCTCTTCTGTCTTTTTCTTTCGTCAGTCCAGCTCCAGTCTCCATCATCACTATAAATGTAACCCCAGAAATCTTTTGGATTTTTTTTCCAGAGAACTCTGAGTCTCAAACACCAAGAAATTGGTGAGAAGTGGATGATGTGACAGATCATAATGCAAATATGAACATTTTCAGTCAGGAAACAGTCTGCTTTCTGACTGTTGACGTCTGACGTGTGGATTAAAGATTATTTTTATTCCCAAAGACTCAATCTGTGTGTTTTATTTCAGGCTTCAAAAAAATGTGTTTCACCTCATTTAACGACCTTTTTATGGACAAAGACTTCGCTCAGAGGATTGAGAGGATTGATCCATGATAACATGTTTTATAAAACTTAATATCACAGACGCTGTTTGAGGCTAAGGTGGATGAACAGAGGGGACATTAGTCTGTGTTTAAGTCTCTGTTTAAAAACCAGTCGTCCTGGGCTGCTGTGAGCTGTAAACGCTTTATAACAGACTCACAGGGTCTGCACTCAGTCCCTGCTCCTACATCTCCATTTCTCACAATACCATTTACAATTCCTCCTCCAGAGACATGAAAAGCTCTTGTCAGGCTGCACACACTCGGCGCCGAGGGCTTTAAAAAGCTCCTTAAATCCTCCGCAGCCACAATGTCAAAGGGACAAAATATAAAGTGTAGCCCGCTCTTTTTTACAGGCGCGCTGGGACTCTGAAAAGGTGAATACAGCGTGTTATTAAAGAGGCTCCTCATGAAGCGGCCCGGCCTGGGATAATTAGAATGTAAATGCAGAGTGGGCTGGGACGGATCAGAGGATAGACATTGGCATTTAGATTATGCTGAGACTAGATTACTGATGACACCGTGTGTGGGGAGATAGCCTCTCTGAGAGACGCTGGGCAACTGATTAACTGTGTTTCTCCACCAGCAACGCAGGACGCTGCTGCTCCATCACTGCTAATTAGCAGGAGGGGAGAGACGCTGCAAACAGCCCTCGACAAGACCAAAACACACACACAGAGACAAAGAGTATATGTGCTCACACACACACACACACACACACACACCTCCTGCTCCTCGTATGAGACTGGAAGAATGAAGCACTTCTGCTCTGAAGAAATCCTCTCACCTCCGTTCAATTCCTGGGTGGGGGCATACGCCAGGAACAGAGCAGCTAAGACCAAACAGAAAACCAAAGACAGAGGAGGAGGAGGAGGAGGAGGAGGAGGAGGCGCAGGGAGCAGGCAGAGAGCAGGATGAATAAATTGAGGCTGATCTGGTGCTCTGCATTCTGAGGAGGGAGGATTTGCATATCTGTGCAGCGGTGCAGGGGGAGAAATGTGTCGGTGCTGACAGCAAGCTGAATATCTTAAACCTCCGCTGACACCGCTGCAGGCGCTCTCTGCTCACGTACACTGAAACACACACACACACACTCACTCACACACACACACACACACACACACACACTGAGCAGACTTAAGGTCAGGGGATGGGAGCTCTGAGCTGGGCTTTGTTCCTGCAGTCATGTACAGTAGAGCTGCTTGCTGAGCCGCTGAGGCCGTCCACTCTCCTCTGACTCTTTCTAACAGCCTGTTTCTGTGTGTACATGTGTGTACAGGTGTGTGTATAGGTGTGTATAGGTGTGAGGATGTATACAGGTGAGCTGTAAACACAGAGAACGACACAAACACGCTCCACTGGTCCAAACCCAGAGAGCTCTCAGAGAGCGGCTCTCAGAGAGCGGCTCTCAGCAGCTCAGCAGCATTAGCACTTCAAACAGCGAGCACGGAGCAGCTGAACATCAGACTGAGTCCACGCTGAGGAGGGAGCTAAACCTCACAGAAACAATTAAGAGCAAAGGGACAGAGCGGTTTTTGTTTTCAGAGGAGAAACAGGGAGAAATACACCACGAGAGTCAAACGACGACTGAGGATCAACTACAGCTCACGGTGAAAACTGCGGAAGAGTCCTTTAACTGGTTTAAGGTGGACCCACAAAGACATATGCAGTGAAATTAGTAAAACAAAATGTGCGCTGCTAACTTTTCAGTCACTTACTGTAGTTAAGGTAAAACTGCAGCTTTAAAGAGGGATTAATGTTTATCAACAATGGCGGATGCGATGGAAACTTGGGTGAAGAAGCACTGCTGAGTATCATGGTTTGTAAACTGACGTGGAGAAGCCAACCACCAAAAAACACATTTTTAACCTCATACCATCACTTTGACGGACGGTAAACTGCTCCCAGGTTTGTGAAACAGCAGTAATCGCGTTAACACGCTAATAACAGCTGCCGTCGGCTGACAGTCCCCAGTTAGCACGGTCCCTATTAACGCTGAAACACCGGTTGCGCTGTAACAGTCAAAACTTGATCGATGTTGCCTCTGTTGTAAAGTATTGTTTCTAAAAACTGAGCACAGAAAAAAACGCACATTTTGATGCTTTAACAGGTTGAATTTAGTGTTTAAAAAATGCTAACCCGTCTGAATGAATGGAGCTAAACGCTGCTTCTGTGGTTGAGATGTGTGAACATCTTTATGATGACGTAGACTGATAATCCTCTGAACTGTAACAGCTGACATGCCCATAGATTCACTGTTACACCCTGTGAGCTGATGATACGGTAAATTAGTGAGAAGTATTTCAGGTAAACATCATACTTTACAAAGAAAAAAAACAAACTTTATCTTCGTTCCTGAGGCAGAGAAATACCGTGCTACAGTTTGTGTAATTTTGGCGCCCCCTGTGGACAAAGCGAAAAATTAAACTTAACATAACATATTTTATATTATTTCATTTTTATATTATTTTTATTATTTTTATACTGAAAACATCCAATAAAAGTTCAGATGAGGAGTCCTGTGCTCTTACTCTGAGATTTGGTCATGAAACCTGAAACGACTTTAAACTCTCACTTTGGTTACAGCGCCCCCTGTGGTCAGAGCATTGCCTTTTGTTTCTTTTCTGATCTTGCCTTTAACATTAACAGGTGCTTTTGGACACAGAGATCTCAGTTTAATGTTTTAAAATGTAGAAAAACCAGTTAAAGCAACATGAGGTTAATCACCTTATCCGAGCCTTACCCTGCAGCAGCAGCAGCACTGACAGGAACCAAAATCAGCCAAAAATAATAAGAAATGTCCCTGATACTCCACTCTGCTTCCACATGTCAGACTACGGCACTATGAATAATTTAAGTCTGTTTAACAACCTGTTAAAAACTGCTCACTGTAGCTTTAAAAACATTTTCCTTGACTGAGCTGAGTCCAGGCGTTGATGAAAATCACGAGCATCTGAACAAAAACACGTCCCGAGATTTCAGAGAGATTTCTGATCCTGTCATTGACTGAGTTATTATTTCACATCAGTCTCCGTCTGAGCTGAAAGTGATGAGACACGACGTGTTGATCAGAGTCTCAGAGGTGACGCTGTGACTTCAGGAGGGAGCTTAGACCCAGTCCCTCTGCAGAGCCAGACCAGCTCATCACGGTCCAGAAGCAGACAGCTGGTTAGTAAGAAGCTGGGTTTGTTTTTCAGAGTTGATCTGTGGACAGAGCAGTGACAGCAGCAGCAGAGAGCGTCTTCATGTAAAGATGTCTGTGTTTGTCTCCTCCTGACCAGCCGGAGCAGCAGACAGAGATAACAGCACAGAGAGCAGAGCGTTATTGATCGTGCAGCTCTCAGAGATATAACAGATATGTAATGCACCTCTCTTAATAATTCAGTCAACAGACGCAGCTCTGCAGAGCACGCAGCACCAGGCTGAGCGTTTAACAGGCTTTTACTCAGAGTATCTCTCAGTCTTTGCTCCTGCAGGCTGCGTTTGTAGGATCATTTGACAGCTGCACAGAGCCAGCAGCAGGTCTTTACAGTCTGCTTCACCTCTTTCAAATGTTTAAGATCCTCAGAGGGAGAGCAGAACAAAACCTCTTCCTCACAGGCTCCAGGAGACGCGTGCAGAGGGCGAGTCCTCCTCCCTGACAGTCGAACCCTCTGCAGACGATCTCCGTGCTGTTCATCAGAGAGGCTCAGAGCGGGTTTCATTTGGCAGGTCGTAGTCCTGCTCCCAAACCAACGAGAGCTGAGGGGGACACGTTTTATTAGCCTGACGCTGTCTAATAGCCGCCATCATTCCTGATTAATCTGAGGGTTTCTGTATCTGTGGCTCCGTGTGGCGCTCAGCAGCTCAGCAGCTCAGCGGGGAGAGGAGAGCTCGAACAGAGCCAGGGTTAGCGCCTCCACTCCCACTGCACATAACTCGTACTACTTTGGATGAAAGCCTGCTGCCAAACGCTGTGTGTGTGTGAGTGCGTGTGTGTGTGTGTGTGTGTGTGTGTGGGTGAGAGAAGCTGCTCTGACAAAAATAACAACAGCTGGGGCTTGAAAAGTGACCAACCGTGGTTTTAGACTTTCCTTTAAATGTTCCTCTCAAAGTTTGTTTCTGTGTTTCCTTCCTGAGCGGCTCCAGCGCCGTGGCCGACATCACCACGCACAAACATCAGAGGATCCTCGTGGGGGGGTGGGGGGGTTCCCTGTCCCCTCCGCCTCTCCTCATACCACCAATATTATATTATATTATATTATATTATATTATATTATATTATATTATATTATATTTTATATTATATTATATTATATTATATTATATTTTATATTTTATATTATATTATATTATATTATACTATATCATATTATATATTAATATTATAGTTTTTGTTGTTCATGGTTATTATTATTAGGATTACTATTATTATTATTATTATCACTATAATTATTATTATTATTATTGTTTATTCATTTATTTCTTTATATATTTATTTTTCTTTATTCTCATTTATTTATTTTTTATTTTTTATTTATTTTCTTCTCTCTCTTCTTCTTAACTATTGTTATTATTATCCATGTCACAGTAACAATGCAACTTTTTCTAATCATTCAATTAATATTTTCCTTTGTAATAATAAATATCATCAACCACATTTTTAGCACACACCACCACAAAGTTTTGTTGTTCACACCTCACACCTGGTATGTCCCTGTGTTGTCTAATTGCACAAATAAAAAAAAAAAAAAAAAAAGAGGATCCTCATGAGTGTGTGTGAGCAGCTCATTAAGCTCAAGGTTAAAGCTATGGTCTACGATTTGGAAGCTTTGTACATCTTAATAATACGTTCATAGGGCTGTTATGGTCCAATCTACACAATATAAAGACCAAAAAGAACAAAAAAATCCATTCAGTATATCCACGAGTCCATCCAATCTGTCTCCATCGCTTCGCACCGTCACGCCCATGGTCCCACCTCGTCCTTCCCCACTACCCCTCTCACGTCAGCTAGCTGCTCAGCTACCGAAGCCTCATGGAGCCAGAGAAGACCCAAACCAGGAAGCTGTTACTGTTACCTTTCTCTAATTTCCTCACTAGCGGCCATGGATCCAACACAATCACAAACATTTCTCCTCCACGCCACAGTGCCTCACCACCACAACAAGTGCCTCGCTGTGTCCACAAAAGAAATAAGTGTGATCTCACCGGCTGGACGTTGGTACACACACAGCTCAGTAGATAGCTTGATGAGAAACCTGAACTGATCTGACCTGATCACATTTACCGTCTCCTTTCCTCCTGCTTGATTCAACACAGCTGAGCAATTAACGTGCACACGAACCAGCTGACAGGACGGGCGCGCTCGCTATAACAGTTACACACAGGGCCAAACACAAACTGATTAGCTTTATCAGTGGATACTACTACTCCCACTGTAGCTGAACTCATGCTGAACTACCTAAAAACCCACAGGGACCGCTCCAGGGTGGATATAGGTGCCCACCTGCTCTGGTGAGTGCTTCCTTAAAAACCACAGAAATCTCAGACGGAGTTTGGCGTGAGTTGTGCGCGTCACGGGGAAACTGAGGCTGCGCTTCACGTATCAGCTGGCAAACAGCTGTTCACCTGTTGAACAGGTAATGACTTTGTTTCCCACAGTGGGAGATGTCAGCTTAATAACTCTGGTTAGTCTGAGCCTGTACTGGCTAATGACTGAACGCTGCTGGTTGGAACGGGTCGGCTCTGTCAATAGATGTTAGCATAAGTTAGCCACACATCTTTAGCATTGTAAACTGAGCTGGTGAAGACACGCCCAGAAAGGTAAAGCCCCGCCCACAGTCGGCTCTGCTCTGATCAGCTGGCAGTGCCAACGTCAGACCTGCTTCTCCGGATAATTCATGGTTTTGATCGCACCGGTCCAACTGAAAAAGCTCCCACTGTGTGTTACAAGGAGGACGACTGTCTGTTTTTACATTTTCTGCTTCTTGCTCTGTCAGAGGGGGCGTGTTGTTAGGAGGCGAAGAGGGCGATACGAGCTGGGGGGGGTGAGGCTACGTTTTCCAAACGTGTCTCATCAGACAAACTGGGTTTCAGATCGTAGACCAGAGCTTTAAGTTAGCACAAGGTCAGATTTGTCTCTGCAGGCTGGAGGAGACGCTAACGTGCTGGTCACGTGTCAGAGCGTTTCCTGGCCGAGGAGCCGAGCAGGAGGACGCTGAGTCTGAGGAGGAGTGGTGGAGGTATGACAAAGTGCATGTTCGTATTACCGTGTGTGTTCCTGTGTGTGTTCCTGTGTGTGTTCCTGTGTGTGTTCCTGTGTGTGTTCCTGTGTGTGTGTAACACAGTGGACGCGCTCCTCGGCGTGCCACAGGCGCGCTGACATTGATCCTGCAGACCTCTCCCATCAGTCTCCCTGACAGAGCGAACTGGATTGTTCATAAAAATGGAAATTGAGCCGTGTTGTTCTCATGCTGCAGGCAGACTCTCCCCTCACATCCTGGAGGAAACCTGCTCACACACGGCTGTGCAGGGGTGAAATGAGCAGCACGTGCATTTATACGACTCATTAATGAGCCTGACGGCGCTGTGACAATGTGAGGAAAGCTACAGTGTTACTCCAACATAAACACAGGTAAACAAACACTTCCCTCCACCCGACCCTGAGCGGTTTGAGCAAAGAAACACATCAAACAGACGCAGAGTAAACAAACACAGACAGCTGGAGGCAGGGCGCAGGAAGCACAGCCCTCTGCTGACGAACCGCTAGCTGTCACGTCCTGATCGTGCTCAGAGAGAAAACGCTGTGGCTGTGGAGGTGGAGGTGGAGGTGGAGGTGGAGGTGGGTGGGGCTGATAATTACAGCAAATACACCACAACATGCAATTAGCTCTCTGGTATGCATCGTTTGTTAGCTTAGCAGTGTTCATGTCACACGCTAATTACCCTCCACTCCTGCAGGCATGTGACCAGCGCTGGCTGCACAGAGTGAAGGACTTTCATCATCATCATCATCATCATCATCATCATCATCATCATCATCATCATCATCATCATCGTCAGCAGAGGGAGGATGAGAAACGACCTGATGGATGAAGGTGGAGTTTCTTCACGGTTCCTACAGCTCAAGCCAAGTTAAATTTAAGACGATTTAAGACTTTTCTGAGGCCGTTTGAAATCAGATTTAAGACCAAGTCGACAACGAACCACAATTGAAACAAACAAAACAACAAAATAAAATCACCACATGATTTACCTGGGTGAGAGGCCATTTTAACCCAATGTTTATTTTAGATAAAACATCACTTTTTGTCTTCTTTTTAACCCCATTTTACAGCTTTATGCCTATTTTGCCCCCATTCGTCATTTTTTGGCCACTGTCAGAAACATTTTTGTAATTTTTACATGTTTTTTGAAATTTTATTTCAAATTTAATTCCCAATTTTGCTGCCAAAAACTATTTTCCTAAACTACTTCGGGATTTTTTTGCAAATTTTTCCTTTTTTTGTTGCAATTTCATACCTATTTTGCACCTATTTATTATCCTTTTTCCACTTTCATACCATTTTTGCCCAGTTTTTGCAATTCTTATCCCTTTTTTGACCTTTATTCATACACTTTGTCCCACTTTTGGACCATTTTTATCTTTTTAAGCTCGTTTTTATACCTTTTTTCCTATTTTGCCCCCATTATTATTATTTTTTGACCACTGTCAGAAACATTTTTGTAATTTTTACATGTTTTTTGACTTTTAATTTCAAATTTTATTTCTAATTTTGCTGCCATAATCAATTTTCCTCAGCCACTTTTGGATTTTTATTTTTATTTTTACTTTTTGCCATTTTTTTTCACCTTTTTTGTCCCTCTCCAGGCACTGTAGTTAAAACCGAGACATGCGTCTGCTCTGAAAGATCCTGGTGCAGCCACATCACTGATTTGTTAGTTCTGCTTTTGTGATTGCATAATGTTGCCATGACAATAAATCAGTGAATTCTTTCTGAAAAACAGATACATTTTGCTAAATATTTTTTTAGTTCAGTCTAACATAAATCTTATTGATGTGGTTAAATTTTTAAGACTTTTGAAAATTGGATTTAAGACATTTTAATGCCAATTAAGGCCTTATTTTTAGAATTATGAATTCAATGCCTTTTAAGACTTTTCAAGGATCCGCAGGAACCCTGTTCTTTAAGGAAACCTGGATGCTAACTCCCCTGAGCTAATAAACTCCTGATTTCCTAAAGCAGCTTGATGAAGTCACAGGTTTGTGGACAATGGGAGAGTTTCTGGGAATCAGCAGCCAGCGCTCACGTTTCATCAAAGTGTGTAAACTCAGAAATCACCGTCATTAAAGCGGCTTCATGTCTCATCAGAGCAGCAGGATCAGCTCTACAGACGATGGTGGAGTTTATGAAAATGTTCGATCGATGTGACTAAACAAAGAAATCATGACAGATTAAAACAGTTCAGAAATTTTGCATCTTTTTTTTGCAGAGGATCAAAGATTTCACGAGACTGATGAGGCACTGCATCAACAAGTTTACAGGCAAACTAAAATCTCTTCACGTTTTGTCGATTTCACATCATTTCTTTGCAGACGATGTCAGAGTTTATACACCGACACTTTACTGTCCATCAATGAGCAGAAACTCAGAAACTACACTTTCTTTCATCAGGTCAATGTTTGATCAATTTTGTTGGATTTCATTAATTTTTCAGGTAATTTGGGAGTACAAACTCAGAAATTATAATCTCTTAAAAACTTGATGACATCATTTCTGTCTGATTTTTTTTGCAGATGACAGCAAAGTTTCTTTTAGAAAATCTTAAAAAACATCGTAATTATTTTGTACGACTAAATTCATCAAGTGCACGAACTTAGAAATCATAAATATTCTTCACTCACAGTTTTATCAAAGTCTCTCCACTCAGGCATGATCTTTGAATGTCTGGATGCTATTTCACTTTGGAAGATTTTGTTTTTGGCAGATTTTTTTTTTCTTTTTACTAAACCAGATAATAATAATCAAAATCTTTCATGCATTATTAAATTTGCATGATTTTTTGCAGATGTTGAAGTTTCATTGTGGAAATCTGAAGCCAGTGCTGATTTTCCTGTTTTATTTATAGCCACAAACTCAGGAACTATAACCTGTTAAAAAGCTTGATGCTATAGAATATTAGTTTAGTTTAGTTTAGACAACTTTATTTATTTTATTGTAAAATATGTTTTTAGATGATGGTAGTTTCTTTTGGAAAATCAGAAGATGTTTGATTGTCTTTAAACCAGTTCATCAGATGCATACACTCAGAAATCAGAGTCTTTTAAAAAGCTTGAAGTTGTTTGCAGGATGATTTTTCAGATGCTGTAAAGATTATTTTTTGAAGCTATATAAACTGTTTTATGTCTCCATCCATGAGTACAAACTCAGAAATGACCATCTCTTGAAGAGCTTGCTGCCTAATCAATCTGTCTCCCCGCTGGTCGCCTCCTTCAGACGTGTGGCGAGCGTAGCGGGACGGCAGCAGGTGATATTGATTTTCCTGAGGAGTGGGGGAGGGGAGCAGGTTGGGCTGAAGATGGAAATGTTCAGAGCGACTCTGAGCCTCTACGGCGAGCTGCGCGAACGCTAGCTGGAGTCTGTCCACGCAGTTTAACCTTCAGACAGGAAGAGGCGCCGTGATGGCGATCAGGCAGCTGGAGCAGAGTCTGAGGTTGGAGCAGGTTATAACTGAGCAGGTTATGACTGAGCAGGTTATAATTGAGCTGGTTATAATTGAGCAGGTTATAATTGGAGCAGGTTATAATTGGAGCAGGTTATAATTGGAACAGGTGATAATTGGAGCAGGTTATAATTGGAACAGGTTATAATTGGAGCAGGTTATAATTGGAGCAGGTTATGATTGGAGCAGGTTATAACTGAGCAGGTTATAACTGAGCAGGTTATAATTGGAGCAGGTTATAATTGGAGCAGGTTATAATTGGAACAGGTTATAATTGGAGCAGGTTATAATTGGAGCAGGTTATAATTGGAGCAGGTTATAATTGGAGCAGGTTATAATTGAGCAGGTTATAATTGGAACAGGTTATAATTGGATCAGGTTATAATTGGAGCAGGTTATAATTGGAGCAGGTTATGATTGGAGCAGGTTATAACTGAGCAGGTTATAATTGGAGCAGGTTATAATTGAGCAGGTTATAACTGAGCAGGTTATAATTGGAGCAGGTTATAATTGAGCAGGTTATAACTGAGCAGGTTATAATTGAGCAGGTTATAATTGGAACAGGTTATAATTGGATCAGGTTATAATTGGAACAGGTTATAATTGGAGCAGGTTATAATTGAGCAGGTTATAATTGGAGCAGGTTATGATTGGAGCAGGTTATAACTGAGCAGGTTATAACTGAGCAGGTTATAATTGGAGCAGGTTATAATTGGAGCAGGTTATAATTGGAACAGGTTATAATTGGAGCAGGTTATAATTGGAGCAGGTTATAATTGGAGCAGGTTATAATTGGAGCAGGTTATAATTGAGCAGGTTATAATTGGAACAGGTTATAATTGGATCAGGTTATAATTGGAGCAGGTTATAATTGGAGCAGGTTATGATTGGAGCAGGTTATAACTGAGCAGGTTATAATTGGAGCAGGTTATAATTGAGCAGGTTATAACTGAGCAGGTTATAATTGGAGCAGGTTATAATTGAGCAGGTTATAATTGAGCAGGTTATAATTGAGTAGGTTATAATTGAGCAGGTTATAATTGGAGCAGGTTATAATTGAGTAGGTTATAATTGAGCAGGTTATAATTGAGCAGGTTATAATTGGAGCAGGTTATAATTGAGTAGGTTATAATTGAGCAGGTTATAATTGGAGCAGGTTATAATTGAGTAGGTTATAATTGAGCAGGTTATAATTGAGCAGGTTATAATTGGAGCAGGTTATAATTGAGTAGGTTATAATTGAGCAGGTTATAATTGAGCTGGTTATAATTGAGCAGGTTATAATTGAGCAGGTTATAATTGGAGCAGGTTATAATTGAGTAGGTTATAATTGGAGCTGATAGTCCAGCCTGGTCTGTGTATTACCTGATTGTGACAGGAACACTGATATTTATTCCACAGTGCTAATAGGATGAGCTGTTGTCTCCGTTTCCTCTCACGGGTAAATATCTTTGTAGTTTGTGACCAGAGAGGAGCAGACCTCAGATCAGCCAGAGAACAGCAGGGCTGGATGAGATCTGAAACACTTTGGATCATTCCTCTTTAAATATCAGGATGGGTAAATGAGCGGTGGATCGTGATGGTTTTATGGAGGAGAGGAGTCAACAGGTGATGAAATTTAAAGAAATGGTTTTAACTAACGGCTGATTAGAGACACAGGATTCAGTCTGGGTTCACGGCTCTGCCTCAGATCTCTGCAGGTAAACAGGAGGAGACGTTAGGCAGACGCCAGAGCACAAAGACAAGTGTCCTGAGTGAGACGTGAAGGAGCAATCATCAAAATCTCACATTTCTGGTTTAGTTAGCTGGGTTTAATTAATGCCTCTGCAGATATAAATGAAGCTCACGTCTTTAACAGAGCGTTTTCTTCTTTAGTGCACTGACATGGCTGGATGATACCAAACACTGATCCACATAGATCCACTCTGAGGCTCTGGTTTCAGACACAGCCCAGATCCCATCAGTGGGTCAGAGTGGGTCTGTTTTTCTATCCATAGCCCAGCTAACAAGACCTGATCCTGGAGCGGGGTTCAGTCAGATTAAGCTGTTGTTGTTTGAGCCCAACAACTGTTTAATCCACGTCCACTGACTGCTGCTCCCAGCTGCTGCTGAGGCTCCTTCATGGTCTGCTGTAACGCCCTCTGTAGATCCCTAAAACCCCGTTTCCACCAAGTGGTCCGGTTTGGGTCAGTAAAGCCTGACGCCATAGCAGCGTGACTCAGTGTACCCAGCTAATAAATCCAACGGAGAAGAAAAACATGACACAGGAAACAAAGAGCGACGATGAAGACATCCAGTAATTTGTCCTCTCTGTGATCGTCATGTGTCTCTTTGTTACAAAGATCAATCAAACTTTGTTTCAGAGAAGGCTGTGAACCGCCAGGGGAAATACAGCAGCTGCTGTCACACAGGAAGTGACCATTCTTTCAGCCAATCAGCAGACTGCAGAGTTTCTAGCTCCACCTTCAGAAGGGTCCCAAAAAGTGGGACGGTACAAGTTGGTGATTTAGGGATCTGTCCCAGGATCAGTCCGTGGAAACGCTGTGAAATGCGTGTTGTGCCGAGACGAACCGAACTGAATTGTTGGTGGAAACAGGGCTCAAGTCCCTCTACATCACTTCATCTGGTACAACTGGGCTTTTCAACAACTTTAAAGTGGTTTCTCTGATGAAGATGGTTTTAGAAACTGGGACCAGATTAACGAGCGTCGGCTCAGGTCAGCTGAAGGAATCCCAGGCGTAGACTGTGCTGAATGTCTGGTTCTGATTTGGTCTTTCTGACCTTCTTATACAAATGTTCTCCAGAGGTTTGGCTCCTCCTTTGGGGCAGAGAGATCCTCCAGGAGCTGGCTCTCTGCTGCTGCTGCTCACACCAAGCTCACCTGATCGCCCTGTCAGGTGTGGCAGCTTGGTATGAGGCAGGTCTTACACCCCATGAGCACAGGTCAGAGACTAGCTTTTTATGGGGACAGGACACAGGACACAGAGCACAGGTCACAGGACACAGGACACAGGTTGGATCCTATTTCCTGGAAATTCCTTGTTGCTGATGAAGGACGTCACATGTAGCTCTAATGACACAGCATTTATTTCCTTCTTTTACTTCCTACAGTTAGTGTACGAAGGGCCATCAGCTGATTTTTATGGTCGTTAGATTTACAGTCGCTCACTAACCCGAGCTTCTCTGCTCTAATGCTGTCAAGAGAAACTTGAACCAAAGCTGGTCTCCTGGCAGCTGTTGAAGCTTGGTTTGAATCAGTGAATTTTAATCTTCCCTGTATGTTTAGATGTTCAGTTCTTCTTACAGTCAACCTCTCATTAACGCCGTGTATCCCCCCCCCATAGCTTCTTTAACCCTGATGGATGTCACAGCATCAAACCTCTCATTAGGGTTATTTCATGACCTGTGGTGTGTAAAATAAACCCATCAGGCGTTGTGTGGTGTTAATTTATGCCGGTATCGTCGTGTGGCTGAACCTGGAGCAGGTAAAGTGTCTCTAACAGGAAGAGAAACACGGACTGACTGAGGAGGAGGAGGGAGAAACCGTCAGCAGGGTTTCTGTGCTGGTAAAGTGGGTCAGCTGTGCTCCTGGAGAGCTTCACACGCTGCTGCAGGGAAACGACTGCAGCACGCTCGATAATTAGTGAGAGGAGGACTGCATGTAGGGGGGGGGGACAGCTGAGTGTGTGTGGGTGTGAGGCTGGACGAGCTGAACTCAAACAGATATTTAACACGTCAGTCCTCTCTGTGTG
The DNA here is from genome assembly GCF_033239565.1 of Halichoeres trimaculatus. Classification (NCBI taxonomy): domain Eukaryota; kingdom Metazoa; phylum Chordata; class Actinopteri; order Labriformes; family Labridae; genus Halichoeres; species Halichoeres trimaculatus. The sequence goes on along the minus strand of NW_027437181.1, from coordinate 310,883 downwards.
CTGTGTGACTTCCTGTTTCTTTATTACATTTATACATCATTTCCTGTTTGAGTCTTCATCATTTCCTGTTTGAGTCTTCATCATTTCCTGTTTGACTCTTCATCCATTTCCTGTTTGACTCTTCATCCATTTCCTGTTTGACTCTTCATCATTTCCTGTTTGAGTCTTCATCATTTCCTGTTTGAGTCTTCATCATTTCCTGTTTGACTCTTCATCCATTTCCTGTTTGACTCTTCATCATTTCCTGTCTGACTTTTCATCCATTTCCTGTTTGACTCTTCTTCCATATCCTGTTTGACTCTTCATCATTTCCTGTTTGAGTCTTCGTCATTTCCTGTTTGACTCTTCATCCATTTCCTGTTTGAGTCTTCATCATTTCCTGTTTGACTCTTCATCCATTTCCTGTTTGACCTTTCATCTATTTCCTGTTTGACTCTTCATCATTTCCTGTTTGACTCTTCATCATTTCCTGTTTGACCTTTCATCCCTTTCCTGTTTGACTCTTCATCATTTCCTGTTTGACTCTTCCCTGAATGACACTTTCATCTCCCTCCATCCATCAATCAGACTTCTCACGCCGTCTCTCAGCGAGGCTATAGCATTGTTTCCAGCGTGTCTGCTGTGGACTTCCTGCCGTCTCTGTGGACTTCCTGGTGTCTGCTGTGGACTTCCTGCCGTCTCTGTGGACTTCCTGCTGTCTGCTGTGGACTTCCTGGTGTCTGCTGTGGACTTCCTGCCGTCTCTGTGGACTTCCTGCTGTCTGCTGTGGACTTCCTGGTGTCTGCTGTGGACTTCCTGCCGTCTCTGTGGACTTCCTGCTGTCTGCTGTGGACTTCCTGCCGTCTCTGTGGACTTCCTGCTGTCTCTGCGGTTGTAGAGTTTGCTGAACGTGCGACTTCTCTCACGTTTGTTGGGAAATAATTAGGCCATGAAATGAAGGGGGGAGATTTCACAGAAGCAAAGTGTTTCTTGCTGATTTTGACCTTTTCAGGCGGCAGTGCTGTTTGATGTGGCGGCAGGCAGCGCAGCAGTGCAGCAGCAGCAGAGAGGGAAAGGCTTTCAGAGGCAGTCTTTTCATGTGTGCTATGCTAATTCTGCCTTTATTCCCTGAGCTCAGGTCTTTCCTTTATCTAAATTGGCTGGTTTGCTCCTCGTTTTGGGCTCACAGCCAAGGAGAGAGGAGGAACCTGTGGCTCCAAACATGATCAGAGGCTTTAATTAAGATCAATGATTATGATTAAAGGTTTGTTTTTTTAAGTTATGCAATCACGGCTGGATGCTCACGGCGAAATGAAACCTTGATGGAGCAAACAAACAGTGATATTAAAGTGTTGTCATGGGGCTTCAGTGATAACCTTTCAGAGCCAACAGCAAACATTTACACCAACTCTTTTTCTGTCTCCGCCCGTTTAAAGGCACAGACACAGGTCAGAGGTGGAGGTGACGGAGCCTGTTTTTCTACCAGGTGTGGATCGTACCACAGTAACTCAAACTTTAGTCTGAACAACCAGCAGGTGAGATTATTTAAAGACTCAAATGAAGAAAGTTTAAAGCTTGTGAGGAAGTTTGAGGAGTTCTTCTGTGTTTGACGTCGTCTCTCTGACTGTCAGAGGTTGTTTATAGTTCGTTATTTCAGGGTCATTAAGCAGATAATTCTGAAATTACAGACAATAAATCACAGATAATTTGGTTTTTAAATAATACTCAGTAATCATGATAAACTGGATGAGCAAACAGAGGGTGTTTTTGTCAGAGGACTCTGCTAGCTAAAAGGCAGAGCAGCTATAACAGGACTGAGTGTGTTTGTAACTGCTCTGTGAGGACAGAACTTTATTTAACGGACATCACGGCACATCAGGCTCTTCACAGAGAGCACTCATGGCTTCTAACCGTCTGTAAGCTAACTGATGATAAAAACTCAAATACTCATCCTGGAAAATCCCAGACCAGAACTCCCCACAGTGACCCTGATGGTCCAGTGAAAGCTGGTGATTCAGCGCCTTCTGAAAAACTCATCTCTAACGTGTTGGAGTGAGCAGGTGTGAGCAGGTGTGAGGTCTTTCCCCAAACTGAACACAAGGATCTGACATAAGATGTTAATTTTCTCTCAAGTTTCTCGTTTCTGTGTAAGCTGAGGCTCGAGTGCTCAGCTCCACAGGGAGCAGCCAGCTTCAAGTGAAAGCCTTTCAAGTGGTTTACTGCTCAAACACGGATTTATTAATCTGTGCTGAAAAACAAAGACTGTGGCTGCTATCAGAGGCTCTGTGAGAGCTCTGTGACTGTTTTTTAAACACTCTGTTAATGCTCTGTGACTGCTCTGTGGAAGCTCCATTAAAACTCTGTGAATGCTCTGTCAACACTATGTGAATGCCCTATGAATGCTCTATGACTGCTCTATGATTGCTCTGGGACTCCTCTATGTATGCTCCTGATTGCCCTGTGACAGTTTTGTAAAAGCTCTGTGACTGCTTTGTGAATGCTCTGTAAATTCTCTGTGAATGCTCTCACTCTGTAAATGCTCAGTGGATGCTTTTTGAGAGCTCTGTTAATGTTAAAAAAAGCTCTGTGAGAACTCTGTATATGCTCTCTGAAAACTTTGTAAATGCTCTGTGACTGCTCTGTCAATGCAGTAGGAAAACTCTGTGACTGCTCTATAAAAGCTCTGTATATGCTCTATAAAAGCTCTGTGACTGCTCTTTGAATGCTCTGTGAAAGCTCTGTGAATGCTCTATGAAAGCTCTGTGAATGCTCTATGAAAGCTCTGTATATGCTCTATAAAAGCTCTGTGACTGCTCTTTGAATGCTCGGTGAAAGCTCTGTATATGCTCTATAAAAGCTCTGTGAATGCTCTATGAGAGCTCTGTGAATGCTCTATGAAAGCTCTGTGAATGCTCTATGAAAGCTCTGTGAATGCTCTATAAAAGCTCTGTGAATGCTCTATGAGAGCTCTGTGAATGCTCTATGAAAGCTCTGTGAATGCTCTATGAAAGCTCTGTATATGCTCTATGAAAGCTCTGTGAATGCTCTCTGAAAGCTCTGTGAATGCTCCATGAAAGCTCTGTACATGCTCTCTGAAAGCTCTGTGAATGCTCCATGAAAGCTCTGTACATGCTCTCTGAAAGCTCTGTGAATGCTCCATGAAAGCTCTGTTCCAGAGCAGTCTCTGGAAACAATCTCTGAATGTCTGGAAACACTGTGAATGCTCAGTGAATGCTCTGTGAACACTGCGGTGTGATGAGTACTTCAGGTAGTCTTTCCTTGTGGATCTGCGTTTACACAAACAGAGCGTGTTTGACAGCTGGCTGCTCGGTAAGCCGTCTTAATGAACTCGACCTGAGGGTCAGACAGATTTCAGAGTCTGTTTTGGACTCGTTATGGTTTGAATCATGTCTGGTAAAACTGCCTTTGACCTTTGCACCAGTTGTCTGCGCTCGTGGCTGTTCAGAGCCGAGCTGTGTGTCAGGCTGCTGAAACAGGAAAACAACAACATGACATGAATATAATCTCCTCCTTCCTGATCTCAATAAAACGCTGAAATGAATCAGCAAACTGATCCTGCTTTGTTGTGTTTTGGTGAAATGTGCTGAATAGCTTTGTTTTTAGTCATCATTTATTGAAACATCTGAAAAACCTCCGACTGCTCCTCATGTTTGGTTCTGAAACACAGATTAAGATGGAAAAACTGATGAAACGTTAAACAGACTGCCATGTTTGTCAGAAAAAGTAATGAAACGTTAGAGATGTGGAAACATCAAACATTTGGTGTTTTTCCTTAAAAAGTCAAAAGTCAATCAGTAACTTATCAAAATCTATGTTAAATATTTTTCCTTTTTTGAGCAATCGAAGTATCAATCATCGCAGCCCCACATGCGGATTGTTGAAGGTCTGCTCATGAGAAGTGAAATAATCCTTTAGAAACTGATTCCCTCTGCAGATGAAAAACACCAAATCAATGCTCTGTTTCTCTAATTACAGACTCAGTTTTCACAGTAAACTGATGAATTCTTGTTGACCTGCTGAAACTCACAGCTCCCATTAAAACTCAGGACTGAGAAACATTCAGCAGAAATTAAAGCCGTTCTCTTCACGGGCGCTCTCAGTCCCTCAACAATTTCCTGACTGTGAAAACTCCTGGAGCTTCTTCTTCTTAATATTCTTTAACATCATCCCAGATGAGTTTTATCTCAGGCCATGAAAAAGAAATATCCTCCGCGCTCCGTGTCGAGCATTCTTCATCGTTTATCTCACAACAAGAAGTCGTAAAGCCCCCTCACACGATCTGCGTTACACATCTGACAGCTGTGTGTGCTGTTTGCTCAGACGGAGCGTACGGAGCGTACGGCCCGCGGGGGGAACCTCCAGCCTCCACCTCTACTGCTGGATTAATCCAACGCCACCGTCTCCACCTATTACTGCGCCTTCAAATCACTGGGACATATAACTTTATACCTTTACATTGTTCAGTAATATCGGTGCCTGGCAGGTTGAGATAAAAACAGACTGAGCAGAGATAATAAAGATATCCCGCAGACAAACCACAGGAGAAAAACAACCTCTGCCTGTGACCAGAGAGGAGCTGAGTTTAACCGTGCTGAGCCGGTCAGGAAGAGGCTCACAGCCAGTTTAACCAGATGCTAACAGGTAAATTAACAGGTTGATTTTTCTGATTTTTCAAAAAATATGTTGTTATACTTGATAGTTCGCCAACCAAAAGAGGAAAAATGACAAGTAGAAATAAACGTTTGATGCTGGCGTGGAGAGTGATATGAAATCACTGAACTGTGAGCAAAACGCAGCCACGTATAGACAAAAATTATTAGTGATAGAAAGTACATTCTCACTCCAGGTGGGAGGAAAAATCCCCCTTAGATAAACGAAATGATGAAATTGATCTGATATGAACAGATTGATTTTCCTGTCAGCAGGAGCTTCAAACCAAAAAGAGACGGAGTGAAAAACAGATGAAGCGTTATCGTAGACAACGTGAATCAATCTTTTATAACGCAGAGCGTGTGTTGGATCAGTGATTTATTACGTTTTCTGATTCACGTTTTTTCAATGTTTGAACATTTTCTTAAAGCTGTGTTTGCTCCGACAGCCGACACTTTTTAAAGAGCCCGACTCTTAGATATAAGGTCACACAGGCCAGACCCTCAGAGCGGACAAGCTAACGTGGACCAGGCACAAAGTGAGCGTCTGAAAGTCGGACACATGCTGCACGCTACATGCTGCACGCTACATGCTGCACGCTACATGCTGCACGCTACATGCTGCACGCTACATGCTGCACGCTACATGCTGCACGCTACATGCTGCACGCTACATGCTGCACGCTACTCGCTCCCACAGAGCTGTTTCAGAGCTGTTTCAGAGCTGTTTCAGAGCTGTTTCAGAGCTGTTTCAGAGCGGTCAGCAGCACACAGCCGGCTCCAGCAGCCAGCCACTTACAGTTGCTCAATAATCCATTTACTTGCCTCTGCTATTGGCGTGACTGAAATCTCAATCCCGTGGACAGAGGGGAGATAAGTGGGAGCTGCCACTGAAAGCTGCCTGATGCTAACATGCAGAGAAATGGAATAATGGCTTCTTGCTCGCTGCTTTAATCAAGAATCATCTGCTGGGCTGCAGTGATGGGAAGAGGAGAGCTGGAGGCTGGCTGGAGGCTACGGCTCACACTTTACATCTCTTCCTGGAAACGCTCATGAAACGTGTCCGACTGTGGCTCCTGACCGGACCAGAGACCACAGGTAGTGTTTCCTCTTTATATAAGATCTCTGAGATTATAATCCCCACATATCTGTGACAGCTGTGTGGTTTCTGAGAGGCTGGGCTGGTTCTGGTTCTGATCAGACCCAGTCCACTGCTCAGTGTCTGTGTGATGATGATGGAGCCGCTCTCACAGCTGTCTCTAGGCTACACAGAGCCGTTTTTCCATATCACCATCTTTCCAGTCAGCCTCTCTCCTCACAAACCATTACTTGCTGCTTCGCCTCATTAGCATTGCAAATAAGACCTGAAGCGAGAGCAGCGACGGCAGCGAGAGCAGCGACGGCAGCGAGAGCAGCGACGGCAGCGAGAGCAGCGACGGAGGAAATGGGACAGAATTAACAAATTATGTAAGAAGCGTGGAGAGAAGTGAGGGAACAGCGTGTAGCAACAAGGAGGTGGGTGATGAGGAGGAGGTGGCAGGAGCAAATTACAAATCTGATGATACCTTCAAGCTGACATCCTCAGATGACACCGTTTCCTCTGGTTTGGTTTGGTGGCTGTGTTTGAGCTGGATCACAGTCTGAGCGTGTGCAGAGCTGACTCACAGAGTGTGTGTTTTTCTATCAGATCATTCAGGTAAACCATCACATCCATGATCACACAACCACAGATATGACACAGTCCTTTGAGCTTCACTCTCCTGCTTTAATTTTTCCTAATGCTGACGATGGTTATGATAAATATCAAACAGGAGTTTGTTTTATCCATTAAAGAAAAATGTGTTTTTGACAGGAGCTAACGCTGAAATGTTGATGACTTGAACTCTTGGTACAACTTCAATACCACCTCCTGATTGGCTGTAGAGGGTGTGCACGTGATGTCACAGCAAGCGGAGAAAACATGGTGGTTGTGTCTGAAATCACTCCCTCATTCCCTCCTCACTTCTCCCTATACTGTGAATTACATAGTCCACTCAATCAGCTAAATTAAAACAACATGTCAGACTCTACTCACTCACTCATTCACCAGCCGCTGACAGTGACTTATTTACTCTCCCGTTGCTCACTGACAGCTGGGGATTTGCAGTTATATCTTTTCTTAAAAACTGCAAAACAGTTTTTATTTCAGTGATACCTAATGTTATATTCAGCGTATTTTCTGCAACAGCCAAATATAATAGAAACATTTATTACACATGAATTTAAATAAATAAACCATATATTTGCGCAGAACTTATGCTGTGTTTAAGAATTACAAGGTCCAGTGAATGCATCACCTGCGATGAACGGTTTAGCGGCTAACATCCGTGTTGTTTGTTTCTCAGCTCAAAGTTGTGAGACGGGCTCGTCTGAAAGTTAAACAGAGAGCTCAGTGTTATTCTCTGACTGTTTTTAATGTTGTTTCATGTTATCAGTAATCAGCCATTTCTTCTGTTTGAACCCAAATGCATGATGGTAAATATTGCTCATATAGTGAGCATTGCTAATACACTACTTTTCAAAATGCATTGTGGGATACATTGAGTGGACTATATAGTGAATGACCATGCTCACTCAGATTTCAGACAGCGCTACAACATGGCGTATTTACTATAAAGTGAATAGGGAGTGATTTCAGACACAGCTGATGTCACAGCCAGTGGAAGGAACGTGATGTCACAGATTGTGGAAGGAACGTGATGTCACAGATTGTGGAAGGAACGTGATGTCACAGATTGTGGAAGGAACGTGATGTCACAGCCAGTGGAAGGAACATGATGTCACAGATTGTGGAAGGAACATGATGTCACAGCCAGTGGAAGGAACGTGATGTCACAGCCAGTGGAAGGAACATGATGTCACAGATTGTGGAAGGAACGTGATGTCACAGCCAGTGGAAGGAACATGATGTCACAGCCAGTGGAAGGAACATGATGTCACAGATTGTGGAAGGAACGTGATGTCACAGATTGTGGAAGGAACGTGATGTCACAGATTGTGGAAGGAACGTGATGTCACAGATTGTGGAAGGAACGTGATGTCACAGATTGTGGAAGGAACGTGATGTCACAGATTGTGGAAGGAACGTGATGTCACAGATTGTGGAAGGAACGTGATGTCACAGCCAGTGGAAGGAACGTGATGTCACAGATTGTGGAAGGAACATGATGTCACAGATTGTGGAAGGAACGTGATGTCACAGATTGTGGAAGGAACGTGATGTCACAGATTGTGGAAGGAACGTGATGTCACAGCCAGTGAAAGGAACGTGATGTCACAGATTGTGAAAGGAACATGATGTCACAGATTGTGGAAGGAACGTGATGTCACAGATTGTTTAAGGTGTCTGACATGTCTGAACTGATCATCAGTTTACCCGTCTTCTTCTTGAAGTGTTTACTTTTCCCACTCTTCTTTTGTTTTAGTTTTGTCTCTTGTTTTTAACTGTTATAAGTTTTTCTTTAACCCTTTTTTCCGTATTAAAAGTTTTTATCCAGTGTCTTACATTTTCTGCTGTGTTTTCTGCTCTTGGCTGTTTTTAACTCCATGGTTTGTAAACGTTCAGATGTTTTAATGAGTGTAATAAATGAAATAGACCAGTTTGCACCGGGCTGGACTGGACCAATGAAAATGATGCTTAACATGAAGGAGAACTTTCTGATTGGTACAAGCAGAGATCATGTGGGCACTAATGATCAGGAAGTAGGAATCTCTGAGTGTCGTTTGTTTCAGCAAATTTCTGCAACACAAACGTAACAAATGTCACTTTGGTGGTAAAACAAACCTCCTCCCTGCTCCAGACCTCCTCCCTGCTCCAAACCTCCTCCCTGCTCCAAACCTCCTCCCTGCTCCAAACCTCCTCCCTGCTCCAGCATTGTCTCCCCGGCCCCCCCGGCCCCCCCCGCTGCCGCTCTCACTCAACCATTAATTTTTAATCACAGCTTAAATGGCTGCCTCGGCTGCCTCGGCTGCCTTGGCTGCGGCTGCGGGGGCAGCGAGTCAAGGGCTCTTGCCTCTGGTTACAAAGTAGGAAATAAATTTGAAGAGATCAAGCTAAACATAGAAGGAGGAGAGGGCTGACGAGGGAGAAACGCTCAGGCAGGAAACACATCCACTCGCCGCTGCCACTGCTGCCGCCGCCATTACAGCTTAATTAGAATTTCAAGGCTTTCATCTCGGGCTCTCCATCGCCACCGCTAGAGGAAATTGAGATCAAATTAAGATAAAGAATTGGATTTTTCAAGGGTTTTTTAGGAGGCCCATGAGGAAGCAGGAAAGAGAGGAATGAGAGGAATTAGAGTGTGTGCGTAGTCTGACAGAGGAGCTTCAGACACTTTATCAATTACTGAAAATTAAAGGAACCACTAACGGACTCTCTGACGGGTCAAAAAACACACAAGCTGCTCAATAAACGATGAGGATCAGCTGTTTTTCTCTGTCTCATCATTCAGGTCTGACACTCTGTCAAACTTTGATCCTCATGTTGTTTCAGAACAATCTGCTCTTCAGTTTCCCGTCGTGTTACCTGAGGACGTCAATGACACGTCTTTAAAACAAGCAGCGAGCGATCTGTGGAAATCACCTGGAGCAGAGGACAGTTTTAGTTTATGTGTCTTTGGACTTTGTGAGATTCAGCAGAGCTTTCAGGAAACTGTTCATAGAGAAAACCGTCCTGAGCTGAAGATAACAAACAGCTTCAAACGCTCATAAACGCGTCCCTCAGTCAGAGTCCATAAAGGTGGAGGCGCCGGCTGGTGGAGGACGAGCTGAGTGGGTGGTGTCAGGGAGGTGGCAGCTCTCAGGTTTTCCTCTGCATTATTTATTTTCTGGATTGGGGCGGTCTGACCTGCTCCTGTAATGAGACGAGTCACGGTCTGTTTGGAGTCCCGGGGCCACGCCGCCAACCGTGTCCCAGGATCATCCACGCGGGTCTCCACGCGGGTCTCCACGCGGGTCTCCACGCGGGTCTCCACGCGGGTCTCCACGCGGGTCTCCACGCGGGTCTCCACGCGGGTCTCCACGCGGGTCTCCACGCGGGTCTCCACGCGGGTCTCCACGCCGCCTCTGTTTGCTCAGACCTCACCAGGACTGTAAAAGTCAGGTCTTGTTGACACATCTGTGCCGTCTCCCCGAGGCTAATGGCTCCTACATCTGTCTGCTCCTCTTCACGGGAGAGGAAAACTACAAGAGTCAAACGCTGGTTTGAAGAGAGGCAAAACGCTGACAGCTGACGGGAGCTGACGGGAGCTGACGGGAGCTGACAGGAAGCTGACAGGAAGCTGACAGACTCCTCTGAGGGAAATGACTCTGTTGATGTTTCTCACCAGGAGTGAGAGGAGCTGGCGTGTTTAGGAAGAAATGATATCGTGTTTTAACTAACAGAGCTGTGTTTTTACAGGTCACTCTTTACGACAGGGTACTGTCCTGTTTCTCTGAAGGATCGTAAAGTAAACATCGCTCATAACAAGCTAAACATAGCATACGATAACGCTCTACTACATGGATGTAAACGAGCACAGACCACCAACAGTTTCACAGAAAGTGGTTCAGTGTGGCAACATTTGGTTCAGAAAAAGGAGATTAATCTCTATGCAGACGATGTCTGGTTATCTTGGGACAGCCTATCAAACATGACAAGCTAAGCTAACATTAGCCTTCTTCCTCTTCTTCCTCCTCTGTCATTTTTTCACTTCAGGGGTCCCGACATGAGGATTACTTGTTTCTGGTTCAGGTTCATGTTAATTTGTCACAGTTTAACGTCTAATCCTCCTCCTGACACAAACCTCCTCGTTTATCTTTGGACTGACACTAATGAGAACACCTGTCCTCTCCTGGTTTGGCAGTAAGTTTTGTTTTCTGTAGCTTCGTAATAAATGGACGTACTCTCCATGTTGTTTGTGGAGGTCTGAAGCCTTTATCATGGTCAGGTGCCATATTGTTCTTGTTAGCTCGTTAGCTTGTTAAGCTAGTGTTAGATAAAGAGGCAGAGCTGAGTCATCTCTGAGCCCTTTCACTAACAGCTGCAGGTTTCTCACCTGTCAATCAGGTCAGCTCTAACTCTGACTCTAACTAACTCTAACTCTAACTAACTCTAACTCTAACTAACTCTAACTACCTCTAACTCTGTCTTCTTGTCGTCCAAACGGATGATTTATCAGAAAACTAATCTCCCGTACTGAGTGCAGTTGAAAAGCTTCACAGACTGAAGTCATTTTTGTCCCAGGCTGTAAACAGGTTTAGCAGTAAATATTGTCTTTTATGAACTGGTGTGTATGTGGTTTCAGGTGTTTCAGGAGCCGGCCTCAAGTGGACACTCAGTGAACTGCAGTTTTTAGCATTTGATGTTTTTTTTTACCTTTAGACTTGTCTGGAGTCAGAGCTTTAATTTCTGTTTAAAAACTGTTTTGTTGTCACACAGGAGCAACTTTTCTGAGACGTGTTAAGTTTAGTAAATGAAATCAACAAATAGATTTTTTTAGGCCCAGTGTGTCTCCAACCAACTGCAAACCAACTTCACAAAGTAGATGTTCTTTAAGATTTTTACAAAACGTTTTAGTCTTCTGTGTCATGTATTTAATATAAAACCATCAAATAAATAATATTAATTCTTGTATTTTATATGTTGTTTTCAATTTAATATAAGGTTTAAATCTGTTGAGTAAGTTAAATAAATTAATTAATTAATTAACTCCACGGTGGAAACTGTGACACAACAGTTTGATGGACTTCCACCAGTCTCTGCCATCACACTAATAAAGATAACATGGCAGTTATCATGCTGAGGATACAGGTTATTATTATTATAATTGTTATTATTATTATTATTATTATTATCATTATTATTCAATATTTATTATTATTATTATTATTATTATTATTATTATTATTATTATTATTATTATTATCAATATTTATTTATTATCATTGTTAATATTATTATTTTTTTCAATCCAATCTGAAGCTACTGTCAAGTTTCCGCAACCATCTGAGTTTTCATCTCCTCCACTATTGTAGCTTTTGTTATTTGGTTGATCTGAAAACACGGTTTGACCTAACATGAAGTAGAAATACATTTCTCTTATTTCTTGAAAATGTTTAAATGTTACTACACTTCAAAAAACTGAAATCGTATCAAGATTTTTGTCCTATTTTCTCAGTAAAAAATTTCTTTTTAGACTCAATCTGAGCCACATTCACCTGAGCAGTCCAGAAAAATGTCTGATTTAAGTTATTTAAAAACAAAAATGAGGAAGTGAGAAGATGAAAAGACGTGTTTCTGGACTGATCAGGTGAATGTGGCTCATATTGAGAATAATCAGTCAGTTATTATCTAAAATCAGACAAAAACACTTGTTAAGACTCAGTTTTTCCCAGTGTGGTGTGTTTCAGTCCAGAGGGACGATGGTCTTACTTTATCAACCGTTCAGTCAAATGTGCTCTGCAGTCAGCCTGAAAAACAATCAGCTTCATTTCTGGTCCACCCTGAGCCACTCACTGACCGGGCCGGGTTGAACACACTCACACACTCACACACTCACACACACACACACACACACACTCACACACTGGAGCTGAGTGAAAAATCCACCAATCCAGTTTCAGCTCCTAACACAACAAATTAACCAAATCAGAGCAGCAGGCGTCTGCAGCCAATCAGTCACACACACACACACACACACACACACACACACACACACACACACACACACACACTCACACACTGGAGCTGAGTGAATAATCCACCAATCCAGTTTCAGCTCCTAACACAACAAATTAACCAAATCAGAGCAGCAGGCATCTGCAGCCAATCAGTCACACACACACACACACACACACACACACACACACACACACACACACACACACACTCACACACACACTCACACACTCACACACACACACACACACACACACACACACACACACACACACACACAGAGTAATCTTTCACCAATCAAGGACATCGATCACGCTACAAAGCGTGTCGACCTGCTCCTCCTCTCAGCGCTGACCCACTGATCGCTGTGACAGACTCAGGACGGAGACAAAGACCAGGAGGACGAGAGGAGAAGGAGGAGAAAAAAGGAGAAACCAGAGAATCTGAGGGACAGAAAACAGGAAAAACCAGGGCCTGGACACACGGATCCAGTCTCAGACAGAGGAGGAACCAGATGTGCTTTGGTTTTTAAACCTGATGTCTGCTGAAGAACGATAGAGAGAAAAAACAAATTCAGAGGAAAAACCACAGATTTGAGCCTCAGCATCAGCTGGAGCAGCCAGGAGACAGGGAGTCACCTCCTGCTCCTCCTGCTCCTCCATCCATGTAGACAGAGTGTGTGACCACAGAGAGGAGCAGACAGGAGCTGAAAGGTCAAACTGAAGAGGAGCGATGAACCGTCTTTTTATAACCTCTGTAAAATAAAAACAGACTCAGACGATGTTTTTACTCTGAGAGGAAAAAGCAAACGTCTCTTTTCAGCGTGGACATGATTTGGTCCAAAGTCCATGTTTGAAACCTGCTGAGCTGAGAGAATAAAAAGCATCCCTCTCCATTCCTCCAGACCGGATCAGTCTGATCCTCAGCGCCCCCCCAGGCGTCCTCAGGTTGGACACCAACACAGAAACACCAAACCCCAACAGGCAGGAAGGTTTCCACATATCTGAGCGTCACTCCTCTGCTGACACAGACGGAGAATCAGCGTCTGATTAACGAGCAGAGAGGATCTGCAGCTGGGTAACGAGGAGCGGCGTGCACACGCTGAGCGCCGCACAAAGAGCGAGCGCACACGTCAAACGCTGATTGCTCTGAGCTGTGTAATGGTGACTGATAAAGGCAACAAAGCTGGGCTCAGATAAGGAAGGACAAACCTGCTGCTCCAACACAGGGCGATTTCTCCACACGGCCTTTCAGCCTGAGACGCAGAACCAGGAGGTTTCATTACAGAGGGCGGAGATTAAACCTCGCAGCTCAGGAGCAATCAGGCACACAGAGCTGTGAGGACGCCACGTTTCACCGCCGGACTGAAGACGTTCATTTAAATAACACAGAGAGCGAACAGATCCAGGTCAAAACACGCCAGATTGTTCTGATCCAATCAGCACGGAGCAGTAACAACAACACACAACAGTTAATGTTTGATTTAGTTCCTGTTTCAGCTGTTTTATTTTAATGTGCTGCTGGCATCAAGTTTAAAATGAGCAACTTCTTTTCATTGATGCTTCCAGTTTCACCTCCTGATGTGTTATCTTTACTCTTTCTGATTAAATACAGGGTTTTTATATTTCTGAGCACATCCATCAACATGTTTTCACCCACACTAATGTTTTATTTCAGGCATGGTTAGTGTAACAGAAGGAAAAGATGATGGTTTCAACCGAAACAACAGAACCAGATCTCACTGCTTCATAACATGCTGGAGGAGCGGGCCTCAAACACCAAGGCCCACCTTTAGCTCCGCCCCTGACAGGCCTCCAGAGGGCTGGCCAATCAGAGTAAAGCTGTAAATCACGTGAGGGTCCCAGAGGAACAGGAACCCCCTCTTTAAATCTCTTGGTGGATCTGTTTGGTGGTCTAACACAGGAAACTGTTGGAGGTTTTCAGTCCAGTGAAGAATTAATCACATCAGTGATCCTGGACGCTTCAACCTGTGACATGAATCCTTTCACCTGCAGACACCACGGTCAGACAGGTGAGCACAGCTGCAGGAAGGGAGATGGATCTGGACTGGATCCAGGATTTCATAACCACTGATAGGGCTGAACGATTTTGAAAAATAATCTAATTGCAATTTTTTTGGTCCGATATTGCAATCGCGATTTAGCATACAATTTTATTTATTTAATTTTATTTCATTTATGTATCTATCTTCAATTTTTATTTCTTTTTTATTTATTTATTTATTTATTTATTTTTTTTTTTGGGGGGGGTATCTTTTGCACTATTTACAAAAACAATTAATAAAATCATTCTATACCATTCTTTAGTATGAGACCAGGCCTACATGTTATGATGAAATGAAATAGATTGAAGCATGAATTAATAAGAATAATATATTTTTATTTAACGATCACAATCACAGAAGAATATTGACTGATTGATTTAACTTCAAGCCGTGTAGACGTGTCATATTTTTGTCAGAAAAACAGCATTTTGACTTTTGCTGGTTTTAAGGAAGAAGGAGCACAAGTTATTTTATCCCCTCCAAATTTGTTACAGAAAACGTTTTTTAAATTTTATATTTACAAATTGCAGACTCTGTGATTTGAAAATTGCACCTGGTTACATGGCGATGTCTGTTTAAATTTGATTAATTGTTCAGCCCTAACCACTGATGCGTCTCTGCAGACTGACTGCCTGACTGCATTCAGCTGTTTGCAGGTGAAATTAATGCACTGATCCAGAAACAGGATGACCCCGATTAAAAGACGACCAGGAGAGAAAACGTCTTTCTACGATGGATAAATTACATTAAACATTTCAATTAGCTACAATAACAAAGTTTCTTTAGTTACACCTAACGCTAAATGAGTCAGCATAAAAAACTGTCAAGACCTCAAAGTGAGGTCTCCACAACAATCAGACGTGAGAAACATTTCTACCAGGTGGATTAATTTTTTAAAGTTTGACCACAGCCCATCTGGAATGACTGGGAGATGGAGTTTTAAACCTATACTGCAGCCAGCCACCAGGGGGAGCAGTTTTTAGGAGACCTCACTTCGAGCCGAGCAAACGGAAGTCCATTTTTTTAACAGTCTATGGTGACGGCGTGTATTAGCTTCAAACCGTACGGTGGTAAAAGGCGGAGCCACGCTGTCCACTCTGTATACAGTCTGTGGTCAGCGCTCGTTAACAGATCCCTCAGAAAAACTGATCAAACAGATAAAGAATGATTGACGAACATATATAAGAGAATAAATCTCATCTAGCTGCTGGTCGCTCATGCGAAACGTTAAAGTCTGAGCAGCTCTGCAGCTTCCTGTGTGAAGGAGGGAGATATGAAATGATCCCAGAGTTTTTATGAAGCTGTTTTTAGTGAGAATAAAAAACTGGGTCATAAAAAAAACAGATCCTTACCCTCCTCCTGCTGATTGTTTGGTTTGAATGAACAAATGTCAGAACAAGAAAGGAGAAGCCTCAGTGCTGGGAACATGACTCTGTTGCCAGCGCAGTAATTCAGCATGCATGTGTTGTTAGAGGATGTGTAAGAACAAGCACATCCAGGAGGAAAGTTTATTGCTCGGGGCTCCTGCTGCTCCCCTGCCTGCGCTCTCAGCTCTCTCCTCTCCTCCTCTCTCCTCTCTCCTCCTCTCCCCATTAACCGGCTGACAGATCAGTAATAAACACAGCCTGTCACCTTCAAGGCCTGCCTCTCATTTACTGGAGAACACATGAAGCCCTGCTCCCTCCTTCCCTCTCCATCCATCTCCCTCCTCCCTCCATCCGCCGGGCTCATTGGAGCTGAAACCTGATTTTTGGCCACGCCGCCTCCGAGGCAGCGAGTTCTCCTCTGCACAGATCGTCCTGAAAAGGCATGAATATTAAACTGGAAATCCATGAATAAATAACCAAAAAAAGGACTTCTTCAGCTCTAACCTCTCTCTGTCTCGCGGCGGCGGATGACAGAGGAGAAATGGAGGAGAAGAGGAGCACGTGACCACCTCGGGAGAGAAGGTGGACGTGTGTTGGGTAATTGGCTTTCTCCATTTGTGATCCCTCAGGGCTGAGACTTCACAGGGGAAACAAAGAGGTAATCACAAGGTAACAACGTGGTGACGGTCAGTCCAGCAAACCTCTGCTGTGGAGCTGTCCTGGGAATGAGATGCTTCACTTCCTGATGTGGGCGGAGCTGCAGGATGAAACATACATGTTACAGCAGCTGGGTCATGTATGTGAGGAACATGCTAATGAGCCTGACGAGCGCTGGAAGAGCAGCGTGTTCACGGGTTTGATGCTGAACACATGAGAAATAAAGATTCATTTATATGATCCTCACTGCTCCCCTGGCACCACCTCCTTTCACACCACCTAATAAATATGGATTATTCAGCTCACAGCGGCTCCCAGGGGGCGCTACAGACAAGCTGTTTGATTTGAGCGGCGAGTATTTCTCAAACTGAAGGTTTTCATGTTGGCGTGGGTCAGTGTGGACGATTCCGTTTCTTTAACTCAGGTTTCCACAGAGTGACAAAGTGTCAGAGCCAGAGAAAACCGCTCAGCCGCTTCAACCTGCGTCACTCAGCGAGCAGCCAATCAGAGACGACCTGCTCTCCAGCCGCTCAGCGCCGCCGAGGATGAGAGTGTCTGCAGGTCGATGATGACACTGTGGTCTCACCGCGTCACGCAGACGCCACCTTACCTGGACTGTCTGCAGACACAGAGAGCAGCTCTGTGCTAACGCTAATGTTAGCTTCACGTAGCATCCTGAGGCTAACGGTAGCTCCTAGTGACATCACTCTGAGACGTTTTCTCCCAGAGTTCACTCTGAGCTCATTACAACTCATTTAAGTTCCAACCACCTGAAAAGCTCTACAAAACACCTGAATGAATGAATGAATGAATTATTGAATGAATGAATAAGTGTACAAATGAATGGATGAATGAATGCATGAACAAGTGAATGAATGACTAAATGAATGAATGAATGAATAAATGAAAGAGTAAATGAATGATGAAATGAATGAATGAATGAATCAATGAGTGAATGAATAAATGAATGAATTCATGAATGAATGAATTATTGAATGAATGAATACGTGAATGAATGAATGAATGAATGAATTAATGAATGAATGAATGAGTGAATGAATGAATTATTGAATGAATGAATAAGTGAACGAATGAATTATTGAATGAATGAATAAGTGTACAAATGAATGGATGAATGAATGCATGAACAAGTGAATGAATGAATGAGCAAATGAATGAATGAGTGAATGAATGAATGAGCAAATGAATGAATGAATGAATAAATGAATGAGTAAATGAATGATGAAATGAATGAATGAATGAATGAATCAATGAGTGAATAAATAAATGAATGAATTCATGAATGAATGAATTATTAAATGAATGAATACGTGAATGAATGAATG
The DNA here is from genome assembly GCF_033239565.1 of Halichoeres trimaculatus. Taxonomy (NCBI): domain Eukaryota; kingdom Metazoa; phylum Chordata; class Actinopteri; order Labriformes; family Labridae; genus Halichoeres; species Halichoeres trimaculatus. The sequence continues at coordinate 293,103 of NW_027437181.1, read as the reverse complement.
AATTCATGAATGAATGAATGAGTGAATGAATGAATTATTGAATGAATGAATAAGTGAATGAATGAATGGATGAATGAATGAACAAGTGAATGAATGACTAAATGAATGAATGAATAAATGAATTAATGAATGAGTGAATGAATGAATGAGTGAATGAATGAACGAACGAACAAATGAATGAGTGAATGAATGAGTGAATGAATGAATGAGTGAATGAATTCATGAATGAGTGAATGAATGAATGAACAAATGAATGATTGAATGAATGAGTGAATGAATGAATGAGTGAATGAATTCATGAATGAGTGAATGAATGAATGAACAAATGAATGAGTGAATGAATGAGTGAATGAATGAATGAATGAATTAATACGTGAATGAGTGAATAAATGAGTGAATGAATAAGTGAATGAATGAATGGATGAATAAATGAATGAATGAGTGCATGAATGAATGAATGAACTAATGGATGAATGAATGAGTGAGTGAATGAATGAGTGAATGAATGAGTGAATGAATAAGTGAATGAATGAATGGATGAATAAATGAATGAATGAGTGCATGAATGAATGAATGAATGAACTAATGGATGAATGAATGAGTGAATGAATGAGTGAATGAATGAGTGAATGAATGAATGAATGAATGAGTGAATGAATGAGTGAATGAATGAATGAGTGAAACTTTTTAACTTGGTTAATCTAACCTTGTTTTTAACTTAACTTTTAGTTTCCTGTTTTCATTCATCCCTTTGTTACCAAGGGCGATGTGTTGATCTGGTTATTCTGAATGTTTCTCCTCTGTTTCATGTGCTCGACATCGTTTTCAAACAGGGTCCTCCTCTGTGATTAAAGATAATTTTTTTAATTTATTCTTGCATCACATGTTGATTTTTATGTTTGATTTTAACAGAAACAGACTTCCACGGTACAGGAACAACAGAAGAGACTTACCCCAGGCTCAGCATGTAATCCGTATCATTAAAACCACTGTTGTAGGCTCACATTAGCGCCGCGTGGTGCGAGTCCGGTTGCAGGAGCCGTACGGCACAACCGAAAGAAAATGCAAGAAGTCAAATTTTCCCGGACGCCGGAGAGGGTCTGCGTCAAATTTTATTAACATTTACGGGTCTAGACCTGTAAATGTTTTTGTAAAGTGTCTTGAGATAACGTTTGTTATGATTTGGAGCTATACAAATAAAGATTGATTGATTGATTGATTGAAGCTGAATGAAATATGACGAGCTATACAGGAAGTGAATTGCCGGGTGGCATGGAGATCCATCGTTTTTCCAAATAAGAGCAGTGTACACCAGTGTTTCTCAATTCTGGTCCTGGAGGACCCCTTGCCCTGCATGTTTTAGATGTTACCTGAATCCAACACACCTGATTTAAATGATCAGCTCGTCATCAAGCTCTGCTCCAGCCTGGTAACGAGCCGTTCATTTGAATCAGGTGTGCTGGAGCGGGGTAACAATTGAGAAACACTGGTGTACGGACAAATGTAACTGGACTCTTCTTTGACAGCACAGTCGCGCTGGTAGAAAATGTAAACATTACATCACACCCAGTGACACAAGGTCGCAAAAGTGAGCAGCACACCTCACTCATTTTGACAACAATGGACGTGGAGAGACTCATCCTTGAAGTGGAGAGTCATCCCATTTTATATGACACATCCCATACTATTATAAGGATAATTCAAGAAAAGAAAAAACTAACGTTATTTAAAATAATATAAGGTTTGTGTAATTACTCATTGAAGAAGGAAATAATTGCAAAAGCACAACACGAGCGTGCAGTGTTACAGGCAAATACGTTTAGCTTGTTCTCGCACAAAGTCCAGACAACAACGTGAACCCACGTGAGCTTCTGCTCTTGCGAGTGCCCTTCCCACTCCCGGCATCAGAGCCAGCCGCAGCCTCTACCTGGAGCTGATGTGAGCGGCAGATGGTGGAAAATCTGCACGGACTGCAACCATTCTGGAGCCAATGTGAGCGCAGCGTTAACGCTCTCAAAGTGGAAATAAAGGAGTGTATATATCATAAATGTGACCAAACTGAGTTGGAAATTTCAGCAACTCTTCCTGACTCAGTTTCCCATGAGCACTATCACCCACTGCTGTGAGACATGACTCTGGCCAAGGCGTGCATGTGTTTTAGAGAGTACATCTTTTTTCCAACTCCTCTTTGTTCAAGACAACTTTTCCCAGGATGCAAAGCGACAAGGTCACGTATTCATTTGTAGAAACATTGTTACATCCTACCAGAGCTCATCTACCAGCTCCAACCTCACCAAGCAGAGCTAACGTAACCTGGCTCCATTTTTTACTGAGGGACATTAGTGAAAGTAAACCAGACTACAGAGAGTCTGAAGCAGTTTATAAAACTGGATCAGAGCGTAGACATCAGCGTGTTCACTGTCAAACTAAGAGTTCCTGAAGAAGTTTGTCTGAGCAGCTCAAAGCGGCTGAACATCGTTACAGGTCGTCAGGAGAAACGTATGAAAACAACATCCAGCTCCAGCTCCAGGCAGGAAACTACCGTCGACCTCCTGCTCCTGTGAAACGACTCCGGTCTCTGGTGGTTAGGGAGATGATAATAAGTCAATGAATCACTCTGCAGAGATACAAAGACCTGATGGTGACCTGCTGCTGGAGCAGCTGGAGCTGCAGTTTCATCTCAGCAATTATATCCCTGACTTCCTCCTCTGCAGCCGATCAGAGCGTCAGAGGAAAGAGCTCTTTGTGTTTCTGAGGAGCCTCAGACCCACTCATCTTCAGAGGAGATAAACCTGTACTCTCAGAGCTCTCGCTGGATTCATCCGTCACATCACAAGAGCTTTACGCTCAGCAGGAGGAGCAGCAGGAGCAGCAGGAGGAGCAGCAGGAGCAGCAGGAGCAGCAGGAGCAGCAGGAGGAGCAGGAGCAGCAGCTTTCAAACTGTTCACCCTGGCTTTATGTAGCTAACACTGCTCTAACTTTGGACTTTAGGTGAAACCTCATCGTAGCTGTTTGAGAGACGACTGTAACCCTGAACGGAGCCTGAAGATGAAACTGTTTAACCAAATACAAACTGTGGAGGTGAAGAGCAGGCTACACACACACACACACACACACACCATGAAGACGGTGTGTTTGTCACAGTGGTACCTGCCTTGTTTTTCTCTCTGCTAGCTGTACACAGGATGCTAAAAACATCTGTCAGAGAGGAATGACTGTGAGGAAGAGGAGGAGGAGGAGGAGACGCAGCTTCATGTCAAAGAGCCAAACAGCTTTCAGCGCCCAGCCTGACCTTCAGCTCCCACACACACACACACACACACAGCTCCCACACACACCGATACGACGACTCACAGGATGTGACCATAAACCATAATGGACCTCCCTTATTACAGGGAGCGAGCCCGGGCCACACGCCATTTTAAATGTCAGCGACTCCTCCACTGGCTAACGAACGATCGACCTGAGTCTGCGTCCACAAAGGAGGAACATGTTATCCACTGAGCAGCTGCAGCACGGGCCGGGGAGGACGTTAGCATCACAGAGCCTGGAAATACAGTCACTCTGTTGGTGGGTTCGTCTCCGTCTCTGATGATGTGTCCAGGCTGATCCACCTGGGAGCAGAAAGTGTTTCTCAAACTTTCTCTAACAGACACAGAAAAATGAGAAGTTCATCTCTTTTTAGTCTGAAATCATCCAAAGAGCTCCGTCCTCTGATTCACAGAGCTGCAGACAGATCCTAAAGAATAACACTCCTGTGTTCCTGTGTTCCTGTGTTTCTGTCAGACCCAGCGCTCCACGCTGCTCTCTGAGCTAAGCTAAGCTCCTTCTAGTATCTGCCAAAACACTCGTTGTAGTATTCTGCATCAGCATCCAGCCCTCAGCTCTCTGTTCCTCTGCCAGGAGCACGAGTAAAACAATCCCCGTTCACATCACAACACAATATGAGAATAAATAAGCTCTGAACGCAGAGAGTGAAGCAGGCGAAGCCTCAGAGTAACCACCCCCACCCTGCGTTAGCAAAGCAGCCCACAGACAGTCAACCTCTGTGTCTGATGTCGTGTGATTCTGGCTTTATCCTCAGGTAATCACAGTTTTTGTGTCAGAATTTTACACGTATGTTCATTTCAACCGGAGTGAGGAAAGAGGTTGTTGCCAGGTAACAGCTGATGGGACGTACGTACAGTGAATGAATAATAAAAGAGTAAAAACTGAAATTCATGATGTTTGGCAGGTGGTGACACTTTCCTCAACGCGGCGTTAAATCAGTGTGTGATAGAAGCTGCTGTACTGTAAAATCAGAGCGTGTCAACACATGTTAACAACTTCACTTTAAATATTCATCACGCCGGCTGCACGCCTTTCTACGGCGTGATGGCAGGATCAGCTTAATGACGGGTTACGGCCTCAGCCTCACACCGCAGCGTCACCACGGAGCAGCACCCAGAAACTCAGGGACTCCTCCTGGCTTTCCTCACCCTGACCAGGATCAGATGGTCGACCGTGTCACTGAGAAGCCGATCTTGACGATGTGAGCTGCTGCGAGTGCAAAAAAAAACCCTTGTGCTAAGCTAAGCCCCCTGAGGAAGACGAGTGCCAGCGCCGTGACCCGTGTGATGCTGCGGGAGCTGAGGTGGAAGAGGAGCAGGGAGGGCAGGAGTGAGTCAGAGCAAAGCCAGCTGGTGACAGAGCCAGGAAAAGACGAGCTGGACTCTGAGGGTCCAGGGGGTCTCCAGGGGGTTTCCAGTCCAAGTCCCAGGATGAGACGTGCAGCAGGGAGCGTGGTCAGAGCGCAGCACGCAGAGCGTCCCTCCACCAGGAGTCAGACCTGTGTGACTCAGTGACTGGAGCTGTGTGTGTGTGAGGGCCGTCACTCAGTCAGTTTATGGAGACCACGGTGATTTTTATTTGAAGCTAGAGATTAAAATCAGGTCCACAGTGTCTGAGGAAAAACATCTTTTCACTGCCTGAGTAAGGATCATTTTACTATAACTCCACTTTTATCTGACAAACTCTCCTCGCTCCACTGGGACAGAAAAGCAGTTTCTCATCAGGAGGAGAGTCCAGGCTAAATAAATAAACTGACACATTACACAGAAATAAGAGTTTATGGAGAAAAATTTAGCAGATTAAAACACAACGTACAGAGTTAACACTCTTCTCTGATTGGCTGTAGGAACGGATTAAGAGAGAAAGTGTTTTGACCGGGATTAGAGATTGAATGTTTATTTACTAAAACTAGGAAGGTTAACAAAATACGAACATGTGACCAAAACTGAGTCATTTTCATCAAAAGACTAAATCTGAATTATCTGCATGTGAATGTAAAATCCTGACCTAAAACCAGCTGTTTGGATTTGGGGATTTGCTGACGTCAGCGATTCCCTTTTTAGACCAATCAGGAGCAAGTCTGACCTGATTGGTCCACCAGACCCCCGTCCACCCCATCACTGCTCTGTTTTTGTCTGTAAACAGCCTCATAGCTCCATGCTCAAGCTTCCCATCTCAGAAGAAGACAGACTAAGTGTCTAGAGTTCATTTATCAGGAAATGTTCCAGCTACACTCAGTAAAACTGAGCATGTGTGTGCTAGTCACTTCACGGCCGACTGCTTTTCCAACTTTGGACAGTCCAACAGAGGGCTAGCCAATAGACTGGTCCTGAATCCAGGCGCATTACCAACCATCCTCCAACAAACCTGGGACCCTGGAAATGTGAGTATTTTAAATGCTGTGTGCTGTGGAGCAGATGGAAGAGCTTTTCCTCAGTGTCCCCCCTGTCTCTGTGTTAGCTTCAGGATGCTAACTTTAGCTGCAGTTAGCCTGTTGTTTTAGCCTGTAATGTTACGGTAAACCAGCTTCTCTGTTTTCTAAACATTGTGCACTCGGAGCTCGTGGCGCCGCTCTCAGTGACGTGGAAGAGCGGGGCGGTATCAGCGGTGGCTCATTTACATATGAAGGCCACGCCCACTAAATCAGAGCGTTCTGAACAGAGGGGCTATGAGAGCCTGGAAACAATGCTGCTGTGCTTGATTTATTGGCTTTTTGGACCAAAACATGTTTCTACCATTTCATGAAGACATCAATGATCCAGATTAAACTGAGGAAAGGAGCAGGAGATGGGAACTTTAAACTAAAGGAGTCTGATCCAACGGTGGCGTTGGGGGACGGTCTATTTCTGTGTGTCTGATAACAGAGTAAGTTCATCATGTTACATGTGTGACGGCCACAGCTGACACGGAGCTGGAGACAGACAGAGCCGAGCTTTAACAACACGTTTCTCCTCCAGGCAGTGATGGGATCCTAGTGTCAGCATTTTACAGAAACAGGCGTTAACTGTAAGACGCTGCTGGTGTTATTCTGCCTACAGTTAAAGTTTGATCTGTTTCATTTCTGACCAAACGTATCTGAACAGCTTCTTCATCGTTTCTCCAGTTTATAGAAAAAACGATCAGAGTAAAGATAAAACCATCTGCAGAGACTTCAAACACGAGTCCACACAGGGAAAGCTGCAGATCTCTGAGACCACGAGCTGCACCAGCTTTAAATAATGCAGCTGCAGCAATCTTCAGCCATAACATCAGCTCTAAAACAACCTGTCAGCGCGTTTCCTGCTCAGCCCTCAGCTCAGGAAAACCTGAAGCCGTTTGAAGAGAAGTGGAGACACAACGTGAGACAAAGTCAAAGTGAACAATGAAAATAAAAAAGAGGAAAACTTCATGAGCCTGAAGTTCTTAACCTCTGTTAGACTTTTAAATGTAAAAAAATAAAACAGGAAAAAAAGGAAGGGAAAAGGGTTAAAAAAGAAATAAAAGAAATAAAAGAACATAAGGAAAAAAAGGGAAAAAAGAAAAAAGGAAAAAAAGAAAAAGGAAAGAAAGAAAATAAGAAAGTAAAAAAGAAAAGGGTAAAAAAGGAAAAAAAAGAAAAAAAACAGAAAAAAGAAAAAGAAGAAGAAAAAAAGGGGAAATTAGAAAAAAAGGAAAAAAGAAAGAAAGGGGGAAAAAGAAGAAAAGAGAAAAAAGGAAAAAATAGAAAAGAAAAAAGAAAAAAAGGAAAAAAGAAAAAAAAGAAAAAAGGTAAAAAAGGAAAAAAAGGGGGAAAAAAGGAAAAAAATGAAAACAAAACAGAAGAAAAGAAAAAGAAGAAGAAAAAAGGGGAAAAGAGAAAAAAAGGAAAAAAGAAAAAAGGAAAAGAAAGAAAGAAAAGAAGAAATAATCAGGAAAAAAAGAAAAAAGAAAGAAAAAGGAAAAAAAAACAGAAAAAAAGAAAAAGAAGAAGAAAAAAGGGGAAAAAAGAAAAAAGGAAAGAAAGAAAAAAGGAAAAAATAAAGAAAGGAAAAGGTAAAAAAGGAAAAAAAGGAAAAAAAGAAAAAAAAGAAGAAGAAAAACTAAGATATTTAAATCCTCTAAACCACTTGGTCTTAGTTTCTCAAACATCATTTCAGCTTCTTTATGAACCTGTAGAAACTCCTCTCCCCTCTGCTCAGCCCTCTCTCAAAGCCCCTCAGCCTTTTTCAACGCTCCTCATTTTCACCGATAAGGAGACGAGGTCATCAAAGCAGTTTTAGTAAAAAAAGAAGAATGACAAAGCGTGCACAGCTCCTGCTTTATTTTACCTTGAGCCTCTCAGAAAGTCTTCTCCATCGATCTGGAAAGATCTGAAAGAGGCACAGCTGCATAAACAATCCTCTCGGTCTTTAGAGGCTTTGAAATATTAACAAAAGAGCTCGTAGGTACATCACTTTGCAGCAGCAGCGATGGCAGCCCAGGGAAAATGTGTTTGAGTCCCATTATAAATCACACAATACTGCAGCAGCCCTGCACATCCAGGCCTGGCTGTCCCCACGGCAACCTGACAGAGCAATCCCGTCTTTACAGATGGCTCCTGTGGAGGATCTGTCCCTGTGTGTGTGTGTGTGTGTGTGTTTTATTTATGAATATACAGTAATCAGAAACCAGAGCCGAGCATAATCACTCTTCTACACGTGGCTTTATGAATGCATGTGTGCAGAGAGAGCTGATAAAAAAGAAATGAGCAGCAGAGAAAAAACCACCCAGGCTAATTTCATCCACTCCACTTCCCCGACATGAAAGAAGCAGGACTTACAGATCTTGTGCTTCCCTTTCATGGGGAATTTCACCAGCAGCTCCTGGGGGTTGGAGCAGATGAAGACGAATGGGGAGGCGGACTCCTCGCAGGTATCAGGAAACTGCAGGACAGAGAGGAGGAGGGGGAGGAGCAGAGAGGAAGAGTTTAGCTTCATCTTCCTCAAACAGAGCCTCAGTGTGCACAGAGTCAGAGATTTCTCCTGATGGAGGCAGCACACGGATGAATCATTCAGAAAGACTCTCTGTTTATGCTCCTACATGATGCACCGTGTGCTCCACGCCTGATGTAACACTTCACGTCTGAGAGCAACTGATGCTCGTGAGTCTCTCTGGGTCTGAGGCGCTTTAATTGTAGCGCTAATGATGCAACTGCTAATGATGGCAGCAGCAGCAGAGAGCTGGAAGGGTGAGAAAAATTCATCACATCTCCACCAAAACCAGAGTAATTAAGAGTTTTTCTGATGCTGAGGGATCACACTTCACGATCTGTCAGAGAGCGGTGAGGAAGATGAGCTGATGAAGAGGTTTTATCATTAAAACACCTCAGAGGGCTTCATTAATAAAATACTGATAAAGATAAAACCATGGTTATTTTAGAAACAATCAGGTTCATGCTAAGTTGATTTTAACACACAGAATTTTTCCTGCTGTTTTGGTAAAATAATAAATTTATCTTAAGAGGAATCTTAGCGATAGCATCCTTAGACAGATGCTTGTTTGCCTCTTAATGAGGAGGTTTAATCTTTTTCTGAAGAACACACGCTGTGATGCTGTATCTGTCATCGTCTGAATTGAATCAACACACAAAAAACACAATTTACAACCAAAAAGAAATCCAGTTTTATGAAACTGTAGAGGAACACTGCACTGAATAAACAGAAAACACAGTAACACGAGGTGTGTGTGTGTGTGTGTGTGTGTGTGTGTGTGTGTGTGTGTGTGTGTGTGTGTGTGTGTGTGTGTTTCATAAAGTTAACACAGTTGCAAAAATCATCCTCAGCTTTGACACAAACTTTTTCATTCAGCTGAAAAGTCATTGATGCTGCAGGAATGCTTCAGAACAATATGAAGCCGCAGTAGCTGCAGCTAGCATTAGCATTAGCAGCATTAGCAGCATCAGAACAGGAAAGAGATGTAGCACTGATTTAACAGAAAAGTTTACCAGCGTTAACCCAAAGCTAAAGCAGTTTATGCTAAATCCACTGGACTCACAGCTCATTAGGACCCAGCTCTTCAAATGTAAACAAACGTTTTGCTAATGCTGTTTTTTGGAACCGTAGCCTCCTCCAAATTTACAGACGAGGTCAGGATTTCTGCTCTCATTCAGTCTGATTTATAACATCAGTGGCTTTATTTTCACACATTAACTTAGACTTAGTATCAGTGATGTCACCCATCTGTTCCTGATACACAGTTTTGAAGCCTCTTGCTGTTGGAAGCTGTCAGAAATGCTAAACTCAAGAGGACTTCGCTAACAGCTGCAGGGTTCCTGCCTGTCAATCAGCAGAGCTGAGCTTCTGATTGGACAAACTGGTCATCTTAGCTTCTCCTAAACCGCCGTGCGATAAGACACATTCATCTCCAGCTCAGAGTGTCGTCAGAGAAACGATTTATTCAGTTACCTCAGGCGTCATTCAGTCCTGTTCCTCCATAGCCTGCCTCAAGTGGACACTGGAGGAACTGCAGTTCTTAACCCTTTACGTTCAGGTCAGGCTAGCATAAATCACAGGCTTTAAAACATAAACTGTAAAAAAATGGACGTCATCTTGCTTAGCTCAAAGCGAGGTTGCCAGGAAAACTGCTCCCCCTGGTGGCTGGCTGCAGTATAGGTTTAAAAATCCATCTCCCCAGTCATTCCAGATGGGCTGTGGTCAAACTTTAAAAATTAATCCACCTGGTAGAAATGTTTCTCACGTCTGATTGTTGTGGTGATTTGAAGATGTCATTTGGCTGTCTTGTATCCAAGTCCTCTTTTTTTCTGGAAAGTTTTGTTTTCATTAGTTATACGAGGTTAAAAACGAGGTTTTACGTCACGTTTAACGATGATTGACAGCTGACGTTCTCGTTTATTTTTTTCAGGGATTGTAAAATATGTCTGGAGGTAGAGTCAGGAAGTGATTAGACTCTCGAAAGAAAATAATAATTATTATTTTTGTCACCCAGCTCCACGCAGATTCTCCCAGAATCCCTCACAGTCTCTACTGCTCAGACTCTGGCTGCACAGGTCATTCAGAGGGAAACCGTGTGTATCTGCCTGAAATGACTGTGTGAGTGCAGTGTTTGCATTGAGCTGTAATTACACACAGACTCAGGTTTATAACTGTAACACACACACACAGACACACACACACACACACACACACACACACACACACACACACACACACACACACACTGTTCACAGTAACTCCAACATTGAACACACCACACATAAACCTCCACACATCGAGGCCTCCCACGTTCGCAGCACGTCACAGCACCTCCTCTGAAGGTGAGGCTGTTTTACAGCTCCTAATGGACAGCCTGCACCAGCGAGGAGGCCTGGAGACAAGAGGAGCGCTCTGCCTGCCTGTTATTGATCGCTCTCTCAGGTGAGAGTGGGGAATTGACTGACACGGTGACAAAGGAGTCATCTTTCCCATCACTGGCAGCCAGCGGCTCTCAGCTCATCCAATTTCCTCCGGCACCATCAGATAGCGGCCGTGATTGCATCGAGCCAGGCAGGAAGCGGCTCTTTTCATGACAGCATGCTTTTTCCACCCCCCACCCCTCCTCTTATTCACAGCCTCCCCGTCCCCTCAGAGCCGCTCTGAAGGTTGTGACAAATTTGGGGCTTTTAAGGGAAATCAGCAGAGAGGGAGCCCATCTGTGAGCGGGGCGGGATGATGGAGATGTTTATTTCAGATTACAGTCCATGTCGGCTGGAGCGTCACACGGCGCTAAGTGATAAAATATGTAAACAGTCAGAGTCGTTATGTGCTGCTGGGGCCCTTAAAGAGCCCCTGGTCCCCTCCTCTGAATAACAGCAGATCAGATTAAATCAGATTGCTCCTTTAAGTCTGCTGCCCACGTGACCGAGCGGCTCTGACGGCCGTCAGCTGGGCCCAGGATGGAGCAACGGGACGACCGCTGAGTCCATGACAGGCAGGAAGTGATCCACACACTTCATTTCTGATCATCAGATATTTGATTTTACAGATTTGAAGATGCTACATGGTGAAAAGAAAGCGTGTTTAAATCCTGCGTCTAGCTGCAGAGTGACGTTAGGAGCCGTGATTTAACCAGCGTCATTCCTCTGCACGTCTGTCTGCGTCTGTGAGCAGAAACAACAGGGTTCACTTTAAATAAAAAGATTTAAAAGGCAACAGTTTAATAAATAACCCAGAAAAATATCCTTCTACTGATCAACTAAAGACTTTTTGATTCATCCATTTATTTCATTGAAAACATAAATTTGATGATTTAATTTTTGTGTTATGTTGAGGTTTTGGTGTTTTTTACTTTTCCTAATATGAAATAAACCACGTGACGTTTAAGTCTATGATTGGTTTATTAATTAAAGCCTAACATGGTGAATTGACTCATCTTAAACCCTCTGATACTTCAGTAACAGGATGGTTTTTAAGCTGCTTCACTGAAATACTCAACACTGACTCAGAGACAGCCCCGAACGCCCCCAGACCAGCGCTGAACAATATTCCTGATTATTAAAGATGAAATAATTATCACATCAGGTCTGATTGTTTTTTCCACAGAGGAATGACTGAGTCATGATCTTTGACTCATCTCTGTTTCAAAATAAAACTGTAAAAGTTGTGAGAACAGTTTCTCATCTTTAATCTCATCATCTTCATGAACTGATCCACCAGCTCCTGGTTGCTGTGATTTAACCCCCAGACCGTGGCTGTTAGCATCTAAAAGCTGTTTGGGTTTTGCTGTTAAAAACAGTTTCAGGTAAACAGTCATGGCCAGGCGTTTTGAGAATGGCACAAATGCTGTTTTTCACAGTTTGCTGCCTCACTTCTTATGGAGGCCGTTGGTTCAGGATGGGACAATGTGCTTTTACTGTTTTTCTTCTGATTTCATTTTTTAATGATCTTTGGGGTCAAGATTTGATCTAAATTGTGATTCTTCAATATCTATTATAATATTGGCTAACACTTTACTTTAGAGGTCTGCAAATGTCATCGCACTAAGGTAATAATTAGACAATTTATTTTCTTATTTCTTTGAAATTTCCTGAGAATCTGGTGAAAATTATCTCATAACTTCTGTCCAGGTTGTGTTTTGCAGTGCGCCTGTTTTCTCAGTGTCTATCACCATCAGGTGAGGACGATTTCCAACCCCACTCTGGGTGAACATCACACCTGAAGCCTTCAGCTGGATCATCTCAAACATTATGGTCCTCATCATAAAGTTTATCATTTTACATCTGATCTTAATTCTGCAGATCAACAACCTGGGGACTAAAGAACTTGGTGTAATGTAATAACAAATCGCTAACTATCAACTGCTTAAATTGGATTATTGACTGAACATTTCAAAGGTAATTATCAGAGGAAACATGAAGCTAACTTCTGTTTTCATGAACTGAGCAGAAATTTATCACCTGCTTCTCTGGAAACAGCAGAAACATTTGGACACTTCTAAAAACATTTTGTGCTGAGTTGGGATTTAATTTTAAATAGTGCTGTCAATAGATTAAAAAATTAACTAATCAATCGCACAATTTTCTGCAGTTAACTGAGATTAATCGAGATTAATTTATCAATCAATTAATTGCGATTAATCTCATTTTTCTACCAAAGACAGAAGCTTGTAACAGATATTTACTTGAGTAAAATTGTGGATTTAATGTTGAATCAACATAATCAACACAAAGGCAGTGTATTTAAATAAATTATTTGCTAATCATCACCTTCTTACCTTGAAATTTGGAGTAAAATTCAAAGAAATTGGAAAAAACAGTAACCTACCAATTGTGACTTGGGACAATACATTTGGACATTATTTTAAAGAAGTTTCGTGCTAATTTGAAAAGAAAATAGAAAAAAAATGTCTAATTGTAACCAAAGTGTGATGTAATTTGTGGACCTCTAAAGTAAAGTGTTACCTAATGTGTTTCTGTATCTAATATTTATTTCTGTGTTTTGTGATTTTTAGTTTGCTTCTTTAACACCAGACCAGGTGAAACAGTTAAATGATGAAGATGATGATGTCTTCAGACTGTATCTGGAGCGGTGGCTGAGCGGTGGCTGAGCGGTCGCTGAGCGGTGGCTGAGCGGTCGCTCCTCGAGGAAACTAAATGGTGGAGGTGCAGCGTGGAGCATGGAGCCTCAGATCCAGCGTGTTCATGTGAAATCCTGCCAGTCTCCTGCTCTTTCATCCTCCATTAGCTAATTAGCATTTAAAGCTGTTGAATGTCCCCCCCCCACACACACACACCTAATTGTTTCCACCCATGTTAATCAAAGGCCATGAAACACTGAGGCTGTGTGACAAAGAGGTTTGCTGAAGCTCTCCATATTCATCAGGAGGATCTGACGTGGTCAGCGTGGACCTGCTCACTAATGCAATCAACGGAGAAACGAAGGAATGGACGGAGGAACGCTGAAGAGGGATTACACAGAAAGGTGCAAACAACCCCCACATCCAGTCCAGTTAGGACTAACACACGGGGGCAGAGCGCTGTTTCCACGGGCAGAGAGAGCACTGACGATTCTCCACCATCAGAGAACCGTCATTCATTTCACTGGGATTAGTTTTTACAAAGATTGTCAATTAAAGGAAACAACAACAGGCAACAAATACACAAGAACAAACACAGAAAACACACGTCCACATGGAAACTAGAGACAGCCATGTTTTAGTCTTAAGCGCCCTTCACACCGCCGCGCGGTAACCGCCCCAAAAACCGCTTCCCTGCCGGCAGAGGCCCCTGAAATTTTTCAAAGCAGCTCCTGCCGTCGCAGCATGAGCGTGGGGTAACAGATGGCAGTGACGTAGAGGTGATTCGATGAATGTTTCAGCAGAGCCCGCCCAAAAGTCCTTCACAACACTCCCTCCTCAAAAACACGAACCTCAGAGTAGTACCTATAGTTTCTGTTTACTCTATAATGTGCAAGAAAATGAAAGATTTTATTAGTATTGTAGAGCTCTGGATATTCAGATACCGGCAGTATTGGCTCCTCCATTGCTCGTTCTGCCCCGTGAAGCCTGTTATTTCCAGGTTTTCTTCTTCCTTCGATGTGATTGGCTGTTCCCAGGCTGCTGCCGCCAGAAAGTTCAACACGCTGGACTCTGGGCTGCAGGGGAAATCTGTGCGCGTGCACGTGGGCGGCAACCGCTTCTGGGTCCTACCGCCGCAGCCAAAACTGCTTGCCGTCTGCCGCCTGTCCCTCATTAAAATGACTGGAGGCGGCGCGTTGCCCCCCTGATCGTCTGATCCTTGCAGGGTTTTTAGGACCATTACATCATATTCAATCATATAGCGCTGCGTGCCTCGCTGTCACATGGTCGTGTGTAGCTGTTGATGACTGGTGATGTTAGCCTCACAGTGCAGACTTTGCACTGCGCCTCATTTTCATTTATTTTATTTAAAGAAGCTCCTGAACTTCCCATATTGATTGTCTCCTGGTTCTTGTTTTGTGTGAACCTCCATCCTGTCGCCTCCTGGTCTGGCTCCGTTCAGTTCGTCAGGTTATTGCTGTCGTTGAGTTTAATGCGATCTGGTTTGGACAGGGTTTGTTTTATTTTGAAAGTCACCGGGTGTTTTGGGTGGTTTCTGTGTAAAACTTCCTGTTCGGCTCCACCTCCTTTAATATGAAACTGAGGCGTAACAGCTGCAGCATCCGGGAAAACACTGACCTGGACAGGACAGAGCCATCGTCACATGATTAGATTTTTTTTAATATTAACATCACCGCCCATCCCAACTCGAAGCCTCAGCTAAAAAAAAGCTACACCTGACCAAAGGAGCTGTCCGGGACCTGGACCCAACAGGACTGCCCCTGAATTAAACAAAGCATCACAGTCTTGAAGCTGATTTCCCTGAACCGTGGACTCATTTCTGTCAAACGTAACGGGAACATGAAACAAAGACGACGCTGTCATTTACTCTGATTTTGGTACGCGGCCGAACAATCTGATCTGGGTCTGGTCTTTCTTGGCGGCTGACGCTCTGATTACACATGCTGGAGCGGGCTGGGTGGGAGCTGAGGAGGCCCCCTGCTGGGAATATGGATTCAGACATTACAACAAGAAGAGCTGAGTTAAATTCTTTAGGCTAAGAGGACGAGGTGAAGAATTCAATCAGCTCCTCGTCTTCCTCAGAGACTGACGGTCCGATAATCTGCAGGGAGGGAATCAACAGGAGCAGCTGTAATAATGTGAAACTCAGCGGTCCATGGGGAGGAGGGACAGGATGGAGAGTCTCTGATTGGCTGAGAGGGCAGAGAGCGGTCATCACGCTGTCCACCGTGTGTCCTCGTCAGGAAGTGAGGTTTGTCCTTCATCAGCTCATCATCTCTGTCCCATAAACGCTGTTATTAATCTCCTCATCCCACAAACCTCCAGCTCCGAGCAGCTAAAAACAACATCCATCTTCATAAAAACCAGGACTCAGGGCCAGGACTGGACTCAGGGCCAGGACTGGACTCAGGAACACAAACCTCTGAGTCCACGCTCGGCGAGTCACGGCTCAACAAGCCAACACTGTTCCTCTCTGGCTCCTTTCAGCTGCTGTCGGCAATTAAGGGCAGCAGAGACAAGTAATCTCCTTCTGGGCGACGGGGCCAGACCAGAACAGGCGTGTGGAGTGGTCTGTGCCGTGGTCTGTGGAGTGGGAGGAGGGCAGGGGGCCTGCTTGGCTGCACTCAATCTCAGCCCAATAAAAAGCCCTTCATTGGCAGGGAGCGCCTGAGCCAGACGGGCTGGGAGCATGTGGCGTTTAGAAATGAGCAGGGAGGAGGGGACGGCGAGGGGGGTAGAGAGGAGGATCATGATTGGCTAAGAAAGACTGATAACAGGAGGGTAAGGTGAGCGATGTGACGGATAGGGAGGCACATAAAGCTCGCTGTGTCTTCCCGTCACTTCAGAGGATCGGCTCAGTCGTCTCCGTCAGCGCTGGTTTCACCTTCAGGAGGAGCAGACGTAGCTACGGCTACGTGTGGGAGGTGAAAGGGTGTCGTTGGGGAAATGTACGCAACACAACGGCTCCTCAACCCTCCTCTAATCTTTAGGCTTCAGAAAACAACAGCAGCCTGTTCCTGGCTCTCATTAGAGCTCACACAGACGCAGCTGCCCTCAGGAAACTCTCTCTGCCTCTCAGCCTCTTTCTGCACGCACTCGCTGAATTATTTGTTTTTCCATCGCTGCTCAAAAACAGGACCAGAGCGCGCTGACATGCAAACAAACAGCGTTCACGTATGAAGCTCGGATCAGGGTTTACAAACCAAAGACAGACCATGAACCAGAAATAAAGTCATGTAATGTCAGGAGGGAGGTTATCTTTAGCTTTCTAACTCCTAAACACACAAACATCCACATTTTCACTTTCTAAACAAAACTTTTTTTAGGGTGATAACTGTTTATGTTTATTCCCACTTCTTTAAAAATCCCAGTTTATGTTTTTATTGGTAACTGCTGAAGCATTTCAGAGCCTTTCATTCACATCTCACAGGTTAAATGAAAACCATGAGCAGTAATTCCTGTCTCAGCCTCAGGCGTGGCCAACATTTTTAGGAAAAATTGAATGTTTTTATATTTTTCTAAGAATTTCAGGTTGTTTTTGTTGATCTGGTCATTAAAATGCAGATAAAACAACTGAAATATCTAAAACTTCATCATAATGCTCTATTTTCATTTAGAATACAGCCATCATAAAGAGATTTATGATGTTTCTTGCTAAAAAGGCCTATAGCATGTCAATGCTAACTGGTGCTAGGCCGGATGTTTCCCACAAGCTGAGGAGAAGGAGGTGAGGATGACGTGCTGGTTCTCAGGTGTGAGCTAAGAAGTGACGACATGGACCTGTCCTTCCATCCATCGTTATTGGGAACGTAAGATCTATCTCCAATAAGATGGACGAGCTAGCTGTGCTAACCCAGCAACAGAGGGAATACCAGAGGGCAGAGTAGCATCATGCTATTCACAGACATGGCTAACAGAGCTAACAGCAGACACCAAGGCCACATGTGAAGAGCTTCACTGATCACGTGTTATTGATCCTGATTTAAAAACCGTCTCCCTCATTAGTCGCCATGATGTTAGCATTGCAACGTGGCGTTAGCTGCGTGCTTTCTAACATCCCGTCCCATCCTCCAGACACTCGTCTCCACCTGCCAGAAGATTAAGAAAGTTTTAGGACCACAGCTTCTGAAAACTAAAGGATTGTAAATGTTCAGGGGAGCATGTGTGAAGGAGGTACAGGGTTAATCTGTTTTTCTCTGTTTTCACTGAGCTATCCTAAAACCTTCGACAGCGGCTGCTTTTCCATCATGTGTCCAGATTTTGACTGGTGGGAAAACAGGAAACAGAAAAGCTGACGCCGTCACTGAACGTCTGCATCACTGACTGAAAATAACCAAAACGACCCAAACAAAGCTCTTCCAGGTCAGAAACAGTAACTGAACCTCGGTTAGTTAAAGCTGCAGACGTCTTTCCTCACCCTCTGCTCTCTCTGGGTTTGATGGCTTCCTCTCTGATTAACGCCACCTGCTGTTTGCACTTAATGCAAACTCATTCCTCCATCTGCTCCACATTAAAAGCCTCCAGCGGTTCAGAGGAATAATCCTTTAACGTTACATTTACTGTGAAACATCTGCAGGAAGTGTTGAGTTTCATTAAGAAACACTTCACATCATGAAAGGCGGCAGAGCCCGGCCAGCGGGACGAACGAGGCCGTGAGTGAGAGCAGACTTTCTCTGAGAGAAACACAGAAACCAGCAGGAGTTAGAGACGCTCCATGGCGTGCCCGTGCAGACAGCGCTGACGTAGAAACATGAACGGAGCTGAACGCGTGGTGTCAGCCGTGGTGGGACATGTGTGAGTGTTTTACCGTCCTGTCCTGGTCCCCATCTTTAATCTGGATCATGTTTTCATTTCACAGATCTTAAATCAAACAGCTCGTTTGGAGAACAACAACCCTTTGGTTTCCAGAGTTTCCAACCGCAGACTGGGACAAATTTAAAGATCCAAAGTGCAGAAAAGCCGTCGTGTAAATCATTTTCCCTCTGTGTGAGCGCTGACCCACATCACCACCACCATGACGGGTGTGTTAGTGGAGCTAATCTGGCTCAACCACCATAACAAAGAGGTTTAAACTGAGGAGAGCTGTCCCCAGATCAGAACGACAGCTCGACACAAGCAGGACGCCAACGCCAAGATCACGCCGCTGCCCGAGTCCTAACCTGTGACCACTTCCTCTTCTCTACTAACCCAGAGCTGAGAGGAGGTATCAGCTGGGACCAAACCAGTTCCCCCGAACCAGTCAGTGCTGGTCTACAGGGTCGGAGACGACACCAGAGATAAAACACAGTCTCTGTGATGTCACCCATTTGTTTCTGAGGAGCAGATTTTAGGCCGATCGTTGCAGGAAGCACTATCACCTCTGAGGAGGAAGTGTGAGGTAAAGAAGCTTAAAACAGGAATTCAAACTTTCAGTCCTGATTAGGGATCCTGATCCTGATCCTGATCCTGATCCTGATCCCTAGTATCGGATCGAGACGGTTTTTGCTTTTTTTAAGTATCGGTGATCAGGTCCCCCAGCCAATCCTCTAAACCGATCAGTCTCGTTAGGCGTCATGAAGCTAATACTGCTAACAGCTTCATATGTGATACATTTAGGTACCGTTGGAAACTTGAGAATCTGACGGTTACCCTGGTGTTTTCAGTTTTTGGATCGGACTAATAGCGCTAAATGTCAGTCATTTAAAATTGAGTGGTATGTTGATCCCGCCGACGAGTTTGGGATCCAGAGGGTTTTGACTTCAGAGCTATCTGGACTAAGTTTAATGGACTTAATGAGCTTTGACTATTTTTTTTCTACTGTTCAGTTTTGTTAAAACACAAAACAAAAAGACTGTGCTGCTTCACCTTCTCACTTCTTCGGCAAAAAAATAAAAACAGTCAGAGGACCACACAATTTCATGCTGGGTTGAACGCAAGTGAATAAAAATGTGTTTTTAAACAAGACTTAAAAGCATCAACAGAGGGCGCCATTCTAATGTGTGGTGGAAGATTATTCCACAGCTTGGGTCCGACAACAGAAAATGCCCGGTCGCCCCGACTTTTAAGCCTCGTCTTAGGAACGACAAGCTGGAGCTGGCTCTCAGACCTCAGCGAGCGCGCGGGGTTGTAAAGTGCAATGAGGTCTGAGATGTACGCGGGTGCCAGTCCATGCAGGGCCTTAAAAACAAACTATAAAATCTTAAAATCAACTCTAAAATGAACAGGGAGCCAGTGCAGAGAAGATAAAATCGGTGTGATGTGTTCTCTACGTCGTGTGCCGGTTAAAAGACGAGCAGCAGAGTTTTGGACTAGCTGTAAGCGTGCCAGGTTCGCTTGGCTAATACCTGCGTACAATGCATTACAGTCGTCAAGACGTGTAGAGATAAAAGCATGAATCACTCGCTCCAAATCATTAAAAGACAAAACTGGTTTTAAACGAGATAAAAGCCGAAGATGATAAAAACTGGATTTAACCACGGCATTTATCTGCTTATCAAGTTTAAAACCTCCATCAACAATGATGGATCAAGGGCAAAAAACCCTGATCGGGACATCCCTGGTCCTGATATCGTCTCTGACGTTGCTGAGTCAGAGGGAAATGTGACGCCTGTCGGTGTTTGCGGTTTGAGAAGTTTATTCATTTAGTTGTTCATTTCCCACCTGAGGCTGGCTGCAGAGACCGGACACAGAGGGTTTATAACTCAGCGTTTACAAGTGTTCAGGTCACAGTCTTATCCAATCAGACGCAGAGCTCAGCTGACGGACAAAACGCTGCATCAAACAGATCAATGACGTCACACCGTCTGAACAAATGAGACCTTTCTCTCTCCTGATTCTGAGTTTAAGTCAGAATTTCTTTGTTTTTTCTGTTAAAATGACGACGTATCGAGCTCCAACTCTGAATGTTGATGCTGCGTTTCTTTCTTTATCTTCAGGAACAAACACGTGAGCGTCTCTGACACGTTTAAACCTCCTTCCAGGTTCAGCCAAACGCTGCAAACGTACGAACCCTCAGCGGCTCTGAACAAACCCTTAGATCACTGTGGAGCATCTCTGACCCAAAGCGCTGCAGACATGAAACATCCAAACGGGCTGCTCTCCAGCCCACTTTGTTCCTTTCATCAGCGCTCAGCACGCCGAGCGGGCACGCCGAGCAGGCACGCCACGCGGCCCCGCCGTGATTAAAAATTTAACACACTCCTTCACCTCCAGAATCAACTGGTGTCAAGTTGGAGAGCGAGCATTAATTATCCAGGAGTGTCCAACACCGGCTCCTGATTTCTCCATTATTAATATGCTGAACACAACCAGACACATGTCTCATTATCAGACGCACGGCGCCGGGGCCACCATTTCCCAATTACTGCCACTGTGTCAGCCTGCTCCACGGCGAGGAGGAGGAGGAATAAAAGCTTCCTGTCACCTCCAAACGCTCGCTGTTCGAGAGGAGCTGAGGAGCTGAATGACTCGTGTTGAACTGATAAAAACACAGAAACCAGCTGAGAAACAGTCCCTCTCTGACACAAAACCAGGAAGTCCAGTTTCTGTTAGTGCTGGTCTTCAGATCAGTCAGAGACTCCAGCTCACACAGGGTTCCTACAGCTCAGGCCAAGTTAAATTTAAGACTATTTAAGACTTTTCTGAGGCCGTTTGAAATCAAATTTAAGACCAAGTCGACAACGAACCACAATTGAAACAAACAACAAAATAAAAACACCACATGATTTACCTGGGTGAGAGGCCATTTTAACCCAATGTTTATTTTAAATAAAACGTCACTTTTTGTCTTCTTTTTAACCCCATTTTACAGCTTTATGCCTATTTTGCCCCCATTCGTCATTTTTTTGGCCACTGTCAGAAACATTTTTGTAATTTTTACATGTTTTTTGAAATTTTATATCAAATTTAATTTCCAATTTTGCTGCCAAAAACTGTTTTCCTAAGCTACTTTTTTTTTTTTTTTTGCAAAATTTTCCCTTTTTTTGTAATTTCATACCTATTTTGCACCTATTTATTATCCTTTTTCCACTTTCATAACATTTTTTCCAGTTTTTGCAATTTCATCCTTTTTTTTTGACCTTCATTCATACACTTTGTCCCTCTTTTGGACCATTTTTATCTTTTTAAGCCCGTTTTTATAACTTTATTCCTATTTTACCCCAATTTACTTTTTTTGACCACTGTCAGAAACATTTTTGTAATTTTTACATGTTTTGTGACATTCAATTTCAAATTTAATTTCCAATTTTGCTGCCATAATCAATTTTCCTAAGCCACTTTTGGATTATTTTTTGCCAGATTTTCACCTTTTTTTCCCTCTCCAGGCACTGTAGTTAAAACCACGACATGTGTCTGCTCTGAAAGATCCTGGTGCAGCCACATCACTGATTTGTTAGTTCTGCTTTTGTGATTACACGATGTTGCCATGACAATAAATCAGTAAATTCTTTTTGAAAAATAGAAACATTTTGTCATTTTTTTTTAGTTCAATCTAACATAAATCTTATAAACGTGGTTAAATTTTAAAGACTTTTGAAAATTGGATTTAAGACATTTTAATGCCAATTAAGGCCTTATTTTTAGAATTATAAATTCAATGCCTTTTAAGACTTTTCAAGGATCCGCGGGAACCCTGTCACAGCTCCTCCACCTCCTCCAAAGTCTCTCTAATATGGATTCCTTTAGTGCAGAAAATACCTCTAACACAGGAGGTTTCCTCAGAGGTTTGTTAAAACACGGAGAGGCTGGATTTTCCTGGAGGACTTCGAGTGAAGGACTCGTGCTGGAGCCAAGGAGCAACATCACGTTCAGACAAACGAGTCCTGAAGGGCTGAAAGTCGCTGCTCATGGAGAATCCTCTTCAAACCACGAACACACCCAGACATGAAAACAGACTTTACAGCATTAACACACGTTTACAGCCTGGTTCAGAAACAGCCTGGGCCTGAAACGCTGGTTTCTCTGTCAGCACACGATGAACGGGGGCGGAGGTTTTCCTAACTCAGCGGTTGAGAAGATATCAGGATCGCTTGATCGTCCAATCAGAGACACAGCTCAGCTCATGTGACCGTCAGGCGCCCCGTAGCTGTTAAACAGGAAGCTGGCGTCAGATCCAACATGGCTGCCTCCGTGGATTGGCTTCACTTCTCTGTTTCAGGAGCAGACGGTGACGTCGTGGAGACGTCGTCCATGTTTGACACAGACCAAAGCTGAAACCCAGATCCTTCTGACCCCAAACTTTTTAACTGGACCAAACCAACAACAGGTTTATGAACTGAGCCGGTCCAAACCCTGCTGCTCCCTGAAACCTGGTCTGAGTGTTTTTAAAGTTTTCTTTGAGTAAAACATGAAACACTCGACAAAAACAACAGAAACCTCTGGAGGATTTGTCTGGAGCTGTTTTTCATTCATGCAGCATCTCGATGTGTCAGCGCTGTGGTTTTCTTCTTCTCTTGATGTCGATGACTTCAAGCTGTCACCATCCCCCAGAAACTCCCAGAAACTCCCAGAAAGGCCGAGGAGGAGAGAGGAGGAGCAGAAGGAGCAGGAGGAATCAAACACGTTCTCTGATGACAATCCAGCATTCAATCCAGCGCCGCCGTTAGCCTGTGAGCTAACAGCGGCGCTGACAGGTGTACTGAAGTCATGTGTTTGTGCAGAGACCCACACAGACTCCTTCGCTGTGCCCGCGCCTCCTCCCCAACCATGTTTATGACTGCACCTCCTGCAGTGGCCCTTGGGCAAGAGGAAAACAAGCCCGGCTCTCAGCAGTCGGCGCTCCTCAGACTCGGCACGCTAACTGCTGGAACTTTCCAAGGAAAATGCTTTTCTCTTGTTCTCACAGCTCAGCTCCTGTTCGACAGGAAAAAACCTCTCTGCAGCGAGCGGCAGAAAACAACGCTTTCAGAAAACGCTTTCAGAAAACGCTTTCAGAAAACGCTTCGCTGGGGGAGCAGGAACATTTGGAGCGTTAAGAGAAAGCAGCTCCAGCAGAGAGGAGCTACACCGACAGGAAACGCCTCCATCAGTGTTAAAAATGAGAGGACGCATCAGAGCAGGGTACTGTACACACACACACACACACACACACACGCACACACACACACAGAGCCCTGGAGACCATTACCATGTCTGCCTCCAGAGCTCCACTTCAAAGAAACACCCTGGCATTAAAACGTCTTATTTTCCACCACAATCTGCGTTTCTCGCCGCCACAGACCCGCTCTGCTCAGCGCAGGTGCTGTCAGCAAAACGGCAACAAACCGCTGGCGTCTGATTTCATGATGTGGAAACGGAGAAGGACGGAGGAGTTTATGAACATGTCTGTCTCTTTAGGTGGATATTTGCTTTGATAATCCCCCCCCGGGGCACGGCCCCCCCATCTGTCTCCGCTCAGCCTCTGTGGGAGAGAGGAGCGGCCTCTGCGGCGTGAAGAAACCCGGTCCCTGGACTCCTATCAAAGACCAGTTTTAGGTTTCTCTGAGCTGGTGGGTCAGCGGGGGGCTTCAGGGACAGGGCCCCCCCACTGCTGGACTCACAGAGAGGAAACAGGGAAACGCTGAACAACAACAGGAGTCAGAGAAAAACAGAGTTTTCATGTCAGCCTCTGATGTGTTTCTGGCTTCGACACATCCAGGAAGTGACACACAGGAAGTGACACACAGGAAGTGACACACAGGAAGTGACAGTTTTTACATTTTTACAGTCACCAACAGGGTCTAACAGGGAGGCTGTGTTAGCAAAGAGTTCATTCTCAGTCAAACGTGTCGGACGTACCAGTCCAAACTATTAGCTCCCCTACAGAAAACAGATTCTTGATCCAGAGGCAGAAAAATATAAAACGTCTTTTTTCTAATCCAGTGACCGTCAACCTGACGTCAGGAAACTCGACTGCTCCGGGGGAATGTCACAGCTGTAGCAACACGGCTAACAGTCCCAGAGTCAGCTCCATGAGTCAGTTAGTCACAGTTTCTCTGAGTTTCCAGCTCAGTGAGGAGTGTTATAAAAGGATGTTCGATGGCCACTCCATGAATTATTTATCACCTGAGGCTCCATCAAAAAGTCATCCTCACCATCGGATCAAACAGGAGAGTAAAACATTCATGAATGAGTTTTGAAGTTATACTCAGTAATCAAATGAGAAACAAGGTCCAATCAGAGTTTTGTTTTAAGCAGGTAGACGTTTTTAACTTGATAAGTTTTAAAACTGGATAAAAAAACTGTCCTCCCAAAAGTGAGAAAAAGACACAGATTACCCACAATGCAGCAGCAGAATTACTCCATGGTTAAATTTATTTTCAGTAATTTTATCACTGTGGGCCTTAAGTGTCACATGTTGTCGAGCAGCTGTTAGCCGGGCCTGTAGCTCCAGTTTAATGTTACTGCTGTAAAGCTCTACCACCCAGATGTAAACAGGCTCAGACAACGCACAGCATCCTGTGGTTTGGCATTATTTTGATCTAGCTAATGGAAATAAAGTGGTTTGTATTGGTACAGGTAATAATCACAAACATGAGGATGTTAGCTAGCAAGAAGGGCTTAAGGCTGGTGGTGCTAGCTCTGCTAATGTTAGCCCTGCTTGGTAAACAAACTTTACGTGGTTTAACCGTTATAACTCTGCTGAATCTGCCTGCGTTCAAATATATATATATTTTACTTTATTTATCTCTTGACCGGTGGTTCAGCAAGTTTACAGTTTCAGTGTGAAAACACATTTAAGTTCAGTTCATGTTGTATTTAATTTCTCTTTTAAAACCAGTAGGAATGTTATTTATAGCTGGTGTATAAACGTCTCACAATCTTTATTGTTGTATCTTGTTGTAACTAGAGTGCTTAAGTATATATTAAATTAAATTAGATTAAATTAAATTAAATTAAATTAAATTAAATTAAATTAAATTAAATTAAATTAAATTAAATTAAATTTGATTTAATTCGGTTTAATTTTTTTATTCTTCTACTGACTCCGTCAAGTGCTGCTGTTAATAAAACAATTTACCAGTTTGGAATCAATAAAGTAATTTTGTTCTATTCTATTTAATTCAATTTTTATTTATTTATTTTAATTCTATTCTATTCTATGTAATTTAACCTGACTCCAGCATCAGGAACAGACTTTCCATCAGCACCAGACTCAGATTTAGTCAGATCCAGTCAGATTTAGTCAGATTCAGTCAGATTCAGATTTAGTCAGATTTAGTCAGATTCAGTCAGATTTAGTCAGATTTAGTCAGATCCAGTCAGATTTAGTCAGATTCAGTCAGATTCAGATTTAGTCAGATTTAGTCAGATTCAGTCAGATTTAGTCAGATTTAGTCAGATTTAGTCAGATTCAGTCAGATTTAGTCAGATTCAGTCGGATTTAGTCGGATTTAGTCAGATTTAGTCAGATTTAGTCAGATTCAGTCAGATTTAGTCAGATTCAGTCAGATTTAGTCAGATTTAGTCAGATTCAGTCAGATTTAGTCAGATTCAGATTTAGTCAGATTTGGTCAGATTCAGTCAGATTTAGTCAGATTTAGTCAGATTTAGTCAGATTCAGTCGGATTTAGTCGGATTTAGTCAGATTCAGTCGGATTTAGTCGGATTTAGTCAGATTTAGTCAGATTCAGTCAGATTCAGTCAGATTTAGTCAGATTCAGATTTAGTCAGATTTAGTCAGATTCAGTCAGATTCAGTCAGATTTAGTCAGATTCAGATTTAGTCAGATTTAGTCAGATTCAGTCAGATGTAGTCAGATTTAGTCAGATTCAGTCAGATTTTTTAGAAGAAGAGATTGTGTTGTGTTTGCTAGCACAGCCAGTGACCCTGTTAAATAAATACTGAGCTGGTCTAAGATGATATCTCATTTATAAAAACGATGTGGAGCTCGATAACCTGTATCTTACATTAAGGCGAGCGTCTCTCTCAGTTTCAGTTTTGTGTGTTTGTTTCACAGAAGCAGAAAAAGGAAACTTTCCTCTGAACCTGTCAAAGGTCAGGTCTCTGCCTGCAGCTGTTTCTCCTCCTTCATGAGGAGAAAACTGGAGTTTACGGGTCGGCGTGTTCAGTTAGGAACGCCAACATGTGACAGCACGGGTATGACCAGTAAACTGTGACACGGCACCAACAGGAGCGACCCCTTTAGAAATACCAACAAGCTTTTAGTCTGCAGATACACGTCCTCTGTTAACGCTCCCCGTGTTTCTGCAGACGGAGCAGTTTAAAACGCTAACCCCATTTTGGTTTGTCTGTATCCCACCAGGTGATATTTTCCTGTAGAGAAGTTAAGGAGAGATCTCTGTGAGGAGATGGATTATTATTAAACGTTATTTCAGTCTTTATCAGCCTGTTAAACTCCTCCTTACACTTCCTGTCTTCCTCTGATTGGCCCACCTGGAGCTGAGCATCAAGTTTACTGTAACGACAGAGACAAAGACTGAGGGACCAGACGGAGGGACCAGCCTGAGGGCTGATTTCCAGACCTTCACTACAACGCGATAGACGCCAACGTTAAACTGATACGTCTGCCCACCGTTACCATGGAGACCAACAATTTTAACTCAGGGTTTACACAGGTACAGCTCAGATTTTGATGCAGCAACAAATTAAAAACATAATGTCATCATTCTGCATCCTGCGAAAACTTGTTTTAGAGAAAGAAAAGTGGAATTAAAAAGAAGATTTGTCAGACCAAAACTCCACAAACGTCCACTTTAAACCACAGACGACTTTCGGTGGCGAGAGTTTCATTAAATAACATTTATATTTATTATATTTATCATTTTTATTATATTTATTATATTTCACAGTTTTCTGCTCTTCTCTGTTCCCAGAGGTCACTGCTCTGAACAGGAAATCCAAAGCAAACAGTATTTTTAGTTTGCTTCACGCAGAGGCAGAAAGATTAATGGCACTGGAAGCGTGGACGCCTCCCCCTCCCCTCGCCCTCGCCCTCCCCTCGCCTTCCATACTTCTCTCCGCTCTGATGTCCCCGGCAGGAAGTTGCTGAGCAGACATGTCACCCAGCCGAGCACAATTGAGTTTGTAACCTTTGACCCTGCAGTGGCAGAGCGCCTCTGCTCCTTCTCCAGGAAAGATCCTCGTGGTTAAAGTGCTGCAGGGCGCCGCCTTGATGAACACACGCGGACACGGCGTGGAGGAAAGAAACTGCAGCGACACGCCGGGAATGTTTGGCAACAACATCCAGGAGTCAGCCACACGTGATGAGAGCAGTGACGCTGGAAACAGGCGTATAAAGGAATGGCTGAACCGAGAGATCGTCCACTTCCTGATAACACGGCACAGGAAAACACGCCGCAGGAAAACATGCCGGCCCACGGACTCTGTGGCAGGACGTTAAACAGATCACAGCATTAGAATCTACAGAGGGTGGGTTTTTCTGCTTGGTAAAAAAGACACTTTCATCCTGAGAGGGGACCAGCACAGGACCAGAGGACTGGACAGATAATACAAAGCTCGTCCCTGTTAGATGGGCCGGGACCAAAGACTCGTCTTCAGCTTTTTATGGACAGAATTACAAACTTTCATCTTCACAATCAGGAACAGCCAATCAGGAACAGCCAATCAGGAACAGCCAATCAGGAATAGCCAAAGAGGAACAGCCAATCAGGAACAGCCAATCAGGAATAGCCAAAGAGGAACAGCCAATCAGGAACAGCCAAACAGGAATAGCCAATCAGGAACAGCCAAACAGACTCACATCACCAAACCACATGAGTTCTACTGGACTGAGGTCTGGGACTGTGGAGGCCTCTGGCGTTTGGTGTGGCCATGGCATTAAAAGTTAGAAACAGCGCTGTCCTGTGGAAGTGGGTGGTACAGCTCAAGGTTACACAGCTGCACACAAACTGCACTTCGCTGATTTTTGCAGAGAAACAAAAACACAAACAGACTATGTGGTCTGCCCTGGTCGACCTGGTTCTGGATTTTGTTGTGGTCTGAGCAAATCCAACCAACAGCGCCTCCTTCTGAGTGTTAGCTTAACGCTGGGGTCTCAGCTGATAAATATTTCTGTTTACCACCAGATGTTCGTCTCAAAGCAGTGAAATCACACAAAAATGGAGAAAAGCACCAGATTCACCAGCCCCTCCATCTTCAGAGCATTTTGGCAAAAAGTACTTTGAAAAAAAGGAGTAAAAACTGTTTTTGTCTGATGTGAGTTTGACCTGTAGTCCCCTGGTTTCAGGACTGGATCCTGTAAACTTTGGTCTGGTTTAGCCGAGGACGTATCTCATGTGACAGTCAGCAGAGAAAGTAACGACGACGTAACGACTCTGACTCTAACAGCTTCACCTCTCGCTCAGAGCAGGAAGCTCAGGAATAAATGATGAGCTTCAGAGGTTTGATCCAGAGCTCGCTCAGAGAGAGGAAGCTGCTCGGCGCTCAGCCCCGCTCTGGGTGCAGCGTGCTCTCCGTTTACCTCTCTTTGATTCAGACTTATTTTCATCAACAGCTCTGCCTCTCAGCCATCAAAGCAGCGCTCTGAAACCACTCTCATCGCTTTCATGGCTGCTCTAACTTCTGTGATCAGCGTACAGCCAGAGGTGTGAGGCGTGTGAGGTAATAAAGAGGAAGCTGTGACATCCGGTGAAGTGGTCTGAGCTCAGCGCTGAGAGTCCGAGCAGAGCAGCGGGCCGGCTC
The DNA here is from genome assembly GCF_033239565.1 of Halichoeres trimaculatus. Lineage (NCBI taxonomy): Eukaryota > Metazoa > Chordata > Actinopteri > Labriformes > Labridae > Halichoeres > Halichoeres trimaculatus. Next base: position 264,123 of record NW_027437181.1, on the reverse strand, counting down.
CGGTCTGCCACATGGTTTCATGTATTTTTCATGTGGTTAAAACCTGTGACTGAGGCCCCGTTTACACGGAGACTCCCGCAACGATTCTTCCTTTGCGTTTTCAAAAGCCACCCGCGTTTACATGAGGACGGCGTGAAAACGATCCGCGTTCATACGACTCCAGGAGGAGAAGTCTCCTCTTCTGTTTTTTCTTTTTCTGCCGTTTTGTTGTGTGAGACGGTCGGCAATCCAACCATGACGCGCATTACCGCCAACTACTGGCTCAACTGGAAATGTGGCTGAGCGCGGAGCCTTCACCTAAAACTGCGAGTGCGCATGCGGTGACGTCAGCGTTTCACCCTGAGACGCTCCGCTCTGTGTTTACACGAAGCTGGATGGAGGAGCGGATTCAGATCTTTCCACTCTGGGGAGCGTTTTCAAAAGTTTGCGTTTTCACTGAAAACGCAACGTGGTCTCGTCTAAACGGAAGGCCAAAACGCAACGAAATGTTTGCGGAATCGACCGTTTTCGGCGTCGTGTAAACGGGGCCTAAGGTTTGGGTGGTTGTCATCCAGCGCCTGGGGACACTGGGCTCAACACACTCTACACACCGCCGCAGGATCACATGATGTCTGACCTCCCCGCCATGGCAAAGTGCCCAGCAGGGGGAGGAGGAGGAGGGGAGGAAGGAGGAGGAATGTGAGTGTGTTAGTGTGTGACGGAGGTTTGCAGAGGAAGATGCACGCTGCTGTGAAAGAGTGCACGTCTGTTCACTGAGCATGATCTGAATCCTCCACATTCACATCCACAGCCCTGACCTGTAAAACATCCTGTCAGGGAGAAAGGGGGGCAGAAAGGGGGAGAAAATGGGGGAGAAATGGAGGAGATGGAGTAATGGGGGGAGGAGCAGGAAGAGGAGGGGGAAGCAGCCGCTGCTGAGGATTCACGTAACGCCACAGAGAAAGCAGAAAAAATAGCTTTGCCTGACTAACCTTCCTCTGGAATGTGTCCAATATATCCTCTGAGAGTGTGTGTGTGTGTGTGTGTGTGTGTGTGTGTGTGTGTGTGTGTGTGTGTGTGTGTGTGGCAGCCAGGCTTTCAGCATATAAATATCACATTACCACAGAAGGAAGCGCAGGCATCGGTCCGAGCTCCCAGCCGGCCTAACGAGCACGGGAGCTCCACTCAGAGGTCACAGTCGGAGCGCGCTCAGATGGGATTCCTCAGAAAGCGGCGTGGGCTCCACAGATAAGTGGCTCAGGTTGAAGGGATGTGATGCAGTGAGCCAATAGTTTCAGTGATCTGACGTGAGTCTCTGCATTAACTGGAGGAGATGGAGTCGACATGGACTGGATCAAAGCAGGAGGCAGGACGTTACAGAGGAAGACGACGAGGAGCAGATCCTTCCTCACACAGAGCCTCAGCATGGTGAGAAGGTTTAGGATGACTGAGTGGTATAAGCATCTCCTTCTGGTTTATCTGACTGTAATCATCACTACTCCAAACCTGAAGTGATGAATTTAATCCGTCTTCAATCTTGAACTACTCTAAAAAATCACTTTTAAACGCTGCTCTGTTGAACAGAGGTCAGATCGATTCATCCCTGGAGGTCAGGGAATAAAGCCGCTCTTGGACCTTTGGCAGATCTGAGTCTCAGGCTGAAGGTTCTGATCAGGAACCGGTTTCCCTCCCTCTGGCAAAAACAGATCAACACATCACTGCTGTTTGTGTCCCACCTGCTTTTGCTCTCCAAAGATAGGGGTTAGGGTTAAGACCGTTTGTCCTGCAGGTAACAGCTCCTGTTCACTTCTGATCTCTCAGTGCTACATGGACCACAACCATGCTACAAAACTGGACTGATGGACTGACCTCCCTAGTTATTATTATTATACTTAAAATAATTATTTTTGTAATTATCATTACCATTTATATTATTTATATTATTGTTATTATTATTATTATTATTATTATTATTATTATTATTATTATTAATATTATTATTATTATCATTATTATCATTATTATCATTATTATTATTATTATCATTAAGAATATTAATATTGTCATTATTATTATCAATATAATAATAATGACAATAATTATTATCTTTAACATTAGTATTATTACTATTTTTATTATTATTATTATTATTATTATCATCATTATTTAATTTTCTTTTACTATTATTATTATTATTATTATTATAATTATTATTATTATTATTATTATTATTATTATCATTACCATCATCATTATTATTATTATTATTAATATAATCATTATTATTTTCATTATTATTATCACTACAATTATAATGAAAAAATGATCATTATCATTAACGTTATTATTATTATTTTAATTATTATTATTATTTTTAGTATTTAATTTTCTTTAACTATTATTATTATGATTATTATTTTTATTATTATTATTATTAATATTATTGTTTTTTTAATTTTTATTTTTATTCTTACTTCATTTATGTTGGAGCTCTCAGGAATTAAACTAACACTATGTCAGGGGTGTGAGCTGCTGTAACTGCTGCAGGAGGAGGACAAACTAAATATTACAGTTAAAGTAGATAAAAACAGGAGGACTTGCTTCACCTGAGAGTTGTTGAGCTCAGAGCGAACACCTGAATGTTTCATGATCAGGATAAAAGGCAAAAACAGCCAACACTTTCAGATCAGACAGGTGTTCTGATAATTTTAGCTACCTCTGTAAATGAAGACAGTTAATCATAAACACACACTCTTTGCCCGCGACGCTGTTAGCAGGTCGTACTCTCTCTTACATATTTTGACTATGATGAAGCCTAACCCAGCAAAGCACACGTTAAACACATGTACAAACAGACCCTGCATGCAGATGACTGTTAAACATATGAGATAATTCTGAACCCTTTCCTTTGATGCTATGACTCTTTAGGACACGCTAACAACACGCTAACAACACGACCTGAGGCTTCCTGGTTAGCTGTGATGGTGTGACACTGAGGTAGCACACAGAACACACAGACCCCAACATGTGGTCAAACTGGATAGCATTCAACCATGATTCCCAGTTTGCACCTTCACCGCTCCTCAACAACACGTCACAACAGCTCCAGAGAAAACTGGAGCTGGTTCAGCGTCATGACGCCTGTGTCTGCCTGATCGATAGAAGAGAAACCACTGCTGCAGAGCGTCTGAAGGGGGACCTGCCCTGAGTGTGAAACGCTGGTGACCACACACTGAAAAACCTCTGCACAGACTGAAACCTGCAGCGTGTGCTTCAGTGTTAGCACTGCATCATGGGAAATCCAAAGACCCATTGATTAGACAACACAGGGACCAGGGACATGAGCAGAGCCGGACAAAGCCCACTCTTCCCTCTGCCCTCAGCGTTGTTTATATCAATCAATACAGCCATAAAAAGTCAAAGGTTCTCCTCCTGCAGACCGGACCCCCCTGACTGGTCTTCATGGATCCTGCAGCTCCTCAGCGTGCTGACTCCGGCTTCGGAAAGAGAAATAAATTAGACCCTATTAGGAGTGGGGATTGATCCGATCAATTCAGTCACCGCAGGAGTCAGCTGATGGTGTGACTGGAGCTCTGAGTGTGTGTGTGTGTGTGTGTGTGTGTGTGTGTGTGTGTGTGTGTGTGTGTGTGTGTGTGTGTCTGTGTGGGGGTGGGGATGTGCCTTAGCTTGAGCTGTGATCCAGTTTCTGGGCTGAGAACTGGTCCAGGGATGTGGTTTAACTGGAGCAGTTAAAGCAGAATGTGATCAGTGTGTGAGCGTCGTTGGTAAACCTGCTGTGTTAGGCTGAGGCTGTCCCCTCATCCTTTTTAATTATCTCCCCCTGCCTCTTACAGCACCACCCCCCCACCCCCCCCCCCCCACCCCCTGCCCCCCCCCTGCAGGAGGAAGGTCAGGCGCTCATATCCACCCACTGCTGAGCGAGCACAGGGGGTGGAGGTGCACAGACACAGCACAGATCATAATGGCTGGCCAATTATCTGTAGTGGGGGGAGGGGAGGGGAGGGGGGAGGGTGCTGGGAGGACTGGGAGATTATGGGGGGGTGGTTGTGGGGGGTGTGGATCAATACACCAGTCAATTTGTAATGAGGGAAAGAATTGGTCCAACTCAAGCAGATGGAAATCCTGTCCAGCCCGGGGTGGTCTCTCTGCTCCGTCCGTCAGCTGGGATCAATCCTCACAGCTGCTCTGTGCAACAGCGCCCCTACAGGGGAGAGACCGCTACTGCACCGGGTCAGTGTTTACAACATGTGCTGTCATGTTTGTTGGGCTGTGATTTACCTACGCACCACGTCCTCAAAATAATCCAGCAGCACTCACTCAGGAAAGCCCGAGGAACGTTTGTCCTTAACCTCCCACAGGACAGTACATCCTGCTCCTCACCCACTCTCCCACTCACCCACTCTCCCACTCTCCCACTCTCCCTGCCAACAGGCACAACATGCACTCTGCTCACAGGAAGAGGAGCTGGCTCACGCTGCTGCACGCGGAACAGCAAAGATGGTGAAAACATGAAGACACGACGCTCGGCCTCGTCATCACGCCGCGGTGCTGCTTCCTCTCTGCTGCCTTCACCACTCTCTACATCTGCCTCTCCTTCTTCTGAGGGGCCGTCTGCGGGGTGGGGGTGTTATTTATGGCTGCTCTGTGCGAGCGGACACACACACACACACACACACACACACAGAGGATGAAAGGGCAGTCACACTGCCTGCAAACATGGTTTTACAGCCCTGGGTGGAGCGAGTGGTGGAGAGGAGAAAGAGGACGGAGCACAAAGGGGAGAGCCCTCAGATTTACAGGTCCCAGCAGACAGAATGCTAACTATGCTGCAGCACATAGCTGAGGTGGTTGTTGGTTTGTAACCCAAACACACAGACACACACATGATGCGTGTGTTAAACATGCGTGCACAGATTCATGCAAACACACGTCCAGACTCCTCAGAGAGGATCACTGCGTCTCCATGTTTCTTTCTCTTTTCTCTCACACTGACCACAGATAACTCGACAGTTCACAGACGGGGCTGGATTCAGTTTACCATCACATGCAACATATCAGCCTGTGTGTACATGTGTGTACATGTGTGTTCATGTGTGTGAGGGCTTGTTAGTGCAGCCTCAGCATTCTACCAATCCTCTGCTCCCTGTACCTGTCTCCTCTGTGTGTGAGTCTCTGTGTGACAGGAGGATAGAGAGTGAGCCGAGGAGGAGAAGAGAAGGAGGTTACAGCCAACTGTTCACATGTGTGTGTGTGTGTGTGTGTGTGTGTGTGTGTGTGTGTGTGTGTGTGTGTGTGTGTGTGTGTGTGTGTGTTTAGACATGGACCTTCCTCTGAAAATAAGAGTGAGGAGACGTCAGGCATCGACACGTTCAGTCACTTTAAAGACTTGAGTTACTGTTTTAAAGCCAAAATGGCGGCCCAGTGTTGAGTGTAAGCTGCAGTGCAGCCACCTGCCACTAGGGGTGTAAATCACCAGTTTCATGACGATACGATACGATATCGATTCTTTGGACGATATGATATTTGCCGATATCACAAAGTCTGTCACGATACGATACGATACAATACGATACGATACGATACGATACGATACGATACGATACGATACGATACGATACGATACGATACGATACGATACGATACGATACGATACGATACGATACGATACGATACGATACGATAGGGTACGGTACGGTACGATACAATAAGATACGATACGATACGATACGATACGATATGATACGATACAATATGATATGATACGATAAGATACGACACGGTACAGTACGGTAAGGTACAGTGGTACGGTACGGTACGATATGATACGATACGATACGATACGACGCGATACGATAAGATACGATACGATACGGTACGGTACGGTACGGTACGATACGGTACGGTACGGTACGGTACGGTACGGTACGGTACGATACGATATGATACGATACGACACGACACGGTAGAGTACGGTAAGGTACGATATGATACGATACGATACGATACGATACGATACGATTCAGGGGCCTTCGATCGATTTAAGACGATATTATTTCCTCACTGAACACAATCAGCAACATTTCACCTGAGGAAGAAAGAAATACAAAACAGTTTTGATAGTTTATAACTGAAATGTGGAACGATGTGCTGACAGTGACAGTTTGTAGAGGATTATAGCCATCTGTATGATCTGATTATGTTTTAAAATTAAAACGGGTTAAATTCAGGTAAGGTGCTTTTTGCCCCCACAGTTACCTTATGGGTCTGACTGTTATACTCTGTTTGATCATTATATCAAGTAATGATGCAACACTATCATTAAAAATTACTGATTACATAAACTTTATTATTGACCTCCAACATTTGACCATTTTCTATCAAACCAAAAATTTGAAGCTTTGATTTTAACTAAACCCAAACATTTGTTCAACATTAGAACGATCAACTTAACGAACTTAACATTGATAGTTTTTTTTTTACTGTGACGCTGATAACCACAGTTTGTATGTCAGTGTGATCAGACTTTGTTTCTCTGTGTAATAGTCGATGTGGAGGAGGAATGACACTAAGCTCTCACCGTTTGACTTTTTAACTTTATGAAATTTCATGAATCAGTGGCTACAAAATCTAATGATGAGATAATTCACTGCAGTCGTGTGATGATGACCTCCTGTCGTCTGTGCAGCATCCTCTGCAGTCAGGTCGACCGTATCTTACCCGGATACAGGAGAGCTGTTTTATGATTGGCCCATATGTCTGGCTCCCTTTTAGCTCTGTGATGCTAACAGCGTCTTGCTACACGTTGGCCTACAGCGGTGTGACTCGGTGGGAGCTAAACAGAACATTTTACAGCAGGATAAACATGGCGTGGCGTGTCAGAGAGTGGAAAGGTTCAGATGTGTGTCTCATACGCTGAGTGCGTGAGGCTGAGAGGAAACTTCACAACGACTCGCGGTTGGACGGAAACGGACATGCGTGTCCGGTCGGGATTTCAAAATAAAGGCGTAAATTAAAGACCACGATGTTGATCGATGCTTCGACTTTCCATCGATGTGATGTATCGATCTATATCCATGGATCATTACACCCCTACCTGCCTCTAGTCAGGCCTGTAGCTGCACTTATGGACAAAAATGCTATAATGCTTTACGACCAGGGTGTAAACAGGCACAGATGGCATCTCTCAGAGCAGCATGTTTGGCATCAATTAAACACAGGAAACAGACGGAGGTGGATTCAGTCTTTGTCAAATAGAAACTGCTCCAAAACAACTCAACTGGAACAAAATGTATCAGTGTGGACGATCACCTGGAGCTAGATCGGCTAACGTTAGCCACACTTTCCCACATGCTCTGTAAAGCAGTTTGATCTTACCCTCAGACGTTTGTTCTAGTTTAAAGCCTCCATCTGTTTCACACTGACTACAGTGACACCTCTGGCCAGAAATGGTAGTGCTCTTCAGGATAAAGACTCCGTTTCCCATGAGCGCCATCACCTACCACCATACCTAACGTCATAAAGACGGGACTCTTGCCAAGGTGTGCATTTGTTTTGGACACCAATAAATCCAGAGCAGATTGTCTTTTTAACTCTACAACTTTTCCCAGGATGCAAAGCGGCGAGATGCAGTTGAAACAGTTTGAAAGCTGCTCCCATGGTGAAACTCTGCTGGACGGCTCAGAGTCCTCAGAGGACTTTAGGTCTACGTGTCAGAAATGGATTCATGTTCTCACAACAAAGTCCAACACGACCACCGATAACGAGAAAAAACACTGAGCAGGAAGTGAGTCGGGTTTAAAACCACAAACAGGCAAATAAATAAAAGTGAGACTATTTCATGATTACAAAATCCTCACAGGGTTTTTGGTAAACTGGGAAATGAACCACTTGAGACATTCCTGAAATAATAATTAAATGTGATTATTTTTGGTTGTAAATCTGAACACCACTCTACTGTCAACAACCGTCTGCAGCATTAAATGTTAGAAACACTCTCACGATCCACCACAGCCCAAACTGACTCCTCTCAGTTTCTAATTTCAGTCCAAAGCAGAGAAATAATCAGCGACAGCTCCGAGAGCCATCGAGCGCTGATATTCCTCAGCCTCTGAGCCGTGAATGTTCATTTCAGGATAACTACCCCATGACTATTGATTTCCCTGTGAGCAACAAAACAATTAATAGTCTGAGCTCAGAATAACAAACATCTCATAAAATGGAAAAGGAGACCAGACTCATGAGCCTCAGACAGAGCTGATCTTTCCAGAGACAGAGGAAAAACCGTCCAGACCAGGACGGCGACGTGGTTCAGTCAGAGCGAGCAGCACGGACGGAGGATGGGAGACTGACTCTGAACACGATGACTTCACAGGGAGTGGAGAGTTTTTCCACTTCATACTGAGTTAAACTGCAATTAGTTAAACTAATCTGGGTGTTAGAGCTTAACTTAGCTTTTTATGAGCCCAGAAAGTACGACTGCCAGCAGAACAGCTCCACGCTTTGCCTCAGACACTGACACTAACACTAACCCTAACTTTACCTAACACTAACTTTACCTAACACTAACTTTACCTAACACTAACTTTACCTAACACTAACCTAACACTAACTTTACCTAACCCTAACTTTACCTAACACTAACTTTACCTAACACTAACTTTACCTAACACTAACTTTACCTAACACTAACTTTACCTAACCCTAACACTAACCTAACACTAACCTAACCCTAACACTAACCTAACCCTAACTTTACCTAACACTAACTTTACCTAACCCTAACTTTACCTAACACTAACTTTACCTAACCCTAACTTAACCTAACACTAACCTAACCCTAACTTTACCTAACACTAACCTAACCCTAACTTTACCTAACACTAACTTTACCTAACCCTAACTTTACCTAACACTAACCTAACCCTAACTTTACCTAACACTAACTTTACCTAACCCTAACTTTACCTAACACTAACCTAACCCTAACTTTACCTAACACTAACCCTAACTTTACCTAACACTAACCCTAACCCTAACTTTACCTAACCCTAACTTTACCTAACACTAACCTAACCCTAACTTTACCTAACACTAACCCTAACTTTACCTAACACTAACCCTAACCCTAACTTTACCTAACCCTAACTTTACCTAACACTGTGTTTAGTTTTAGTTTTTCATACCTTATTAACCAGGTGCAAGATTGAAAAAGGTCAGAGTAAATATTTTGTAACACTGTTTATTTTCAGTCCAACATAGAGCTCACTGCTCAACTGTTGGCTGCTGCCTTAAACACAACAAAATAATATAAACTAAATTAAAAAAATATAAACATAAAATATATTAAAAAAATGTTAACATAAATTACATAAAAATAATTCAAACATAAATTATATAAAAATAATATAACTATAAATTAAATTAAAATAATAAAAACATAAATGATATAAAACAATATAATCTGATCTTTGATCATTAGAAACTTGGACTCTGTAACAATAAAGTCAGACTCAGATGAAATTTAACTGTCACAGATGCTCTGATTCGTTGCTCCTCTACGTTTGGTCTCAGCACAGCGCACAGCCAGTCAGTGCAGTAAACAAACACGACCCAGTACGTCACTATGATGGTGCCGTACGGCGCTGACAACTGCTGAAAACTGCTGAAAACTGTGGTAAAACTCGATTTATTTAAATCCTAAAGGCTGTTAATATTGTCAGAAACTATAACGATCATTTAGTCTTTAATTTTAGTTAGTTTCAGTTAGTTTAGTGAACACAAGATACAGTTTTAGTTTACTTATGGTTTTTGTTTTCTTTTCTAGTTTTTATTAGTTTGAGTTAACTGAAATGTATTTTACATTTTAGTTTAGTTTTTGGTTTCGTTGTAGTTAACTATTATAACCTTGAACCAGAGTCCTTAAACCAGGCTCCACTGGATCCCCCTTTACCATCTGAATGTGAAGATGAGGAAATAAAAACCCGAGCTTTGCACGGGGTCGTTTCTGAGAGCTGGTCTGTGACGTGACCTGGGTCTGTCATGGTTCTGGTGGGAGGTCTCTGATATAATGAGCCTGAGTTTCTGTCTCAGTGGTTGGTTTGACTGTAAGCTGAGAGGGAGTCACTTAAGACAAAGGGCAGTCTGCCCTCTGCTGGTCAGAAATGATATTACACAGGACTGAATATTCACAGTCAAACACAGCGCCTCCCTAAAACGGTTTAACAGATAAAATAACAGAAAGTTTTTCTGAGGATCTTCCCCATATGCTGGTTTTATACAGGAATCACTTCCCCCTCTCTGATTCGTTTGTGTGTCCAGGTGAGTACCTCTGTCTGGATTTGAATCAGACATTTTCATTGGTCCAAACTGATTGATCTGATGTTTCACTGACCTGTTCTCTGAACTGCTCCTGGGACAGACAGTCGGTCACGTTGACGCAGCCCAGCAGGCAGCCGGTGGGGTACTCTTTGGGGAACCGCGGCTCTGCAGACAGGAAACAGGTGTGTCACCAAACCACGCAGACACAGCTTTAATGTGTGTTTCAGTCCAGACTATATTTATTTTAAATCTATGATAAGCGGTCCAGGTCTGCGGCCTCTGTCCTGAATCTCCCTGAAGACTGAAAACCCCCAAAAATAACTTTAAAAACTTCATGATGGGAAGAATCACACTCTGAGTAACTTTATACTGAAACAAACTTTGACTAAAAGCAGAAACTGAGTAAAAACTGAGTTTGAATGACTACAAACAGCACACAGGCTGAAATATGAACCAAACAAACCTGAAGTTTCTGACGTTACAGCTAAAACTACCTGAGGGTCAGAGTTAACGTTTGTGTGTGTGTTTGCTAACAGGCCGTCTCCTCCTGTGCTCAGAGGACGCTCTCTGGGCTGTGTGCAGTTCCTTCACCTTTCTTGTGGATGTGGCGGTACATGGTTTCCACCTCAGCGACCTCCTGGGGGGTGGGTTTTTTAGCTGCAGCAGCGATCCAGAGACGACCCCGATGGGATGTGTACCAGGTCCGTCCCTCCACCCTGCAGACACGCAGACCAGGAGACGTAAAGAAACGTGAGCTCTGTGCCTTTAACCTGACTGGATCCCTGAGTTAGTCTCTGTGTCTGTCCCCTCGTCACCTCTTGATGCCTCTGACGAGCAGCGAGGCCCACGGTTGGTGCATGCTGAGGCACCAGCCTCCGTCAGACATCTCCTGCAGCTCCCTGTCCTGGAGGCGGAGCTTGGATCGCTCCTCCGTCCCCTTTTCTCTGGAGGAACTCTTTCCCTGATCCACGTTCCTCTTGTTCATTTCACCTCCTCCAACATCCACCCACTGGAGGAGGAGAAGGAGCATGGTTTCACAGCGTAAAGGATAAACTCAGGAGGTAATCTCTGTGAACATCTGAAAACTCACTGACCTCCGGCGCCGCCTGCAGGATGTTGGGGTTGACCAGCTCTCCCAGCGTTTGTCGTCCACCTCTGCGCCCGGAGACCGTCGGTGAGTTTGACACAGGGTCACGGCTCATGGCGTGGAGGGTTTCATCCAGCCTGCAGGGTGATGTAAAGAGAGAGGCGTGATGGTCCTGAAGGACAGAGACCTGCTCCTTTAATCATGGTTTAATAAGGCAGCATCAGGTTTCCTCACTTGCTGTAGTACTCCTTCAGGCTGTTTCCTTCATCGATCACTTGTCTGCCCGCGAAGTCCAGCGTGATCTTCCTGTCCTTACGGGACGCGTGGCGAAGCTCCCGGAGCTCCTCCTCCTTCTTCTTCAGCTTCTCCCGCTCGCCAGGCGACAGCCACTGGTTGGACTCGGTGGCGAAGTAGTCGGACTCGTCGTCCAGGACCTGGGTCCTCCTGACACTGGGGTTGGAGACAGCGGTGAGATCAGGTTTCTTTACGCTGCGATCAGAAAGTGAAAGTGTTCCTCCTCATACCTGTTCCTGTCAAACTCCAGCAGCTTGTCTTTGTGCTGCACGGCCTTCTCCAACCCCACCTTCATCAGCGCCTCCTGGTGGGGGAGGAAATCCCTCTCTGCAGCGTCTGTCCCAGGAGAAACACAGACTCTCAGTAACCCAACCTTAGATCTGATCTTTAGATGATCCTGCTCCGCTCTCACCTCCCATCAGCTTCTTCCTCAGCTTCTGGCTCTTGTTGGAATCTCGCTGCAGGATCTCCTGCTCCTCCCGGGTACAGACCTGAAGGACAAAGGACAGAGGACAGAGGACAGAGGACAGAGGACAGAGGACAGAGGACAGAGGAGAGAGGACAGAGGAGAGAGACCAGAGGACAGAGGAGAGTCTGAAACCTGTCGACACCCGGGCTGACACACAAACATCCAGTGAAGGACTGAGAGGACTGAGGGGACTGAGAGGACTGAGGGGACTGAGAGGACTGAGGGGACTGAGGGGACTGAGGGGACTGAGGGGACTGAGGGGACTGAGAGGACTGAGAGGACTGAGGGGACTGAGAGGACTGAGGGGACTGAGGGGACTGAGGGGACTGAGAGGACTGAGAGGACTGAGGGGACTGAGGGGACTGAGGGGACTGAGGGGACTGAGAGGACTGAGAGGACTGAGGGGACTGAGAGGACTGAGGGGACTGAGAGGACTGAGAGGACTGAGAGGACTGAGGGGACTGAGGGGACTGAGGGGACTGAGAGGACTGAGAGGACTGAGGGGACTGAGAGGACTGAGGGGACTGAGAGGACTGAGGGGACTGAGAGGACTGAGGGGACCAAGGGGACTGAGAGGACTGAGAGGACTGAGGGGACTGAGGGGACTGAGAGGACTGAGAGGACTGAGGGGACTGAGAGGACTGAGGGGACTGAGAGGACTGAGGGGACCAAGGGGACTGAGAGGACTGAGGGGACTGAGAGGACTGAGGGGACTGAGAGGACTGAGGGGACTGAGGGACTGAGAGGACTGAGGGGACTGAGGGGACTGAGGGGACTGAGGGGACTGAGGGGACTGAGGGGACTGAGAGGACTGAGGGGACTGAGAGGACTGAGGGACTGAGGGGACTGAGAGGACTGAGGGGATGCTCTCACCAGACTCCCACAGAAGAGGCAGGGCCCTGATCCTTCCTGCTCACACACGATGCGCCCGCAGCTGATGCAGTTGTTGATGAGTTTGTGCTTTTGAGCAAGGCACTCACAGGCATGTCGACCCGGGAGCACGACGGCCAGCCGGTCCTGGCCCTCCTTGTTGTAGAGGCTGACGAACTTGTTCTTCTTCTTGGTTGAGGAGTTAGCGCTGCTCTCCTGGGCCTGTGGGGAGAGGAGGAGATAAAACTGATCCAGGAGGATCCACCAGATGAAGGTCACACTAACCAAAGTCTGGACTGACCCTCATCAGGTCCATGGGGGTTTTGACGGCCTCTGGTTCAGGGTCAGCCTGGCTCACAGTCATCACTTCCTGTTTGTTGCGGCCTTTGCGTTTGGACTTCTTCTGGGAGTCTCTGCTCAGCTCCTGTGAATCTGGAGGAGGAAGCGGTTACCGTCAGCGAGTATCTCTGCAGCTCTAACAGTCGTTTGACGGCGGTGGAAACGTGCGGCTCACCTGCCGAGGAGACGGACTCCTTGAGGAGGAAAAGCCCGCTGGGGTCCGAGGCCTGTTTCTGGGTCTTCCTCCACCTGCTGACCAGCTCGGATATGAAGAGCCCTTTCCTGCCGTCGGTGCCCTGCAGGAGGTCTCCCACGTACTCCTCCATCTCCTCGGCTCTCTCAATGGACAGGATGTATCTGGACAGCAGACGGTGGAAACATTAAAGATAAAAAACAATAATGATTGCACTTCAATCGATGACTTTGGATTTTTTAAACATTGAAGTTTTTTTTCTGAGATTGTTCTGAAAAAGTTTAAAACAAACTAAATGTGTGAATACAAGAGCAGGAAATGAGAAGTAACTAAATGCTGGTTAAAATGACTGTTGTTGGTAATTAAAAACACAGGACAATGATCTATAAACATTAAACTAATGAGTGTTTGATTTTAATGACGTGACTTTTCTAAAAGCAGCAGAGAAATAATCCAGATCTCGTAAACCCTCCTCTGTGTCTGACACGTTTTACTGATGACATAAACAGTTTTCTTACAACAACTGTTATCTACATAAAATTGACTGAGTAAATGAGTTTCAGGTCCCTGAAGTTAAAATGAACAATAATAAAACAAAGACAGGACACAGCAACATTAAAAACATGAAGAATAATTAGAGTATGACCTGAGCTGATAACTGTTTATGATGAAATAAGGTCAAGTTATGTCTCAAATATTAACAGAGTGCACGATAAAAACAATAAAACTAATATACACATACAGCATAATGACGAGCTTTGACTCTGACTGTTTGTTTTTCTGGGATTTACCGACACGTCACCGTTTTGATCAGGAGTGATTAAAGTTTCAAACTGATTTCATGTTTTTAAACTCAAAGTTGAGCCAAAAAACTGGATTTTTCTGTGACATTAAATTCATCAAAAATACCTCACAACCACTAAATCACTTCTTTTCTGTCTAGGAGCACACACTACTGACAGATATTTGTTATTTTAAAAAAAAATCATAATGTTTCTAACTTTTTGTTTCTGCTTCCTGTTGAACAGTGCATTTAAGAATTTATTAATAACAACAATAATTATATTTTAGCATGAAAGTTATTATTCTGATTACAGAGCCCGCACAGAAACATAACAAGTGTTTGGGTAGTCAGCTATAATCTGTTAACGTAGGCCACTGCTGATGATGTGTAATGTGTTTATAACATGTAACTGGCCGGTGAAGTTATGGCCTTTCTGTAAAAAAAGACTTTAAGGAGTCATTCAGGATCAGGTCTGGATCAGAGAGACCACCTCCTCAGGCAGGTCGTTTGGGGGCCCAAGGCAAACCCAGTCCATGGGGCCCTCCATGTCCTTGTAACTCCTCTTCCTCAGAGCTAGACTGGCCTTCCCTGGGTCCACTGTCTCTGTCCCAGAATCAAGGCATGAGACAGTGCTAATCTTGTTCATGCTAACTTAACACAACTAAATGCATTTCCTCAAGTTCTGTACTTTAGTTTGATTTAGAAAAAAGTGAATCCATCATTTAGTCCACTTTGTCCTGGATTTGAAATCTTTTATGGTCCATTGAAGCTTATTTGTCCCACAGTGGGGAATTTACAGAGTAACAGTAACAAACAAGAAAGGATGAAGGGAAAAACATTACAATAGGTAAATATTGAAAAAAATAATTTAGTAAAGAAAAAATATGTAAATATCAAGCACAACATCAAACTGGAAAAAAATCTACTGAAAGAGGTGATATTTACAGTTAGCATACTTTTTGGTACTATTATTTTAAAGTGAATGTGTTTTTATTTGACCCCCTGTCCAGTGAGTTATGTTTCCAAAAAAGAGATTTATACAATAATGTTTATCAGCAACTCCAAAAGTTTGATTTAGAGAAAATGATCCTGTTTCCTGGGCTAGATAAAGTCCTTAAAATCCTAAAAGTCTGATATGTTTATCTCAGATCTCAGAGCAACATTGGTTTTATTTCACACTTGGTTGAAAATAAGAAAAAAATGGTAAAAAGTGTTTTTTCCACTTTCTTCCTGAATCAAATGTTCAGATGTGTTGTAACATGGAATAGCCCATTGAATAAGAAGGGAGGGGGAGGAGCCAAAACCATCATTACAGATTAAGCCTTTGATGGATTTTGAAGCATGTGAAGTAAGATTTAGAAAAAAGAAATGCTTTCAGTTGAAGAGAACTTCATAAATCAGTTTTTAAGAGATGCTTTGGGGGCCCCTGGGAATCTTGGGGCCCCAGGCAACTGCCTGTGTTTGCCTAATTGTAGCTACGCCCCTGCTCGTTCCTCATGTTCACTCAGAAACTGTCTGTGATCTGATGAGTCATCAAACTATAGACACTCAACACGTTATTTGGTTTAAAGGCAAATACCGGACATACAAAGAGCTCCACCGTCCACTGTTACACTGAAACATAACAGTGAAACGGTGGGTCATAACGTCTCTTATCGTTAGCTCTAACAGAACCATCAGAACCACACACTGTGGGTTATAAAGTCTCTTATCGTTAGCTTGCTCTAACAGAACCATCGGAACCACACAGTGGGTTATAACGTCTCTTATCGTTAGCTGTAACAGAACCATCAGAACCACACTGTGGGTTATAACGTCTCTTATCGTTAGCTGTAACAGAACCATCAGAACCACACTGTGGGTTATAACGTCTCTTATCGTTAGCTGTAACAGAACCATCAGAACCACACACAGTGGGTCATAACGTCTCTTATCGTTATCTTGCTCTAACAGAACCATCGGAACCACACAGTGGGTTATAACGTCTCTTATCGTTAGCTGTAACAGAACCATCAGAACCACACACAGTGGGTCATAACGTCTCTTATCGTTAGCTTGCTCTAACAGAACCATCGGAACCACACTGTGGGTCATAACATCTCTTACTGGACGATGTCCTCGCAGGCCTCCAGGCCGAACTGGTGGTGGAGCTGGTCCACACACCACCGCAGCAGAGCCTCCGACATGTTCCCGGTGAAAGATGAGGAAAACTTTGGTTTCAGGCTCAGGGATGAAGGTTTCTGAGTCGGTAACTCAGCTCAGAGGATGTTTCCACCCGGTGAAATAATAAGGGCGCACACGGAACAGAATCCTGAAGGAACTCGTGCTGAGGACTAAAGTTCCGTGTGAGCTTCGTGTTACTTTAAATCATGTTTCAGACTGAAATGACTCCGTTATTTTCCCCTGCTCTCTTTGACCACATGTTACATTTTCAGCCTTTACAGGATTTTATGGCGCAGCTGCAACGAGCTGCGACTGTGAAGTTCGACCACTAGGGGGCAGTCTGGTTAAAGCGATGCATTAAGATGTCCTTAGACAGAGACGGAGCACCAATATGACATTATGAAACAAAATATAGGATAAATAAATAAATAAATAAATAAATAAATAAATAAATAAATAAATAAATAAATAGATAAATAAATAAATAAATAAATAAATAAAATCATTTAATTAAAAAAAGTAATGGTGTATTTATTTTTTTAATCAGTTCACGTTTCTAACATTTATCAGGTCTGTTAGTATTTTTTCTTAAAAACACATTTTTTTATTTCATTTTATAATTTTTCCATTGTAATACTTACTACATCCACTGTGCTGCTGTGACACTCTAAACTTCCACATTTTGGGACGAATAAAGGATCATTTCAGCTTATTGTATCTGCTAAAAGCAGTCTTAATATGTGCAATCCTGGACAATTGTTCTGTTTTTAATGGAAATAAACTTTTCGGTCCCTGTGTTGATTTGCCAGCACACAAATTTGACATCTTCTCTCTCTCTCTCTCTCTCTCTCTCTCTCTCTCTCTCTCTGTATATATATATATATATATATATATATATATATATATATATATATATATATATATATAGTCAACCAGGCAAATAAAGGAGCAGCAAATACCCTTTTTTTAGACATTACTGTGAGTAATGATGTTTGACTCATGAGCCTTCTCTGAATGATCCCTTTTCTATATTTTTGTTCCTGTTTCAGTGAAGTGAAGATAATCTGGCTACATCCTTTGATGAGAGACAAACTACAAGCAACAGCTTTCTGTTTATACTTCATACAAGTGAAGGGAGGCCAGAACAGGTGTTATGTAGTCAAGTCGTTTCCCCCCGGTCAGCAGGCGTGCAGCCACATTTTGAACCTGCTGGAGGCGCTGGAGGGATGACTGGTCAACACCAACATACAGAGAGT
This sequence comes from Halichoeres trimaculatus, assembly GCF_033239565.1. Lineage (NCBI taxonomy): Eukaryota > Metazoa > Chordata > Actinopteri > Labriformes > Labridae > Halichoeres > Halichoeres trimaculatus. The sequence continues at coordinate 246,351 of NW_027437181.1, read as the reverse complement.
TACAGTGGTCCAGCCTGGATGTTATGAGCATGTGTATAACTCTTTCACGATGAGAAGGTAGGTATGCCTTTACCTTACTGAGGAGTCTAAGCTGAAAGAAGCTCGTCTTTACAACAGAGCTGATCTGTTTGTCACATTTGAAAGAGGTGTCAAAGATGACACCAAGGATCCTGACTGAGGAACAGCAGTGAGATCCCAGGTTACTGAAAACACTGTCCACACCCTCCAGCAGATCATGTGAACCAAAAACCATAATAATCAGTTTTCTTGTCATTCACAGTGTTGGCAGAAAATCAGTTCTGTTGTTTGTGTGTTTGTTCGCACTGACCTGCACACAGCGTTGATGTTGTTTAGGTGGTGTAGTGGAGTGTGGATGGAGCACAGTTTACTCACAGGTTCCTACGGCTCTGCAAGAAAACAGCGTCGACATACCACCACATGTTGGAATAGAAAAACTTATTTTATTTGTGGAACAAAAGTTACATGACAGGAGAAAAAAAAGTGATTTAAATGAAAAAACTTGAGTTCACAGTGATTCTCTGATTATCACATTATGCTTCGTCACAGTCAGTGAGGTTTAGTTAAACTGAGTCATAACGTTAGTAAACTGAGGCGTCTGCTTATACTTCTCATTATTATCAGTCAGTTGGGTTAATAGATGGTAATTCACATTACATCACGTTTCAGTTAATGAGCTTTAATGTGATACAACAATTACACTCAGTAAAGTTATTTCTGTCGTTATTTTTCACATAAGGAACAAAGGTTTAAAGTTATAAACAAACACGTAACATCTGAGGAGTTTCTCATCAGTCGAGTTAAAATGTTTTAGAGGTTTTTCCTTTAATTAAACATTAAACTGTGTTGGACAAAAACCTTATCTGATGATTTCAGCACCTGTAATCCTGACACCTTTGTTTTTATCACAGACGTTAGGATGAGATTAACACGTGGTGATAGCTGAGGCCGTCTCACAGACTCTGATGAGTCCAAACCGCCGCTCGTCTCTGCAGAGAGATGGAAACTGAGAGGGGATCAGAGGGTTTGATCTGCTGAGACGTCGTCTTCCTGACGCAGGTTTCAGTTGAAGAAGTCTTTGGAAATGGCCTCCACGAAGTTGGGTGCAGACATGAGGATCCCGAGCGTGCACAGGATGGTGAAGAGCGAAAACGCCATGAGACACAGCCGGTCAATGACAGACGCCGCAAACTTCCACTCGTTGCACACCGACTCTTCTTCGTCCTGGTTGCGGAAGCGTTTGGCGATGAAACGCACCTCGTCCAGGATCTTGGCCATCTCTGGCTCCAGACCGCCAACAGGCGAGGCGTGGGCTCCAGGAAGAAGCATCTCCTCCTCGCCCGGCGGGGCGACCAGCCGGCCACAGAGGACCCCAGAGTCCGGGGAGGTGGTGCCCGTGGAGTAGGGGGCGCTCTCCAGACCGCGCAGACCCACGTAGAGCATGTTGCCGTTGTTGGACTGGGAGGCTGAGGCGCTGGGGTTCAGCTCCACGCTGGTCAGGCTGCTCCGGGGAGCCTTGTTGTGGCACGCCGGACGCACCCGGTCTTCCCCTGGGCGCTTCATACGCAGGAACCAGGCACACCAGTCCAACAGGAAGACCCGGGTCTGAGGGACCAAAGAACAAAGACTTGGTTATCTTCGTCTCTGGGGGTCAACGAGTCACAGTCATCAGGTGGGCGTGGCCAGAGGAGAGCGGTCACAGATAACCAGTAACCACACTCACCCACTTTGGCATCTTCCCCCCATCAGGGTCATGGTGGTGGTACTGTAAGACCAGGACTGTCGCAATCACAGAGAGACCCACGATGACCATGGTGGTGGCAAAGTACTGAGCTGGAGGAGACGAAGGAAAGAAATCAGAAAAGTTTGGACTCACCGTCAGACGGACTCAGAGAAACATCACAAAAGGAAAAAGGAATAAAATAAAAGGTTTGAGAAGAAAGGGAGAAACTCAGCCCCAGAGAGTCAACAGTCGTCTTCACGACAATTCACTTTGACTGCCGTGACTCTGATCTCTCAATAAAAAGTCCTCCTATTGCTCAGCAGCTTAAACTCAGTTTCACCCGAATACCAGATGAAAAATGACTAACAGATTTCCCACCTCGTCTACGCCCTCGCTGATAGCATTTGACACCCGTGGGACGTCTTTTGTCCTCACCTATCAAAGGCACCGAGTCCGACGTGGCGGGCATAATCTCTGCGACCAGCAGCATGAAGACGGTCAGCGAGAGGAGCACGGTGATGCCTGAGGAGGAGGAAACACTCAGTTAGCTCGTCATGGTTTAAAAAGTATGGTCACATGTGACGAGTGGTGTCTGTGATTCACTGATCCTCTGCCAAACCACACCATGAGAAGTGAACGTTAGTGACAAAAACAAACACGTTTAACATGTCGATGAGTTTCCTGGACTCCAGAGGTCTCCACAGTCCCAGATCTCAGTCCAGTAGAGCGTCTTTGGGATGAGGAGGAACAGGAGCTGTGATGAGTGGTGATTTCAGGTCAACAAGGATCAGAGTTTCTGAAGGTTTCCAGCCCCTTGATGAATCTATGACACAGAGACCTGGTGCAGCTCTGAAGGGTCCAAACCAGAGCAGCAGGTGGAGCTAATGAGGGGAGCGGTGAGTGGATCTTAACGATCTCCAGCCTGAACTCGTTATCTAACCCCTAAAAGCAGTAATCTGCATAAAATGACAGAGCAGAGAGTTTATTCATGAGCACTGCTCAGTGTTCAGGTTCATGCTCTGTTTCCAGTAAAAGTTTTATGTTTTTTGACTAATGAACTAAACAGAATTAGTGTTGCTGTTTTCGCTCCAGGTACAAAGATTGTTAATGTCTATGAGATTAATCAGAAACGAGTCGTTGAATGAATAATAAACACAAACTCTGCCATCCTGAGGAACTCTGATAACCCTCCTGATATAAAAACAGAGAAATAATTCACTTTCTGTACATTTCACCAATCATATCCCCCAGAAAGCTAATCTGGTTTAATAAAGTCTGGGAACGATGCAGCCGCAAAAACACATTCCTCACTTCATGTTCCTGTAAAACACTGTTCACACTGCACTGGGCTGATACACCAACTCATCTGCTCGTTTCAGAGAAGACGTCCAGCAACACAACAGCAGCACAAACATACAGTAAACAAACAGTAAACATACAGTAAACATGCACTGACTATACAGTGAATATACAGTGAATATACAGTGAATATGCAGTAAATATACAGTGAATATACAGTGAATATGCAGTAAAAAACAAAGAAAGGTAGTAAACATGCAGTGAACATACAGTAAATATACAGTGAGTATGAAGTGAATGTAGAGTGAATATACAGTAAATATACAGTAAATATACAGCGATTATGCAGTGAATATACAGTAAATATACAGCGATTATGCAGTGAATATGCAGTAAAAAACAATGATAGGTAGTAAACATGCAGTGAACATAAAGCAAACAAACAGTGAACATACAGTAAATATACAGTGAGTATGAAGTGAACATAGAATGAATAATCAGTGGACATACAGTGAACATACAGTGAACATACAGTGAACACAAAGTGAACATGCAGTTAAATGTGAACATACAGTGGACATATAATCAATATCCAGTGAACAAACAGTGAACATGCAGTGAACATACAGTAAACATGCACTGAATATACAGTGAATATACAGCAAATATGCAGTGAATATGCAGTAAAAAACAATGAAAGGTAGTAAACATGCAGTGAACATAAAGCAAACAAACAGTGAACATACAGTAAATATACAGTGAGTATGAAGTGAACATAGAGTGAATAATCAGTGGACATACAGTGAATATGCAGTAAATATACAGAAAACATACAGTGAACATACAGCAAACATTCAATGAATATTTATATAATCAACATACAGTGATCATACAGTAAACATACAGTGGACACAAAATGAACATACAGTTAAATGTGAACATACAGTGGACATATAATCAATATCCAGTGAACAAACAGTGTACATGCAGTGAACATACAGTGAATATACATTGAATACGTATATCAACATTCAGTAAACATACAGTGGACATGGAGTAAATATGCAGTAAACATACAGAAAACATACAGCAAATATACAGTGAAAAAACAATGAATACGCAGTGAACATACAGTGAACATACAATGAACTATATATTCTCAACAAACAGTGATCATACAGTAAACATACATTGGACATACATAGTGACCATACAGTGAAAATGCAGTGAACATACAGTGAACGTACAGTGAAAACATATATCAACATTCAGTGAATATTCAGTGAACATGCAATGAACATACTGTGAATATATATATAATCAATATACAGTGAAAATGCAGTGAACATACAGTGAACGTACAGTGAACATACATTCACAGAGAAAGCAGCAAACTGGTTTATGAATAGTTTTCCATGGCATGTTATCTTTATTCCTCATTCCTGATCTTTGTTTATGATAATATCACACACACACACACACACACACACACACACACACACACACACACACACACACACACACACACACACACACACACACACACACACACACACACACACACACACACACACACACACACACACACACACACACATCTGTTTGGTTAATGAAGGAATCCAGCTGCAGCTCAGGACTCTGATGAAGGCACAAACTGCATAAATCAAAGCCCAGATCTCCCCCACCCACTCCCCACTCACTTACACACACACACACACACACACACACACACACAGATAGGGATACTGACTACACCCGTCTGTGTAATTTATGCATGAACCGGGCTCTAACATTGGAGTGAGCTGTGACGGCTGAGATAAGATGAGAGCGTTTCTGGGTCCAGGGACGGTGAAGTCAGACTCTCAGACTCTCAGAGCTGATTATCAGATCACTTCAGAGGGCCACAGAGGAAGGGAATAATGAAAAACCATTGTTTCTCAAGAATGACTCATTACCCAGGAGGCCGATGGGCCAGGAAATTTATATATGATGAAAAATAGAAGAAGACGAGTGAAAAAGATTGTTCTGTGAAAAACCCACTTTGAGAGATTTCATTTGATGGTGATCTGATTCTTCATCAGCTTCATGAGGTATCTACAGGTCAGTGAACACAGCACAGAGCTGCTAAAGTAACCCAATGAAAACATTTAATATGTTTCAGTGTTTTTAAGGAGCATCTGTCCCCTCGCAGAGGAAGAACTCTGAAGGAGAAGCTCCCACATCTGGAGACCATTAGAGGAGTCAGCTGGTCAATCTACGGACTCATGAGGCCCAACAGGAACTGAACAGCTCCTCTGTGTCTGAAGCAACTCTGAAAAATAAATCCATCAAGCTGAACAGCCCCCTGGTTACACGGCCATGACACCAGGCCACATTCCCAAGCAGTGAACGCACCAGAGAGCGCTGTTTGTGTGATTTACAGGCCGGTTTGTTCCTGTCCACAGTTAATCTGAGGCCCAGTTAGAGGAGAGCAGTCAAACAGTCACACAGTCAAACAGTCCACACAGTCACACAGTCACACAGTCACACAGTCACACAGTCAAACAGTCCACACAGTCAGTCACACAGTCACACAGTCACACAGTCACACAGTCACACAGTCACACAGTCAAACAGTCCACACAGTCAGTCACACAGTCACACAGTCACACAGTCACACAGTCAGTCACACAATCCACACAGTCACACAGTCACACAGTCAGTCACACAGTCACACAGTCACACAGTAACACAGTCACACAGTCACACAGTCACACAGAGCAGAGGCAGCTGGAGGACAAGGAGGAGAACGCTATCTCTGCTCGAGGAGGCAAAAAACAAAACAAAAACAAAATAAAACAAAACAAAATGAAACAAAACTAGAAAAAAATTATAGAAAAAAACAAAAAATGAAACAAAACAAAATGAAACAAAACAAGAAATAAACCAAAACAAAACAAAATGAAACAAAACAAGAAAAAAAAACTGACAGAAAACAACAAAAAATGAAACAAAACTAAAAACAAAATAAAACATAACAAAAAAAACAAAAAGCAAAACAAAAACAAAAAATAAAACAAATCAATGCAAACAAAATAAAACAAAACAAAAACAAAATAAAACATATCAAAAAACAAACAAAAAAAAACAAAAAATAAAACAAAAAATAAAACAAAACAATCCAAACAAAATAAAACAAAACAAAAACAGAATAAAACATAACAAAAAATAAAAAATAAAAATAAAAAAATAAAACAAAAAATAAAACAAAACAATCCAAACAAATTAAACAAAATAAAAAAACTAAACAAAGCAACAAAACAAAACAAAAAACACAAATGAAAAAAAAATTGATCAAAACAAAAAAAAGTTAAAAAAAAAACAACAACAACAACAAAACAATCAAAGTAAAACAAAACAAAAAAGAAAACAGAACAAAACATAACTGTAGACAGGGTGGCTCGCAGTAGAGGCTATGAGAGAATCTGATTGGAGCTGGGTTAAAAAAGTATTTTTTTTTTTTGTCTATGTAGAGTCCAATCACTTCCTGACTCTATCTCCTGACATATTTTACAATCCCCCCCAAAAAAATCCACAAAAACGTCAGCTGTCAATCATCATTAAATGTAATTTCAAACCTGGATTTCAACCTCTAATACGTATAAAAAACAAAACTGCTTTGAAACAAAGAGGACCTGAATACAAGACAGCCAAATGATATCTTCAAATCACCTCAACAATCAGACGTGAGAAACATTTCTACCAGGTGTTTTAATTTTTTAAAGTTTGACCACAGCCCATCTGGAATGACTGGGGAGATAGAGTTTTAAACCTATACTGCAGCCAGCCACCAGGGGGAGCAGTTACTGTGGCCAACCTAACCTCAAGCCGAGCAAGAACTCTCTGAGACAAACCTGTGCTCGCTTTCTGAATAAATGTGAATGGACTAAAAAAAAACAATACTTTGTTTGGTGAAATAAATCCACCCTGTGTCACGTTTTTCCTGCAGTCAGTGAGATCCTGAGTGAACATTTAATTCCTGACTGAGTCCTGATCACTGACCAAAGGTACAAAGTGATTTTTGTCATTTCCTCTCGACCTGTTCTTGAATGATAAACATGAATGTGAACTCTGGGCCGTCTGTCAGCGCGTTGGTTTTGATCTGGACCCAGATCAAACTAAATTAAAGCTGCAGTGGAGCCTGAGCTGAGGTATTTCTCTCTGGACGTCAGACTATCAAAGCTTTCCTGGAGCTGTTTATCCACCTTTTTGATAAAAAACACAGAGAATCTGGAAAAGATGGCTCCAGCACAGACCAGAGAAACTAAAACCTGAATGACACGGTCAGCATTCAAACACATTAAACTGAAGTATAGCCCTGTCCATTTGTCTGACCTGAACCTTGTTTTTTCTGCCTCTGAGATCAGCTGGGAGTGTGAAAACAGCTGCAGTTTGGGCTGAACTTTGGTGTCCCCTGGGCACAGCTTGGTGCAGCTGCATAATCTGTTTTTCTTTCAGCATCAGTGAACTCACTGGAGAAAAGAGTCGCTAGCAGAGAAGAAAAGAAACCAGGCTGCTTCAGCTTTTCTCCTTCAGCGCTAACCCTGGTTATTTCTCAGAACCAGCTTCAAAACTACAGCTGAGCTCCAACATGCCTCCAACAACAGGACTGTAGAGGCTCATGGTCACAGAGAGTGTCTGGAGACTCCAGAGCATTTCACAATCTCTGACAGTCGTTTGATAGAAAGCTGAGGAAAGCTTGGAGTCAGAGCTGCAGCTGCTCATCGAGTACAACATGTACTGAGGAGCATTAACACTCTGCTAATATCTGCTCAGAGTCAGCTCTCAGTCAGCACAGAGACAACGCACGGACTCAAAGAGTGCTTTAACTCAACGCTAACGCTAAAGCTAAGACTAACACTATCGCTGACACAAATGCTAAAACTAACACTCATGCTAACACTGGGAGTAACGCTAACACTAACATAAACACTAACATAAACACTAATGCTAACATTAACGCTAATACTAACACTAACACTAACAATAACACTTACACTAACACAAACATTAACTCTAATGCTAAATCTAACACTAACACTAACGTTAACTTTAATGCTAACACTAACACTGGCAGTAACACTAACACTAACACTTACACTTACACTAACACTTATGCTAACACTAATGCTAACACTTACACTAACACTTACACTTACACTAATGCTAACACTAACATAAACACTAATGCATAAACACTAATGCTAACACTAACGCTGGCAGTATTGCTAACACTAACACTTACACTAACGCTAACACTAACATAAACTAATGCGAACACTGACACTGATGCTAACACTAACACTAATGCTAACATTAACGCTAACACTAATGCTGCCACTAACACTTAAGCTAACACCTCCGCTAACACTAACACTGATGCCAATGCTAACACTTACACTAATGCTAATTTTAACACTAATGCTAATGCTAACACTTACACTAATGCTGGCACTAACACTAACACTAAAGCTAACACTAATAGAAACACTAACACTTACACTAATGCTAATGCTAACAATAATGCTAACACTTACGCCACATACACGTCACGGACTGAAGCCATCATGTTTTTAATGTTTCTCTGATCATCTCTGAACTGACGGTGTCTCTGTAGACTGGTCATATTTCTGTGAGACGACAGACTCTGTGTGTGTGTGTGTGTGTGTGTGTGTGTGTGTGTGTGTGTGTGTGTGTGTGTGTGTGTATGGTGTGTGTGTGCTCTTTACCCAGTGATATCTTCTCTCCAGAGTCAGCGGGCAGGAGGAAGACGAGCAGGGCCAGCGTGGAGATCAGGACGCACGGGATGAGCAGGTTGAGTCCGTAGTACAGAGTCCGCCTCCGCATCACCAGCGTGAAGGTGATGTCATAGTACGGCTCCTCACAGCACACGTACTTCCGCATGTTCTTCTGACCCGGGACCTCTGTGGACCAGGAGTAAAGTGTGTTTACCTACAGTGCCATCACACACACCAGGCTGTTCTACACAGACGTCAGCCAGGCCCTCTTACCCACGAGGTCCCACTCCCCGTTAGAGATGTAGTTGGAAATATCTGCATCCTCTATCTTTAAGTCCAGAGACCAGCCCCCGTAGGTCCAGGAGCCAAACTTCAGCTCACACCTCTGCACATCGAAGGGGAACCAGCGCACGTCGATGGAGCAGGTGCTCTTGAAGATTCCTGGAAACAGGAAATGACCGAGCGTGAACAGGAAATGACCGAGCGTGAACAGGAAATGACCGAGAGTGGACAGGAAATGACCGAGAGTGGACAGGAAATGACCGAGAGTGGACAGGAAATGACCGAGTGTGAACAGGAACAGACCGAGTGTGAACAGGAAAAGACAGAGTGTGAACAGGAAATGACCTGCCTCACCCCCCCACAGAGGCTCACAGAGGGAGGGGGGATGGAGGGTGACAGACGGCACATTGAATCATTGAGAATAAAGGAAGCAGAGAAAAGTGAAAGCGCTGACAGCTCCAGAGGTCTAACAGCGGTCCATGTACCATGCATCGTAGCCGGACTGAGAACCTAATCCCACAGAGAGATGGAAGCGCCCAGTAATCCTTCAGAGAGCAGACTCATTTCCATCCATATTCAAGAAAGATATGAGACCAGGGCCGTAAACCAGGTCTGCCGTCTCCCTGCCGGCCGTGAGGATGATAAAGCTCAGCGGGGAATGATGAGCGATGGGAGCGGACAGAGAGCCTGGTTCTTATTTACAGACCAGCTCCCAGGACATGTAAATGATGCTCGCACACTCTCTCTCTCTCGTTTAATGTGGATACATGGAGCTCATGGAGAAAACGAGCTCTCTGAGCCAGTATGGGATTCACAAAGTTGAGGCTGTTTCTCAGTGACAGAGGTAATCAATCCAGGAGGGATTCAACGAGCGAGCTATTTACACCGATATCGATTCAGAAGCTGGAGCCAGAGCGTTAGCATAAGGGGGCTGCGGCTGTGTGAGTGTGTGTGTGTGTGTGTGTGTGTGTGTGTGTGTGTGAGCAGGATCCATGTTGGACAGAGACCAGGCCTCCAAACACTCAGACCGCTGCGGTCAGCTCTAGAGATGATACCCTCCTCTGTTTCCTGACCCGGGCTGGATGAGAGGATGAATTTCTGTCTTTGCTGCCTTAAAGGTGGTGATGGTCTGTTCGTGGTCGTCTGCAGTGACGGTCGTGTTTTTCCAGGATTTCCCATGAGCACCAACACCCACTGTCCTAAAGATGGGACTCTAGACAAAGATCTTCATTGGCTCTTCTTTTTGACTCTCCTTTTCTTTCTTCTTTTCCCAGAATGCAATGCGACAAAGTAACATATTCATGTGTAGTTACGCAGCACTAAACTCTGAAACCTGACATCAATCAAACGTTGTAAAGTCAGTTTGTAGTTTTGTAGTGTTCAGTCCACTGAGCATTATACGCTGTTTCCCTGAGGTTAACACAACAAACACAAGTTAAAACAGGAAGTCAGGAAAACTTTTCCTTTTCTTTGGATTGGCCGAGATTAAAACTTCACAATTTGGATCGAGTCAGCTGACGATGACTGTGAGCAAAAAAACACTGAAGCGTAACATATTCATCCACACTATGCTTTTTATACGTTAGTGAATCCTGGTTCTGTCCTACCAGAGCTCATCTACCAACTCCAACCTCACCAAGCAGAGCTAACGTAACCTGGCTCTTCATTTTATTGATAGACTCTCAAGTTTGAACAGACCACTGCAGAATAACTGCTGACTGTGGGTTGGAATCAACGTTAGCACAAACACTTTAACCTGGGTTTTAGCATCTAGCTCACGGTTTAGCCTTAAGTTAGTGCTTTAGCCTTTAGCCATTTTTTGGGGGGGGGTTTTGGCTTGTGTTTTAGCCTTTAACACATACTTTAGCCTTTAGCTCGTGTTTCATCCTGAAGCTGCTATTTTAGCCTTTGCTTCTGTTTTAGCCTTTAGCTTGTGTTTTAGTCTTTAACTCATACTTTAGCCTTTAGCTCATGTTTTAGCCTTGAGCTCATATTTTAGACTTAAGCTCCTGTTTTAGCCTATTGCTTGTGTTTAAGCCTTTAGCTCATGTTTTAGTCTTTAGCTCATGTTTTAGTCTTTAGCTCCTGTTTTAGTCATTTGCTCATTGTTTAGCCTTTAGCTCTTGGTTAAGCCTTTAGCTCATGTTTTAGCCATTAGATTGTGTTTTTAGCCTTTAGCTCCTGTTTTAGCCTTAAGCTTCTATTTTAGCCTTTAGCTCCTGTTTTAGCCTTTAGCTCCTATTTAAGCCTTTAGCTCCTATTTTAGCCTTTAGCTCCTATTTTAGCCTTTAGCTCTTGTTTTAGCCTTTAGCTCTGTTTTAGCCTTTAGCTCTGTTTTAGCCTTGAGTTCATATTTTAGACTTAAGCTCCTGTTTTAGCCTTTTGCTTGTGTTTTTAGCCTTTAACTCATGTTTTAGTCTTAAGCTCCTGTTTTAGCCATTTGCTCTTGGTTTAGCCTTTAGCTCCTATTTTAGCCTTTAGCTCATGTTTTAGCCGTTAGATTGTGTTTTTAGCCTTTAGCTCCCGGTTTAGCCTTTAGCTCCTATTTAAGCCTTTAGCTCTGTTTTAGCCTTGAGTTCATAGTTTAGCCTTTAGCACGTGTTTTAGTCTTTAGCTTGGGTTTTAGCTTTAAGCTTGTGTTTTTGTTTTAAGCTCCTGTTTCAGCCTTTAGCTCGTGCTCCATCTTTCTCCTGCTCTGACCTCCTTTTTCATGTTGACGGTCCAACACTGGCTCTAAATAAATCACAGAGCGTGGCTGTTGGTGTAGTGTGGTCGTGGGGACTGAAAGTCTTTGTGTCGTGATGGGTTTGTGTTCGTATTAATGAGGGGAAGCTGTGCTCTCCCCACCACAGACATGTGGCGTGATGTGTGTGTGTGTGTGTGTGTGTGTGTGTGTGTGTGTGTGTGTGTGTGTGTGTGTGTGTGTGTGTGTGTGTGTGTGTGTGTGTGTGTGTGTGTGTGTGTGTGTGTGTGTGTGTGTGTGTGTGTGTGTGTGTGTGTGTGTGTGTGTGTGTGTGTGTGTGTGAGCTGACAGCTCACCTGGGGGGATGAAGAAGCAGGTTCCTGGGTGGCTGACCAGGATGTTTGTGTGGAACGTAGCATCAAACCTCTCATCTGCGCTGTGGAGGGAAACTCAGCTTCATTAGTGTTTACAGTAAAGTTCTGCATGAAGAAAGCTGTTTTTAAATTCACACGCTGAAACAGCGTCTGCAGGAGGCGCGGATTGTTCTGGATGGATGTGACCGTGGAGGAAACAGAAAGCAGAGGAGCAGACGTGGTGGAGGAGCACAGATATTTCTGTGGCTCATTACGGAGGCAGCAGGTAGACGCAGAGGAGTCACGACTGATGCAACTCTCCCTGGAGACGCTTATTCAGCGGTTACCCTCAGTCTCCTCTACCCAAGATGCACCTCTTCTACCTGAATCCTCAGGGACTGACGCAGGTTGAGCTGAAGTTTAAAGAGCTCCCTGGAAAAGAGGAACTTCAGCGGCGTCTCATTCAGAGAGTTTACATTAAGACTTCTCTCAGAGGGACGATGATGAATGGACTACACCGCGCCGCTCGTTAGTGGCTGGGGGAGCAGAGAGGAGCTAATGTGATTTGTTCAGATCTTTCTTTTAAAGATTGATTTATAGTTCTCCCCAAAGCTCTTTCCATCAGGGATTCATAATAAAACGCTTCTTCTCCCTACGTTTTACTAAAGTTATTCATTTGTCTGGATGATTTATTGCTGCAAAGCTAACTCCCAGAATGCACTGCACACACTGACTCCGCTAACCTTGACTTCTGATGTTCGTGTCTGAAAACCAGGCGGCGTTTATTCAGCGCTGTGGATCCACGCTGCTCTTTACAGAGAGAAACAGGCGACACAAACATTTCTGGGTCTGATTAAATCAGGTGGTAGATTATTTCTCTGAGGGTTGGAAAGTTTGCCAAAGCTCCTCTGCCAACGACGAACAGCTTTCTCTGGCTTTGACTCTTTGGTGGATTGAAGGATTGAAGTCTGAGGAAAACAAGGCTAATTAGCAGTTAACGACTCATTGGTTTGACAAACAGGGACTCAGCAGCACCTTCACTTCCTGCTGTGGGATGGCGTCCAAGTCTTCACCCAGCGATGGTCGAGGTTTACAGCAGGGACACGTGTTAACACTGCAGTCTGGATCAAACTTCCTGTAGCTTTGAGCTCGTTACCACTTTCTGAGCCTCCATGAGAGCCCCAGCCCTCGTAACAAGCTGTTTTATTTATTTATTTAGTTATTGGAAAATTCAGAGCAGCAGGTCCGTCCTCTCTGAGCCGAACAGCCTACCTGTTGTAGAGCAGGATGTCTGGTTTCCAGATGAGGTTGTCTGGAAATCTCACGTTGCTCACACCGGCATAGTCCTCAGGATTCCACTTCAGGTACGCGTCATCCCAGGACTGAGACACAGAAACACAACACAACACAACTCTGTTTACATCCTGTTAAACATCTTTGGTGCATCTGTTTCTCTTTAAGAGGCTGTGTGTGTTTCCTCTGAGATTTCACTGCTGCGTGTTTTTAGTGGCAGACAGGTCCAATAACGGCTCAGATGACCTGTGTTCAGACTGTGTGCTCGGTTTCAGAGACAGAACAGGTGACCTGACCAGGTGCAACAGTCAAATCACAGGAAACCATCCATCAGTAGTTTTGGCGCTGTGGGCAGGCGCCACGCTCAGCTTGAAAAGGAAATCTGCTCCTTCATGAAGCTCGTTTGCAGAATAAAACACAAGGAAGAGAGTAGAGATGAAATGGATTAGTAGAAACTCAAAAAGCAGTCGAGATGATGAAATAAAAAGTCGAGATGATGAGATACAGGATACAAATGATGAGATAAAAAGTTGAGATTATGAGATAGAAAGTTTAGGTGATGAAATAAAACTAGAAGTTATGACAAACTGAATAAAAATGATGAGATTAATTGTTGAAATCACAAGATAATTGAAATTTTAAGACAAAAATGAAATATGATGAGACTCAAAAGCAGAAATTATAAAATAAAATTAAAGATCATGAGGTACCAAACTGAAATGAAGTGATGCTTAGTCAGAATAATGTGATATAAAGAAAAGTAATCACATCTTTACTTGTTATTTCATTTTTAACCCATAGTTATGACTTTGTGTTTATAATTTTAAGTTCATGTTTTTTTTCCTTTGACTTTTTATCTAAAAGTCCTGATTTATAACCTTAAAAACTGTAACTTTGTGTGTTATCATTTTACTTCTGATGCAACTTTGAATCATATAAATTCAGTAATCTGTCAGAGCAGATCTTCATGTTTTAACCTGATGGAAACGAGAGGAATAACTGAGACGTCGTCTCTGCTGAAGGTGGAGTCAGATGAAGACGGCTGCAGCACGCTGCCAAAGTTTCCCACAGCAAAGTTTATTTTCATCCATCTGTTTCACCTTATTTAATCTGGTTGGTCCCACAGAGCACCGTCGTCTCGTTTTCAAAGAGTTTTCATCTCTAAAGCCAAGTACGGTCGCACAAAGTCCCAACAACAAACCAGTCGCAGCCGGGCAGGAGGATGAAACCACACAAAGATCACACCCTCAGAAAGCCTGGATCAAAGTTTCCTTTAACACATTCAGGGTCATCTCCTCCTGTATTATAAAGTCAGGCTGTGACTGTTTCAGGCAAACGGTTCAGAGAAACCAAAGGTTTCACTCCCACAGCGAGGGTCAGGATTTCTCTGCTCTCTGAGGGTCTGGTCCAAGACCACGTCCCCTTTCTCTGAACCACGCCCAGCTTTAACCTCTACTTTCTGTAAATGACTCCTGAGCTGAGTTTAAGACAACCTGACAACAGGTGCTGACAGGAAGTCAGAAATCAGTCTCTGAGTCTGTGAATTAAAAAAACAGAACGACGCCTCCTGGTGGAGAGGGACGGAGGTTTGTAAAGTGGGCTGAAGGTGCCGACGTTCACAAACTTGACTCACAGATTGTTTTTGTTCAATTTCTTTTCAAAGCAGACAATGAAAAGCATGGATTTCCTTTAAAAACACTTAGGAGAAAGAAGATGATCATCCATGAACACAGGGTGGAGAAAAGGACAGAGAGAGTTAGCGTGTGAGGATTAAACAAAAACTTCAGTCCCTTAAAAATGGAGCAAATTACAGAAACTCAACCTGACTGTAAAGAAATGTTTTTTTATTTACTATGTGAACTGAAAAAAGGATCAGAGTCTCTCAGTGTTTCTAAACTCAGACCCTTTATATTCCTTCATGTATCTGCAGACGGTCGTTGAACAGCGTCACGCTTTGGATCGATGAGGATGAACCACTGAGGTGGAGGGAGACGCTGTTAAACATCAAGAAATGAGCAGAAACGACTGGATTTACACGTCCATACGACGCCTCCGTCTGCTGCTGCTGGGCTGCAGGTAAACTTCACACTAAGGATGATGATGATGAAGAAACGTCTGGTTCCTGTGACTTTTCCCAGAGACCAGCACCAGACTCCATGTTTCCTCAGAGTTAAATGTCAAACTGCTGCAGTGATTGCTCCGACATTTTACACTAACATTAATTTATCCTGAAAACTCTGATGATGCTCCTATCATCAGCTGTGTGTGTGTGTGTGTGTGTGTGTGTGTGTGTGTGTGTGTGTGTGTGTGTGTGTGTGTGTGTGTGTGTGTGTGTGTGTGTGGGACAGATTTAGTGAGGCTGTGTATCTATACGCTGATTAACAGAGCTCAGGTCTGACACAGCTCGCTGACGCTGCAGCAGGAAACCAGCGTCTCCAAACAGACGTGATCGAACACCTGTTCCCAGACGTCTGACCTGAGGATGATGATGATGAGGATGATGATGAGGATGATGATGATGATGGTGGAAAGGAGCTGGGTCTGAACAGATGGTGTAAACAAAAAGATAAACCTCTGCTCTGTGATCACACTGTGTTCCTCACTTTTCTCAGTTTGCTGTGAAAGACGCTTTAGCTCAACAGGAAACGCCGTAAACATCAGGAGAGGAGGAGGCTTACCAGCTTCAGCCAGAGGTTGGTGGTCAGAACTTGGTTTTTCTCGTCCTGTAAAATGAAGAAAAGCAGAAAATGTGAACGTAGAGTTTCAGCTCTCAGGTGATGGTCATTGAACGCATCACGGACTGAGTAACACCGAACAGACGCCTCATCATTCACTGAGCGTCCTTCATGACGTACCACGTCCATGATCTGATTCAGAGTCAGGCCGAAGTTCACCGTCAGAGCCTCAGAGTCATTATGGACCGGTCTCACCAGTGGATTGTAGTTCTTCAGCAGGTCCGCGTACAGTCTCTGCTGGTCTGGACCCTGGACAGACTCTGGGTGAGACAGAGGAAGATGGAGAGTTTGTCTTTCTCAGGTAAAACGGTGAGAAAATAATTCATGCAGAGCGGTTTGTCCAAAGAGCAAACACAGGTAAGGTGAAGTATGGTGAAGGTCTTCATCCAGAACCAGAACCAGAACCACATGTTTGTTGTCTCAGTGTGAATCAGAGCCGTCTGCAGCTGAATTCCAAACTTTGATGTGATACTCAATCTGTTCCTGTTTCAAACCACAGAAACAAACAGAGACTCCTCCAGATCAAGTCCCTGAACCGGGTCCAGCAGGGCCCGGCTCTTTCCCTGCTTTGTTTTCAGACATGCGTAGAGATTTTGAACAGAACCATGGTTTACCCTCGGCTGTGTTTATGGACGACCTTAAACTGATCTCAGACCAGAGGAATCCACTCCCAGGCCAAACAGACGTCCTCTGCTCGCCGTGAGAAACCATCTGTCAGATCACCGAGCAGCTCGGACGGATCCAACTAACACTCAGCACACTTTGGGGACCGGGTCGGGCCAGAACATGTGGGTCTGTTTGTTTAACCAGAACTTCGAAATACTTCTTAGAAATGAACAAGGGTGAACTTTGGCTGACTGGGCTGAGACTTGAAGAGCTTTCATCACCCAGAGAGAGCAAAACGTCTCTCAGCCAATCAGAGACAAGCCTCCACACACAGCTACTCTGCTGCACAGTTATATCTTTATAAACACTCTGAGACAAAGACAGGAAGTTGTTCTTTCCCATTTTTCAACATGAAATTAAAGTCACACTGGTGTTCACACTGAGCATGTGCAAGTTTTCAAACCCCAACACACTCACGTTGTAAAAATCCCCAACTCTACCCGTCTCCTGGTCTCTGAACAGGCCTCCAGAGGGCTGGCCAATCAGAGGGAAGGGGGTCTGTGGAGGGTGGAGTCTTAAAGAGACAGCAGCTAAAACAAAGTGTGTACGACAGGAGCTGAAACAACAGCGTGAGAAAAATAAAGTTTTTTTTTAGCTGTAAATCAGGAGAAACCAGAGGGACAAAATAAACCCTAAAGTAGAAAAATACCCCCTCTTTAAAAACAGGGTTCTGGTGCTTTAAGGGAAGTTAAGTAGTTGTAGTAGGATTTTTTATTCAGTCAACAAACATTTTACAACATTTGTCACAAAATAGACATTTTAAACAAACCAGAATTCTTATAATAAGTAGAGACTGAAAAGGCACAGTCAGAAGCTAAATGCTAATCTGAGCCTAGCCCATAGATTTAACCAAAGATAAGCTACAAATAAATAAATGAATAAACAAACAAAGATAAAGAATCAACACTAACAACATGATTACATGATGAACACTTAAAGTTTTCAAAAATAACTTTGGAGACCATTTTTCTGAAGATACAACATGAATTACAGGTTTTTATATTAATGTTTGCATCGTTCCATAGTTTAACCCCAACAACAGAAACACCTCTCCTTTTTATACCTTTTCTAGCTTTCTGAACAGAAAACTTTTCAAACACCTCTTAAATCATATTGAGTCTGAATTGAGAAGAACTTTTGCTCAGCACGAGGAAGAGGATAGTTTAGCAGTAAACATTAGTAACATTAATTTATAATAAAAGGAATCAGAAAATTGAATAATGTGTGAATTTAAAAAGAAGGGATCAGTGTGAGCATAATGATCTGTGTTATTGATGATACGTTTGGCTCTTTTTTCTAAGACAGCTATTGAATTCACATGTTTTATATGTGGATCCCACAGCTCTATACAGTAAGACATGTCAGGAACAAAAAGTGAATTATAGATTATTTTTAATGCTTTGTCATTTAAAACACGTCTAGATTTTGACAGAATTGAAACTGACTTTGAAATTTTACCTTTTGTGTAATCAATATATTGTTTCCATGTTAATCTACTGTCAATCATAACCCTAAGAAATTTGGTTTTAAAAACTCTTTCCATGCAAACATTACTGATTTTAATTGTAATTTCCCATTTGTTTCATTTTGATTTCCAAAAACCATGAACTAAGTTTTTTTAATATTAAGGGATAATTTATTTACATCAAACCACGTTTTGAGACTTTCCAGCTCACTTTCAAAGCCGATCAATAGTTCTTTAAGTTTTTACTGAACAGACTCAGTTTGTGTCATCTGCAAAAATTATGTATTTAAAAAATGTGTGACCCTGCAGAAATCATTGGTATACAGTATGAACAATATTGGTCCAGTAACAGATCCTTGGGGTACTCCACAGGTGACCCAATCTTTACACGCTGCTGTATGTTTCTGTCTGTTGTCTAAGTCTTTCCACCCAAGAGTAAGAGATTCATCGTAACCCAAACTTCTCCTCTTTTCAACAACAGCCTGTGGTCGAGCTAACGGTGAAGAAAGCCTCTGCTACGTCCTCTCCTGATAACTCCACATGGCTCCTCATGGACCCAAAGTCTGAGACCAGGACAGACGGGCAGTGAGAGCCACCAGTCGCCGTGGGAACCAAGTGGGCGGGTCTTCCCTCTGATGTTTGTCTGTGTTACCCATGATGCCTCAGAGAGCTGGCTCTGGCCTCCCCGAGCCAGCACCCAAAACCCACCGCAGCCACCCCCCCATGAGCATCTGGTCCCTATGAGCACTTTCCCCCATCCAGACCCCCCCACACTTTGACCTTTCACCCTGTAACCTGTAACCCCTGATCCCTCTCTAACTGGAGCCATGTGGGTTTAAAGTCCGTCTGCTCGAACACCTCTGGCTTCAAACTTCTGTGTTTGTTCGTTCAGAGTTTGTCAGAGTCTCTGTGAGCATCCCGCTCCTCGATGACCCGGCTCCTCTGACGGCCAGCGCTGCTGAAACAGAGCGTCTCAGCGAGCGACCTCCTTCAGACCTGCTCCTTCAGACCTCCTTTTAGCACGGCCTGCTCCCCCTCAGGACTTACAGCCTTCCTGGCAGCTCCTCCTCTCTCTGCTGATGGCTGGAGCCCAGGGATCCGCTCTGAGGAGCACATTACCCCGATGATTTGGCAGAAAGCTCGTTGTCTCTGGACGTCTCCACATTCCTCTGCTTCCTGTCACATCCGCTTCTTTCATAACCACCACCACAACCACCACAGCTGAGAGCTGCTCTTTGTCTGCTGCTGGGCGCCCTCTGTCCCACAATAATCAGATTTCACTTTGGATGGTGGCACCACGACACCGAGGAGGGTTTTCCTCCTGAGGAGTTTGTGTAACACACCTCGGTGTGACAGGAGCCCACCTGAGGAGCGAGGTGACCTGGTGACACTCAGGAGAAGCCTCAGTTAGACGTTCAGTCCACTGACTGAAGATCTACCTGGAGCTTTACTTCCTCCTGTGTTTACCAACCTACCTGAGGTGTTTTTCTGCTCAGTTTTTCAGTGAAGCTCTCGAGGGTATTTATGAACCAGTGGATCAGACACGCAGAAAAGCAGCGATCAGGTCTGAGAGGAACGAACATTTTGTTCTCTGCGTTTATCTTTAATGTCAGCGAGTGATGCAGGTCCGTGCATTTACACAAAGACTTCAACACTGAGTCTCTATAGCAACTGAGTGAGTTTGTCTTCAGGGCCAATCAGAGCGAGTGTCAGCGCAGACACACCACTTCACGTTTTCACTGTTTGGGTGAAATTTGATCAGATTTGATGATTTTTCTTCACGTCGTCTGTTCAGCAGAAACTTCAGTCATTTTCAGAGTTAGTTACATTTGTCTAAAAATACAGGTTTTCTTTTTGAACTTGGTTTCCACTGGAAACAGAAATTATTTTCACATGAAAACGATCTGTAAATGAGAGTTTAGAGGCAGTAAATGAAACATGTCCACGCACTAACCTTAGAGAAAAAACCTCATGTTTGCTCAGATTACTGATGTGAAGCTGCAGCAGAAACGACCAATAGGAACAAAAACCTGTTTCCTGTTCCCCTCGTTTGAACGTCTTCCTCATTAGCAGGGCAGTGACTATCATAATATTAACATAAAAGTATTCAGGTCTCAGAGCAGGTGGAGGTAACGCTGACGCTGACACGCTGCCCTCAGGCTGCATTGATTTACTGAGAGGAGCGCGGCTCCAGCTCTGTCCGATGTTTTAAATTAACCCTCTGTGACTTGTAAAGCAGGGCTGCTGTGAGGTCTGCAACATTAAAGCAGCTGCAGTGGGTAGTATTAGCATTAGCATTAGCATTAGCATTAGAATAACTAACAGGAACCCTCCTCCTGATTGGCAGATTTGTGTGTGTATGTTTTTAAAGGCATGATGACTGTAAGCTAATGTCACCCCCTGATAAAAGCTCAGGTTATATAACTGTTAAAGAGGGGATGTTCTGATTTCCAGGCTTTAAGCTCAGACCCTGCTGCCTTAAAGGAGTTTAAATGATTAACACTTAAAAATAAATCTCTATTTTTCTCTCACTGCTGTTTGAGAAAACTCTTGTTTCAGCCTCTTTTATTTTAGCTGCTGTCTCTTTAAGGCTCATCACTCCTCAAACCTCCTCCCCTCTGATTGGCCAGCCGTCTGGAGGCTTGCTGGGGACAGAGCTGTGGAAGACCTTGGTGTTTGAGGTCCACACTCCCAAGGTATCATGAAGAAAATCCTGATGTGACGTGATCATTGAAGCACGTGTGTTTCCAGAACAGAGCGTTTGATCAGTTTGGAGTCAGATCCAGAAAACAACAACTTATGAAGATGGAGCCGTTTGTAGCTTTAGTTTGAACACGTTCATTTTTTGATCATTTAAATTTTATTTACCAAGGGATAAAAAGCATTAAAACTAGTGCTGGGCAAGTTAACGCGTTATTTTCGCGTTAACGCGTCAATCTATTAACGCCGTTCAATATTTTATCGCACATCAGTGCATGTTGCTCACAGGCTTTTATTTTGTAAATGTCTGTTGCTGACTGCGGAGGAACCGGAAGTAAAATTGGCGGAAAAACACGATGAGTAACCAAAACAAGCATGGAGAAGAGGGGCAACGCCACGGAACTTAAAGGCGCTCACCACTTAGTGTACCAGTCCGCATGCGGCGTGCCAGATATAAACAAACGCAGGTAGTCTGCCAGGACGAAGAGACACGATGAGAACTAGAGCCTTATTTAGCGGTGTTTTTGTGTGAAAGTAACGCGCTGAAAATTCTCTAAATAAAGCGTGAATGCAGACCCATATCAGATTTTTTCGATGGGAGTCCGTTTATTTGTGTTTTTGGTCAAGTAAAATATGGCCCCGTCTGAGTGCAGAGGAAACCTGCAGAGGAGCAGGGAGGGGGTGTTTGGTGTGAGCGCTCTGGGCTTCTGCTGCACAAAAACACTGCTGTAGGGGTCATTTCTGCCCTAAACCTTGTGATAGGACCCAACTTGTTCCATCCCGGAGGATCACTTTAATGCCCTGACAGTGGAAATAAGCTTTAATTTTGTATTTACATTTTGTAAATTTGATTTGCACTAAATATGTGATTTAACTATTACTGTATAACAAGTACTGATTTAGTATTTGCATGACAGATGTTATGGCACTTTCACAATGCGATTAATTATGATTAATCAGGGAAATCATGCGATTAATTACAATTAAAAGTTTTAATCGTTGCCCAGTCCTAATTAAAATCCATCAACATATTCTGGATCATGTGAGAAGCTATGAAATGATTTTTCTGGTTGGTTTCAGAGAGTTCCTGTTTTTATCTGTTTCACCTGGTGCAAATGAATTTTCCTGTAATCATGAAGAGACGACACAAATCAAAAAGTGAACTTTGTGACTTTTTACCCATGTTTGAAAAATGATACATCATCCTACGTCCTTAAAGCTGCCAAACATCCTCCACATGATGTGACTGAAACACTAATACCAACTCAAACGACCAACACGGGTCCCAGACCCACTTCATGACCAACATCTGTGAACAAGAGTCCTCAGCCCAGCTCTGAGTTCATGGTTCAGACTCTGGGACGGACTGAGTCTGTGAGGAACAACGAGATCAGTGTTTGAGTGTTTGTCTGCTTTCAGGAGGTCCAGTTTGCTCCAAGGCTCCATTCAGACAGGAAATAAAGAACTTTATGAGGCACACACACACACACACACACACACACACACACACACACACACACACACACACACACACACACACACACACACACACACACACACAGGACATAAACCCCCTCAGAGCTGCACTGATGTTCAGCCAGAGTCTGCAGATCTCTGACAGAGACCGAGTCCAACAAACAGAAGCGGGTTTCTGGACAGGCGGGACCGTGTTTTCATTTCTCATTGTCACTTCCCTTAACAACAGCAAACAGACCCAGAGTTACTGACAGAAGCTGACGGCTGCATCAGTAACCTCACATTCAGATGCTAATTTCACTTTTCACTGTTATTCAGAGTCAGACCAGTTCATCCAGGTCCAAACCTCCAAACACACAGAACCACGGACTGACTGACGGTGCTGGAGGAGCACTGCAGTCTCTCATCCAACACAGCCCCCCTGCTGACATGCAGTCCAGACTTTATCCATCCAGAAACTGTTAGACACATGCTTTAAATCAATCAGATCCAACAAACAAAGAGCACAACAGGTGGGCTCAGGTGGGCTCAGGTGGGCTCAGGTGGGCTCAGGTAGACTGCTTCACTCTAACAGACACAGTTTAACTGACCTGCAAACATCCAGAGCCAGCCTGCCTCCAGCCCAGGCTCAGGCTGTTAGAGAGAGAGGATGATGATGATGATGATGATGATGAAGATAAGCTCCTACCTTTGACTGTGAAGCTGCTCACTGCAACAAACAGCAGAAACCTGGGGAGCTCCATGTTTCCTGATGCTCAACCAGCGACGACTGAAGGAGGGACTCAGCTCATCCGTGGACCTGACGGGGTGTGTGTGTGTGTGTGTGTGTGTGTGTGTGTGTGTGTGTGTGTGTGTGTGTGTGTGTGTGTGTGTGTGTGTGTGTGTGTGTGTGGGGTAAGCCCATTAAATAACTCCTCCTCCTAATGGATAGCTGCTGTTTGGCAGGTCTACTCTGAGATTTGTGGGAGCATCCAGCCTCTGTCCGTCCTGGTGTTTGTCTCTGACTGAAGCAGCGCTCACACTGAACCTCTTTTAAAATCATGGGAGGGAAATGTTCATTCAGTCTCTGTTTACTGAAGCTTAAATACATCTTTTTTATCATCCTACACAGCTGTTCAGTGATGTATGAATGAAATCAGTTCCTATATCCACACAGTGACTGCAGTATTCGTCTGATTGTTTCACTTTAATGAAGATTTTTCCTCACTCTGGTGGAAACAGTTGGACAGCAGACGCTGAACGAGCCTGATGAAAAGTTGTGAAGCAATCAGAGATTAACACAGTGACACCTGCTGGTCAATAACAAGACTTACAACTACTATTTTCTAACATTGATCTCATTGAGTCTGTTTGTCTTCTTCATCCATCCAGTTGTGTTTACTCCTTCCTCTAATTTCTAATGTGACATTAAACACATGAGCTGGAGTCCTCTGTGCCTCAGCTTAGGGACACCCAGTGAGACTTAGATATCCACAGAGTTCAGACTTAACATCACCTTACAGTCTGCACAACCACTTTATTTGTTTTGCTGTGATTATTCTGTTCGGCTGCACTGATCCACCACATTACCAGTTTATGACAGTGAACTTTTTTATTTTTATTCTAATTTATGATGAAAAAAATTAAAAAACATCTCCAAAGTACGTCGGTTTCTCTCTGGAGCCAATGCAGAGACACTAGTTCAGGCTTTTATCACATGTAGAATTGGTTATTGTAACGCTCTTCTGTCTGGTCTTTGGAAAAAGAAAATTTCTCAGTTTCAGCTGTTTAAAAACTCCAGTGTCTGAACGCTGACTGAGACCAGACAGAGAGCCCACATCACACCCATTTTACAGTCTCTGCACTGGCCACCAGTATCTTTCAGGGTTGGTTTAAAGGTTCTCTTACTGGTTTTTAAATGTCTTAATGGTCTTCCACCCTCCTATTTATAAGACTTGTTTTTATCAGATGTGCCTGTGAGAGCCCTCAGGTCTTCAGGTCCAGGATTTTTAACAGTACCAGAAGTTAACACAAAGACCCACGGTGAGGCAGCTTTTAAATATTACAGCCCAGGACTGAAGACCTGAGGGCTGCACGGAGCTGAAACGTTTTTAAAAGCAAACTTAAAACTTACCTTTTTAGTCTGGCCTTTAACTGAGTTTTACTTTTACTTTTACTTATTTATCAATCAATCAATCAATCTTTATTTATATAGCGCCAAATCATAACAAATGTTATTTCAAGACACTTTACAAAAACATTTACAGGTCTAGACCCGTAAATGTTAATAAAATTTAATTTATCTAATTATTGAATTATGTTTGGATCTTCCTCTTTTTAAAGTCCTAACTTTTAGTTCAATATATATTTACCTTTTTTAAGTGACTTTATCTAACTATTTATCTTCTTATTTACTGCACTGTTACTTTCTGCTTTTTAATTTCTGTATCTTTAAGTTTTAGTTCTACATCGTTTCTTTTTTACTGCTTTAATCTGGTAATACTTTTTTTTTATTTTATTTGTTTTTTTTAGCTTGGTTGTTTTATTTTCTTACTGTAAGTTTAACATTTTACTTTACCCTCAGTGTTTCCTCATGAAGGTCTCCAGAGAGTGTTTCCTCAGTTCCTCAGGTCGTCTGCAGGGATTTTAATCAGCTGTGTTCACCATGTGCAGTAGGTGTGGGTGGGTGTGTTAGAGGTGGAGGGTTGGACACACTGATTTTTTTTTTTTTTTCTTTGTTGTGTTTTGTTTTGATTTGTCAATTACTTTGTGTTGCCACTGTTAGGCATGAAAAGTGCTCTGTAAATAAAGTTTGATTGATTGATTGATTGATTGTTTGATGGGTCCTCCAAGCATCAGCCCTGTTATAACTCTACTTAAGCTGATCTTTGACAAATTGAATTTAATAAACAACATTTTTAAGATGTATCATTGTGCTCCCACAAACTCATTTTGGTTAAGATCTAATCAGTTTGTTTGTCTCTCACACTCCTCAGCTGGAGAAGTGTTTGTATTCACCTCCTGCCATTAAAAGCAATAACATGCTTCATGTGATGACAAACACCGTCTACATTATTTACTCCTTACTGTGTTTGCTCAGAGGCACGTCTGCCATTGACACGATCCACTTTAATTTAACAGCGTCGTACATCCTGCCTCTGACAGAAAGGTCAGAAATGATTAAAAGGTGAACTGTATGAGCTCTGTATGTTTGATGATGTACTAAATCAGCCTGAAACAAACGCCATGAGTCAGCAGACGCCATCGTGCTTTATCAGTTTGACAAAGAGCCAGCTGCTGTAAATGTGCACACAAGTTAAACTGCTTTGAGACTCTGCAAACTCAGTCCATTATCTTATTGTGACCCTCTTAACACAGCATGAACATGTCGTTTCCATGATGTGTTCACAAATAAACAGCCTGAGCTGCAGGTGTCAGTGAGCCATGGGAGTTACTCATAAGACAGAAATAAATAAGAAGCAGGATGACGGCCTGTAAACTCTACTGCCAGTAGTTTAATGATCTCTTTTTACATAAATGCAGTCTTCCCTGGTTTTTGTCAGCCTCTTTGTAATCATGAAGTTTGAAGAATTCAAGACATATTTACATCCTGTTAATGTTGGACGGGATTAGTGTTGGCAAAGACAGTAAATCAAAGCTGCTCTTCCCTCTGGGCAGAGATCGACTTTATGCCAGCCCTGCAAAAGTCTGAGCCCAGTTTGGACACAGCCCTGCTGGCACCTTTCTACAGGCTGGCTCACCAACACACTGTCCTGGTGTACTGAAGCACTAATATATAGAAATAAACGATATTTGGTGGTACAACTTGATGGATAAAGAGCCTTTTATCAAAGCCTCTCATTAATTCTGACATAAAAAAAACATCAAGTCAAAAGAAGTGATGACATTATATTCTCTGACAGCTGAATCAGGTAAATTAACCTTAACCTAAAGCTCCTCTGAGGAAGTTTGTTTGATAATGTAAGTATAGAAATAACTATTATTCGTGTTAATTGTTTTATTTTCTCTTGTAGGTTATAGTAAGGCATCCTTCTTTAGTAACTATCGCTGAAATGTTTAATGTGCCTTCAAGTCCGTACTCGGGGTTTAGAGTCCCTTTTAACAGGATGCTGCGATGTGATTGGTGGATGACGCGGACGGGCGGGAACAAGGGCGGTAACCAGGAAGTAAGGTTGAATGACAGAGAGATGTTTCTAAGATGTTAACATCGATATTTTCACGTTAACTAACTCTTTACTTTGGACCAGGACACTGACACGGAGGGTTTTTAGCTACATCATCAACAGCTAACACCAAACCGGAAATGGTGGCTGTACGAAAACGAAAAGCTGTTCGATCAACAGCAGAAACTAGGTTTGTACTTTTACTATGAAGCTGAGCTTTGTTCGGACGTTTTTAACCGTTACTGCACTGAAAGTTAAAGCAGGTAATTCAGATTTCACAGGTACTGAGAGGATTCAACATATCAACACTTGTGTGACTGACTCAAACAGCTCAGGTTATTTTTACCTTCCTCTCATCCTCAGTGTTTGGCATTTCCGCTCCTGCTGTCACATGACTGAATCCACACGTTTAAGAGACTAAAGTTCAAACTGTGAAGCATTTTGTTTTATTTGACCGCACATTCAGGGCAGACAGGCAGTTAACCCAAGTTTCATGACTTTGACAGTTGTTTTTATGCATGAAAAATGTTTATAAAATGATTAAAATGTCAATTTTTAACACATAGAGAACAGAATGAACAAAAAGAATATATGGACAAACAGGAAGTCAGAACAAAGAAAAGTTTATAATCACCAATCAGACTCACATTTCAAATTAAGAAAATAGGGATGATCCTCCCTCACTGATACTTAGTACCATTACTACACAAAAAAATTAAAGAATATATTAAAAAATTAAATTAACTTAGTGGCAAATCGTTAAAAACAAAGACAGCACAGTCTCTCTGCCACCAAGTGCAAAATAAAACTAACAACTGTCAGAGTTTAGTCATTTTTAAAAAATAAACTAAAGTGGAAAAAAAAAACAGTTTAACTGTTAACTCTCCCTGGTTCATTCATATTGTCTGAACAGGACTTGATGCACGTCTGTTGTGGTGTCAAACCGTGGCAGTGCAGCGCCACCTACTGGTGTCAACAGCCTTCACAAGTACCAATACCTTGAAACAAGGCCGGTATCAGCCTGATGTCTGATACCAATACCGGTACTCCTCGTCCCTATCAAACAGGACTGAGAAGAAGTTACACTTACTGATTCCCGTCACTTCAGCATACATATATGATTATATAACTCATGACATCACAGGTGTATGCTTGGTTGAGGATAAATAAAGATAGATAAAGAAAAAGTGTAAAAAATGAAGTAAGTCTTCAGTAATGATTTGACAGTAGGGCTACAATAATCTGGTCTGGACTTTTTAAACATTGAGTATCTTCAAATGGTCCTACAGAAAAATCAAAACCACAAAAACTAGAAGTTAAGATTACTGCTGGCTGCCTTTAAAGGAGCAGTCGTTCAGAGAATGATGTGTGTTCGTACACACGGATCAGATAAAGCTGTCGGACAAACATACAGCCTTTGAAAGGTTGACTGAATAAACTGGTTGTTAGTCTGACAAATGAAACTGAGAGAGATGCTCCCCAAGCATCCAGTCCAGCCTGAAGCTTAGGCCTTTAAAATCTGTTTTTCCAACACTTATTTAAAAAGATCATTCCAGCATTTCAGTTTTCCTTTGGTGCCAGTTTGAAAATGAAGAGGACTTCCCCTCCTGTGGTTCAGATCATATAGATATTTAACTGTGTTTGTGCTTTCAGCCCCTGGAGGCAGAGATGTTAGCTTCATGTCACTTTGCTCTGGTACATGTGGGGCCTCCTCCACTCAGCTTACAGTCTGTGTAACTGCACAGGAGGATGTAATGCTCCCATTTCCTATAATCACCACTTCTCGTGGACTTTTCACGTAACCACAGCAGGTTTTCCTGGAAGGTGGAGATGGAGCGTCTTTCCAGGTCTGTGTTTATCTGAAGAGCTCCTCTCTAACAGAGCGCTGTTTGTCTGCTCGTATAAATGATGAAGGGAGAGGCTCAGGCAGATTGATTAGTGCTCCATCCTCTGTGTGTTTCCCTTTCATCAACGAGCAGCCTACGTCCTTTTTCACTGAAGGAGCCACACACGCCCCTCTGTTGTCTCTGCACGTTGACTCAACCACAGCAGCTGGGGTCAGCGTGCTTCAGGAAAATGCAGAGCTGCACAAAAAGCAGCGTGAGCTGAAGAGGCCAACAGAGCTGCTGGTGTAAACAACAATAGGCTGTTAGAGCTCAGGGAGGGAGGAAAAGAAGGTACGGCACACATGATGGGCTGGCAAACATGGAGGGACTGACTCTGACCCTTCAGGTGTTTGATGGATTCCTACATGACGCTGCTCTCCCAAGTCCACATTAAAGAAAACATCATTTATCTGAGTGACAGTACACGTCCGTTACCTCTGACCTCTCTGCTGCCCTGGGCTCTCTGAGCTCCCTTTATTACTCTGAGTTACAGTCTCTGTTAATGTGTCCACAGCTCTCCTGATGGTTTAAAGGAGGGCGTGCTCCAGCAGGACCCTCCACGCTTCCACTTTGACCTGTGGTTCTGCCTGACTCTGCAGAACTGGATCCTGGACTTTGGGCGGCCTATAGTTATGGTGAGCAGGATCGATACGTGCTGCTGGTAGAGGATGAAATGTGAAGGTCATAAACGGCGCACAGTGTGATAAAAACCAGGGTTCCTGTAACTGAATCTTCTCTGTGTTTGATGCTTTAGATCGTTCTTCCTCTGGAGTGGTTTCCCCTGAACAAACCCAGTGCTGGAGACTATTTCCACATGGCCTACAACGTCATAACACCTTTCCTCATGCTCAAGGTGAGTCCTCACACCACGGCGTGTGTCAGAGCAAAGATACGCCTCAGAAACCTGACAGAGGGGATGTTAAAGTCAACGCTTGTTAAATTCTGCAGATGTCTCTGAGTTATCCAAAGAGCTGTCCATACTAACACGTTTTACTACGTTCCCCTTCGTTCAGCTGGTGGAGCGCAGCCCCAGGCCGCTGCCTCGCTCAGCGGTCTACCTCTGCATCATCACCTTCGTCATGGGAGCCAGCATCCACCTGGTGGGAGACTCCATCAACCACCGGCTCATCCTGAGCGGCTACCAGCTCCACCTGTCAGTCCGGGAAAACCCCATCATCAAAGACCTGCAGCCCGCCTCGCTGGTGAACACAGACTCTGTTCTTTCTTTGTTTTTATCCTCTGACACAGCTGAAAGACGCACAGCGTGTTAGTGTGTGGTGTGTTAGTGTGTTGTTTTGTTAGTGTGATAGTGTGTTGTTGTGTTGATGTGTAAGTGTGTTAGTGTGTTGGTGTGTTGATATGTTGGTGTGTTGATGTGTTGGTGTGTTGATGTGTTAGTGTGTGGTGTGTTGATGTGTTGATGTGTTGGTGTGTTGGTGTGTTGGTGTGTTGATATGTTGGTGTGTTGATGTGTTGGTGTGTTGATGTGTTAGTGTGTGGTGTGCGGTGTGTTGATGTGTTAGTGTGTTGATGTGTTAGTGTGTGGTGTGCGGTGTGTTGATGTGTTGGTGTGTTGATGTGTTAGTGTGTGGTGTGCGGTGTGTTGATGTGTTAGTGTGTGGTGTGCGGTGTGTTGGTTGAAGCCCGTCCTCTCTGCCACCCTGTCCTCCAGTCCGGGAACACAGATGTTAAAGTTCAGTTCCTTTATTGAACTGAACGTCCTAACACCGTTTGCTCATCGCTCTGACTCACATTTCAATCCTATTATTCCTCTTCTTGTTGCCGTGCTCCCTTTGGACCAAGCTTGTCACTGAAAAAGTCTTTTCTGAGTGAAGGGTACAGAAGAAAACCTGTTCAGGGACATCTGAAGTTGAGTCTTGATAGTTTTTTTTGTTTTTTGTTCAGAACATTGTGAGCCGATGGCTCGGCAGTAAAAGTGCAGCAGTTAGAAAAAGAACAGCTTCAGTGGTTTTTACTGTGTCCCTGGGTCTGAGCTTTGATCCTGCTGTGAAAACTGTTGTTCTGCTCTGAACTCAAGTTATATTCTGGGTATTTTTGGGTCTCTGAGCCCTGAAAAGAAGTTTGAACACAAAAAACAAAGGAAAAGTCTTCACAGAGTCCTGCAGACGTTGAAGACCTGTCCTGTGTCTTTGAATTGATTTCACAGTTACTGGTTCCTTTGCATCTCAGGGTTTGAGCAAAGAAACTTTGAAAGTTTTGATTATCCCACATTACAAATTGAGTTAAATGTTGAAGTAGCACCATAACCACACTGAGAGGAGGTTGTTAAACCCTCCTGTTTGATGTGATCTAATCTGTCCCAATCTGCCCAAACATTAGAAGAAGATTTAATCCACAGCAGAGGATCATTCATTTCCTGAAAACGACTAAATCATGTTAATTAACCATGAAAGAAACATCAGATCTCTGTTTAACTCTGTTTTAGTGATTTATGTAAATCCAGTTTTCTGCAGTTACGTGCTGCGTGAACATCAGCAAACTCTGCTTCTGACCAAGGAACATGTTCTCCGTTAGGGGGCGCTGTGGGGGAAACATGTCAGGATGGTTTTATGTCAGGATCTGGATCTGGATTTGATCAGGACTGGTTTTCAGACCTCAAACAACATTTTAGCCCCAAATTTTTCTGATCCTGCTCTCTGAACCATTTTCCTGCTCCATGACTTTAACCTGGTTTTGTTTCCTCTGATGTGTTTTTAAAAGCTCACATTTTCTCATAAAGTTTAGTGAGACATTGTTATTTTTCTCTCCATGGAGGAATCCTCTGGATATCTGCTGTTTGTCCACAGTGTGTAAACTCCCTGGAACAGTAGGGGGCAGTGTTGCATCAGGCAGACTGATGGACCTCACTGCTCCTCATCCACACAGACTAACACACATGAAAGTGCCAAAAAGCCACATCTGTTATTGTGACGTTATATGACTGTGTTAACTCTGTGTGTGTGTGTGTGTGTGTGTGTGTGTGTGTGTGTGTGTGTCCCCTCACAGATCGACTCCTTTGAGCTGCTGTATTATTACGACGAGCACCTGGGCCACCTGATGTGGTAAGTGTGTGTTAACTGTTGGAGTGGAGCCTGTAGAAACGCTGTGAGGTGATAACAGGATTACAGCGCTACGCCTGATGGAGCCTCTGAGCTACGGCGTCTCCTCCTCCTCCTCCTCCTCCTCCTCCTCCTCCTCCTCCTCTTTGTGTTTGTGTGAACAGCCTGCTGTTAATTAACGTTGTGTCTCCAGAGAGCACATCACAGGACCCAGTCACTGTGTGGGGACCATGAAGCTGCTTCAGTTATCCAAGCTGAACTCTCTGACTCCTCCATCTGTAAATACGGATCAAACTTTAGGAGGAGCAGAGCGAGGAGGTCTGCATGTCAGCTGTGGGAAAGACACCGTGAGAATCTCAGAGGAATCTCTCCGTCTGTCCACACCAGGCGTCTCATGTAGCACAGCAGTCAGGCTCACAGTTAGCTGATGATGCCTCGGTGTTTTTGAGCTGTTACAGTGAGCTGATCGTCACCCTGTGATGGTGTACAGGTGGTGACCCTGATGCAAACATGGCTTAATTACTGAAAACATCAACCCCAGGAACAGGAACTACCAGCACAGAGCCATTTTCTGTCACCTCACACACCTGCGTTAATCCAGGCTGACAGAGCACACTTTGAATTCATTAGAGCATGTAATGAGTTTTATCTGGTTACCACTGTTCCTGGAGCTCCCTGCTCTTCATCAAGCTGCCACTGAATGCTGAAGCCTGATGTAGGGAGAACACACCTCCCCTCTCTTTTTTATGTGCATACATGAAGAGCCAGGGCAGGTAGAGCAGCAGCAAAGACCTACAGGAGCACAGATCAGGGAGAGCAGCAGCAAACACCTACAGAAGCACAGATCAGGGAGAGCAGCAGCAAAGACCTACAGGAGCACAGATCAGGGAGAGCAGCAGCAAAGACCTACAGGAGCACAGACCAGGGAGAGCAGCAGCAAAGACGTACAGGAGCACAGACCAGGGAGAGCAGCAGCAAAGACCTAGAGGAGCACAGATCAGGGTGAGCAGCAGCAAAGACCTACAGGAGCACAAATCAGGGAGAGCAGCAGCTAAGACCTACAGGAGCAATGGTCAGGGAGAGCAGCAGCAAAGACCTACAGGAGCACAGATCAGGGAGAGCAGCAGCAAAGACCTACAGGAGCACAGACCAGGGAGAGCAGCAGGACAGACCTACAGGAGCACAGACCAGGGAGAGCAGTAGCAAACACCTATAGGAGCACAGACCAGGGAGAGCAGTAGCAAACACCTACAGGAGCACTGACCAGGGAGAGCAGCAGCAAAGACATACAGGAGCACAGATCAGGGAGAGCAGCAGCAAAGACATACAGGAGCACAGATCAGGGTGAGCAGCAGCAAAGACCTACAGGAGCACAGATCAGGGTGAGCAGCAGCAAAGACCTACAGGAGCACAGATCAGGGTGAGCAGCAGCAAAGCAATACAGGAGCACAGATCAGGGAGAGCAGCAGCAAAGACCTAAAGGAGCACAGATCATGGAGAGCAGCAGATCAGACCTAAAGGAGCACAGATCAGAGAGAGCAGCAGCAAAGACCTAAAGGAGCACAGACCAGGGAGAGCAGCAGCAAAGACGTACAGGAGCACAGATCAGGGAGAGCAGCAGCAAAGACACCTACAGGAGGACAGACCTGGGATCACAGTCCTTTTTCCCTGGTTTGACTCCCGACCACTTTCCGTCTCCCTCCACTCTTTTCCAGTGTTTTCTTTCTTTCTTCACCTTTTACTAAAATCCCAAATCCCCAAAGTGAACTCTGGAAGTTTCAGCTCAGAGACTCTGACCCAAACTGATGGTGTTTCTCTGTGTTTTCGTTGATTTATTTGTGAATAGATTCTCTGAACCATTGGTCGTCTTTCTGCTCCAGGTACATCCCGTTCTTCATCATCCTCTTCATCTACTTCAGCGGCTGCTTCGCTGAGGCTGAGCAGCAGAGGACGATGCCCGTGTCTGGTTGGCTGCTGCTGGCGCCCAGCTCTCTCTACTATTGGTCAGTCTCCATCCCACTCTCCAGTTTCCTCATGAATGTTTTGGTTTTAGCTTTAAGGACATGAGCTGACCTGCAGGTAGACGTTACTCTTTGCTCGTGCAGAGATGTTAAATGTTGATTTAAAGACGATGGTTCAGAGCTGGCGTCAGATGCAGCACTCGGTCTTTCTTTACTTTTAAAACAGTTTGGGGATGTTTGACCCTGAAGCTTGTCATGTAACGAGTGTTTTCTTCCTCTCTTTGAATTGATCAGCAGTGGAGTCGTCCAGCA